>NC_135898.1:69164501-69532009 GCF_964194155.1 Cetorhinus maximus
CTGAAACACATACGATTAATTACTATCACATCATAGCACAAAGTCACTGCAAATTAGCTACTTCTGCTCTTAATGAACAAGAATAAAATATGTTTTGAAATACCGTTTATTTCATAGAAGAAGCATGGAGCTTCTGGAACCTAAAAGTGGTAGAAGCAATTATAATGAATTCTCAGGGAAAATGAGTGGTAGTTTACTTTGATGCCACACATGAAAGATGAAAAATTATCTTGAAAATGGCACTTAGCTAATATCTGAATTGTGTATTATTTGACAGTTATTTCAGGTTAATTTTAAATACTTTAATGATAAAAGCCTTCAGGTCTATAACAGTGCTGCGTTTAACTTACAAAGCTCATTTTTTTGTATTTTATATAAACTGTTATTTTTATTAGATATAGAATATCTAATTTAATAAATGATGTGTACTGTTTTTGTTTAAAAAGCTTTTTGCTAAATTCATTCCACCATCCCCAGGGTCTTCTCTAGGCCAAGGACCAATGCACAGATCGTGGAGGTAACAGATGAGTTCTGTCCACCACATAGATCGGTGTCCTATGACCTCAAACAGCAGGACCCAGTAGCATGTCCAATCCTATCCACAGATTATTTCCTTACCCAATCTTTCTAGTGTCACAATACAAATTGCTATGTGTTCTGAAAATGGAAATGGATGTGGGAAGCACACATTGGCACCACTTCCAATAAGCAAATATTGAGGGAGAATTGACATAAGAGATCCCACTAAGGGACTACAGCATCCACACATATTGATCTGATTTACAAACCTCTTCTAATTTGAAACAAATGCTATGGGTGTGAATCTGAGGAAGGGCTTGTATTACTTACCCTCATGTTGAATTATGTGTATCATCAAACCCACTGGATTAACTTAATGCTTTTCTTCTCATATAATGCACTGAAAACAAATGTTGCACTTCATATTGGAGCTAATTATTTCAGTACTATTAAAAGAGAAGGAATATTGTGTTTTCCAACAAAGAGTGTGTGTCTGGTAGTGACAATGGTTACTCTAATAAAGGAAAGCTAGTCTTTTATTCTGAAAACTTGAAAAATCATTCTAAAAGATAATTTTACTGTTCCGCTGTTAGCAAAAATGCAATGAGTGTTTTGGAAGGGCAGTTTGGAATGTGCAGGTTTTATTAATAACATACTAACTGTCACACATTTAACATTTCACCAAATGCACTTAAAGGGGTATTTTTAAGTGAAAGTGGAAGTCACAAGGAAGGAATCTGAGGCAGTGCTGCTACTACAATTTAAGACTGCGATGTTCCATAATCAGTTTAATATGTCCCAATACAGAAACTAATCTGCGAAAGACATTATTTTTCAATTCCCACAGAATCCATTTTTAAGATTTTTCCATAATAGATTTATGTCAGTAATATGCAGTTTGCATACATAAACCACTAACCTTGCTGACTTGTACCCAGAATCCTGTCACTCATAAAGCCAGGCGTAAGAGACAAAACAAAATCACTGACATGGACAAACAAGTCCTGCATCAACCAACATTGCAGCTCTGCTGCGAAAGAATATATCTTATAAAAACAGATGGTGTTTTCCTGTCTCCCACTTATATGCACAAAAAAGTAAAATTACAAGGCACTTAGTTGTGACGTTACTGCTTTCACTGATAGGTTTGATGAAAAATTACTTTCTTAATATTGAAATGTCGTGTGTGCGCGAGATAAGAGGACATTTTGTCTTTTTACTTTCGTTATAATAAATTCCATAGGAAAAATTAAAACACCACAAATTAATTTAAACCCAATAAATAAATTGACTATTTATATCGTAGAATGATTTACAATATGTGAAACATGGCATATTCTTCAGAACTAAAAAGCTTTCTTCCTCTATAGTTCAGTCCCTAATTCAAACATGTATATATTTAACTAGAATTAATCGAAACCACTAACTTTTAAAGGAATACTTTAATGAAACCATACCTCACTCTTTCTTTATCATCCCCCCCCCCACCCCCTTTTATCCCCTCTCTTATTCTCTTCCAGATGGATAAAAATAACGGTTATAGCTTCATTCAGGAACAAACTGATAATGTAATTTGGATGAAAGTAAATAGCTACCCGGCCGAGGCATACGCACCACAGAAGGGCTACGCAAACTTGTAGAGGAAATCCTAATCAAATTTGGGTTGGCAAAGTGCATTCCTTACAATCCACACAATACCAAAACCAATTCAATTTTACTGGTTGTTATTCACAAAGAATGGGCACCCGCGTCTGCCCATTGTGCATTAATAGCCCTACTCCAACTGTTAGGGCCTTTTGTCGCCTGCCTAAATTGAGCCTTCTGTGCGGTCACAAGTCCTGCGAGCATGGCTAGGGTGAATGTGCAGAGCACCAGCAGTGCATTCAATACTAAAAAGGGGGAGTGTTCGTCTTGTATACACAATCGAATAAAGTTCTTTTACTGCACATATGTCACAGTCAGATGAACCAAGTCTGAGTCCAGAGATTTTCTGTTCAATAACTCCTTTTTTAGCTGCAGATTAATTGTTGCTTACACTTCACTTTAAAACTTGTGCCCCCTTTTCAAGTAAACTTTTGTTAGGAGGAGATTAGATTTGTTAAATAAAAAATGTCTGTGTAAGCAGTGTTTTGGGGTTTAACCCTGCGTGCTGTAATTTTAGTTTGTCTTTATTATTGAACCCTGAGACTTTTCAGTCAGTCCAATGGTAGTAACCGACACCCCAGCCCCCACTGCTTTGTTTCTATCAAAATAGCCTCTTTCAGCTAGAGCAGGGAGAGCTGTCTCGGCAAATGAACTGCTCTTTCTCACCAGATGTGTAACCGTGTTTCGTCTTTCACTAGCGACAAGCTGGAGCCAGCTTCTTCCGTTAGCTGGGCCCATGTTACATGTCTTACAACAACACAAATGTAAGGCCCTTCCTTTGCACATATGTTCAACTCATTTCCCAATGAAGTTACTATTCGAGAAACACAACATGGTCCCTAGCAAACTAACCAGCTGTTATGCATTACTGTATTTACCATTATAAGTAAAAGATAACAGTTGATTTTAGTTAGTTTATGTTTATAGTAGTTTATAACCAAACCTCATTAAAATTCTGTTATATTAAACTCGCTTGTTTAGTAAACATTTTTCCTTTGGCCTAGCTGAATTTGGCAATGGGACTCAAATCTTGACGATAAGGATCCCTAATAAGAATGACTAATCTGCTGATATCCGAGTGTTGTCAACAAAATTGATTATACGTTAACTTTAATAAAAGTAGTTTTGGGTACAGAGAGTTAACCGCGCGAATAAAAAAATAATTTCTTTTCTGAATTACAGTTTCAATGACACAATTTGAGCAATATATAAAAAGTTATTTAAAAAAAAATAAAGTTTTATGTTAAAGTCCACATCCATTACTTGTTAACTGGTAGTTCCACTGAAACAAGTGCTTTTTATTTTCTCTTCAGTGTAATCTGTGGAAGCTCTGCCAAGTACAGGTTAAGCTCCCTGAGATTTCACTTCCTGTAGCCCTGTCTGTCAATCACCTTCTGGCTTCTGCAGTGGAAACCCCCTTCACTAAAGCTAGGAATTTCCATCTGTAAGTCACAATATACCCCCTCCCCCATACCAATCCCTGTATTCTTATAAGTGATTAAAGATTTGTGGAAGGAAATGAATATACTATTACATCATTTTTGGCTAAAAACCAAACATCTTGAATCGCAGATTCAGACTTTATAAACTTTGTTACTAATACTTTGTTCAAACAGCTCTATTTCCACTTTCATGGTTTATGTTCTCTTAAGGCTATAGAAAGAAATCTTGTTGATTTGCTGATAAAATCACCAATTTCTTTAACATGGAATAATAGTGTTCTGATTTTGGGAGATTTTTTTCCATAAACTAACGCAATTTATCAAAGACATCCAAACAAAATTACAGGCTATGGCAGTATCTCTCTTTTTCACCTGATAAGACAGAAACAGAAGCACGGAATGGTCTCTATCAGATTACTTCACTTTGTATAGTTTTTGACAGCTTGGCTTGTCTCCCCTTCCCTTCCTGCTATTCTCTCATTCTCTCCCACATATGCTACTCTCACTATCTCTTTGTATGTAAGTAGCCTCCTTTTTCTCCAATTTTACTCTCTCACTTTCTCTGTAAGCTTCTTCTCCTCTCTGCAGCCTTCCCCTGTCCCAGCACCACCACCACCACATCAATGCCAACCCCCCCCCCCCCACCCCACCACCCAACACCCTCAGCAAAACACTGTCCCTGTTTCTTGACATTTCACCATAGTCTTTGGTCACTGAGATATATTTAGTTTTGAAGACTGAATGAACAAAGCACTTCTCCATTTTTTTTTGTTTTTCCTCTATAGCACAAGATATGTGAGACGGTCATAAATAATGCAGAAATGTTCACACCTGTGTACTTGTATGGAGACTGCACTTGTAGTTTCTCCTGACCTGAAATGTATTTTCTACTGCCAAGCTCATTAATCAGAAATATACTGCAGCCTTGAAATCTGTGCAGAAACACCAGGAGAAGGGTAGAAACAATAGTTTAAGCAGAGGACTTGCAGTTTATTTGGTACAAGGTACACCTTGGAAAGTGAAATCAAAGCACAACAAAAAGCTGAGAAAATATCAGCCCTATGTTATAATGTTGATATGCTAATGTACATGAGAAAGTGAGGAGGAAACTTAACACTAAAACTGTGCTGCTCTAATTACATTATGCAGATGTAATGACAACATGCCATTCAAAGAAGGTTTCTATATAATCTCTAAACATACAGTGGAAACCACCAACAATCACAGCTTTGCATTAATTGTCCAAACACTGTAGCATACTAAGTGGTAGATAACAAAACAATGTTTAATTTAAAATTATTAAAATTTTAAAACCTGCTTGTCAGTCCCAGGCTTAGCCAAAACATAAATGGCATTCAAGAAGACAATGAATTAAGTTTTGTTTAATGTCCCTTTCCAGAGATTCTAATTTACATTGCATTTTTAACAAAACCGTTGACCTTATAAATGCTGGCATTTGTACAGCTTCAACAGAGTAGGGTTTAATCATGCTTTTCCAAAGCCATAAGGGAAAATGTTTTAACTGGTGGTTGGATATGGACTAGGAACAAAAACACTGGGATTGGTCAAATGTTTATTCTCACTGCTTCCGAAAACAGCCTGACAAGAAGATGTAAAGGTCTGGGGAATAACCCATCACTGTTCCTAGGGTCTAGTAATAATCATACATAATCGTTTGGAAATATAGCTAATAAGAAATATAATGAATGTTAAGCAAAATCGGCATTAGGCACAAATTACATGATATTAATAGTTGAACAGGTGCAGAAAGGCGCTTTAAATGAGGTAAATGAATAAAATGTCCCAGAGCACAACTGTGTGCACTGACAAAAAGTCAATCACATGAATTATTCAACAACTGAAGCTGCCAGCAAAGGTCAGCTTTCTTTGACCTTTGTGACAGGAAGTGAAAGGAAGCAACGTTGACTAAGAAAACTAAAATCAGTCTTCAACTACCATAGTACTATCACTTCAAAACTGAAAAACCCTTAAATTACAGGCATAGAATAATTAAAACTTTTCATTCTAGTCCACTTATATTAGTTTCCTTAAAAAAGTTTTATTTGAAAAATATTGGCCTTTCTCAACAATTAAATGTTAAATGATAGCAACAAACTCAAAATGATTTAAAAATCACGAATTTACATTGCTTCAGAGGCATTAAAAAACATAATGTTTTCTACATAAATTCAAAGGTCAATGAAAATATTTTAGAAACCAGCAGGCTTGAAATTCAGTAACAGCTGTTAAACCTGACTAAACTTTTCACTAAACTAAAGCCATTCCAATCGCTCCAAGAGAGAGAAAATGGGATAAACAGATGTCTGGCTGCTGTACAGGAAAATAGGACACACTTGGAATGATAAGTCTCCTGAACTGTACAGAAATGCCAGATCTACAGGGGATGCCAGTTACTACAAGTAAAGATGCCAACTTGCTATTTGACTGCACGGGTGCCACTGGGAACATTCTGCTGTGTGTGCTATCCGTAATGTATCGTGAACCCATTTAATGTATCCCAGCACAGCTACCAGAGCTCTCACCAGCGTATTGCTGTGCTGTGTTGTGATTGTAATATAATCCTGCCTCCTCTTGTCTTCCTCAACAATCAGTCTTTTCAATTTTCAACAGTTGGACATTGCATCCATCTACATTGAACCCACACAGGGAAGGAAAAGGCAAGAGGATGTACCTTTCCAGGAATTTCCGCAGTTAGCAATAAAATACACTATGCTAGCACGGAAGAATTACTTTAGCCCAGATTATGGTTCTAATTTAAACAATTTTTGCAGCATCCTGTAATCATTTAAGACCATCAAAATGTATGGGTGAAAGAGGATTTATCTCTTTAGATTCATGAGATATAGACAATGGATGTTCTGAATAAAGAACATCTGTTTTTTGTTTTCCCAGAAAACATTATTTTACTATGAAAATGATATTTTCATCCTGCTCAGCAGAACAACAAAGCAAATGTGTTCTTTCTCCACCCCTTTCACCACCTCCACCATCCCCCCCACCCCCACCCCCCAACCCCCCAACCCCCCACCACCATCCCACCCACCCTCCCACTGAATACATTTAGGTCAGAAGACTTTCCTTTAAGCAGTTTATTTGCAATAAGCTGCTATGTTATTTTTTTTCACCTAACGATGGACAATGGTTTTGATTTACGGAACACTGCTTGGACTTGAGCTGGAACAAATGTGTGGTCATAGATCTCAATTCAAGATTGAATTATTGGTTCATATCCCGAGGACAAGTATGCCTTATCTGTTCAGAACCTGCTAAATGTGTCCGAGGGCAAAAAGGAACTGGTAGAGCGTGCTCCCTGTGATTCCTTTTAGAACCAACTAGCCAAGTGATGAGATTGCTCACCGGGGGACTCTAAGCCATACAACAAAACAGGGGGAAAAAAACTCTGCAAATGTAGGTTCTCACTCCAACTTTGTTTTAATATGTTGAAAGACATGTAGCACCAATATGGTCTCTATTTGGATCTACATGTTTATGTTTTACCGATAACACTTTTCCGATATTTATCAAGATTATCAACTTTTTCACCCTTCTTTCTAACTAGATTTGTGTATAGCAGGAGCTTTACAGTCCTACTAGAGTCCCTCAGTTTCACCCCAGTACTTGGTATATAGCATAGCATTAAGCTTATTAGAACTCCTACATTTGCAACTCTTTTGTATACTTCAAGTAAATTTAGAAACAAGCACCAGATTTCTCATAAATAATTTAGTTTCTGGCATTTGCTCCAGTTATTACTTTAAACCACACAACAGTTATTCTTAAAACTCATTAACACGTTTTCCTATGGTTTTCTTAGGCAATAAAACGCAACTGTTTTATAAAGAACCATAAGATGGTGTAAAAAAGATTCAGTCACCATGCGTATTTTTCTATTGAATGTCTATAAATTTTGCAATTATTTGTTTTCAAATATTTTGAAATAAAATGTTCTAATTATCTTCCTGAAGAAGCCCTGCAAATGCCTTCAAACTAAGTTATCATATTATATTATTATTATGATTTATTGTATAAATTTTAATTCAATGTATTAGGATTGCTATTTCACCTTTGCCTATAATAGACCTGTTTTTTCACATAAATCATATTGCAGGTTATAATCCCATCACTATTGATAACACAATAAATGTACAATATTAATGTGTCCTTAAATTACATCATAATATCTGTTCAGTACATATGCTCAATAGCCACTGTAATGAAACACATACTAACCCGAGTCATAAAATGCAAAATAATTTTTATAACTTTCAGCCAGACAAATGCAATGAAGAATGCTGATAACATTGAGGAATATTAAGAAAAAATATGCAGTGCATTTATTTTCAATAATCACTTAACAAACTAAAAAGTTACTTGTATTATAATTGCACTCTTTATGTAGAAATTCTACTTTGAGTCCATAAGGACAGAAACACTAAAGACAAATATAATTGTATTGATTTTTCAACACCAAGTTCCTCAAACTGTTGAACCTGCCTTCAATTGCCTGACACAATCCCAGAGTGATGGCAACAACTGGTCTGCCCTATTTGATTACTAATAAGAAAGATGTCCCCTCTGTCAGATAGCTAACATTCTCCACTAAGCAAACAGCTATTCCAGCTAATCAAACATTGGCATTGCTCTCTACTGGTGGTGCATATTTCGTCAGGCTTAACTTAGGGTCTTTTCCTGGTTTAATTTTCAGACAGTGAAACCAAAGTTCATGTTCAGAAGATACCTCAGTAATGAAAGTGGCTGAAACTCTATCTTTATTCAAAACGCACAAAAGATTTGAGTTTAGAAGCAAGTTATCATACCTATACTTTGCAATAACTTTTAATGTGTGCCAGCAGCTATTTTATACAAATTAAGTACCAGAAGCCTTTCAGCAACATATATTTCTTTCTAACAAAAGGGGATAATACGTAGCTAAACATTAAACCAATGACAACTAAAAGTAACATAAAATACGAAGTTACTCAGAAACAGATTAGAGCACATATCTGCATTTAAAGCCAAAAGCTCTCTAGGCATAAAATACTCTTCACAGTGAACATGGTGGCAGATGAAACTGCTTCCCTTGACAACTCACAAGCAATTACTGAATCCCCACAGAGTGAGCCACCAGGTTTCCAAGTCAACCCACCTGTGCATGATAATGCAAAAGGACAACAAATGGAACAATGCAGAATGAGCTAAATGCAAAACTGAGGGTAATGGGCATCAAAGAATAAAAATACTTTCATACCTGTCAATAATGACGGGATCTGAGGGTGTTTCATTTCTGTTGCCACAACTTTTTTTGTCACAACACCGGCTATAAATAAAATAAATAGTCAAAAGTACTTTTTACAATAAATCATTACCCCCCACTCCCTCCTCCTCCACTGTCCCCACCCCGCCACTGCTTTCAACCTCAATATTATCATGGCCAGTTCGCAAGCACCACAATGGCAATATTAAAAGATTGGAAAACAACATGTTATGGTGTCTCTCTTTGCGTTGATCTCAGAAAAGAAAGAGGCAGGAGGCTTGGGAATAAGTTTTCACAGCTTCCGCTTTTGTTTACCTCTAATTGTCAAGCTGTTATTTCTGGAGAAGATGCAAGATGCCACCTTCAACCAATATTTCTGTGGGGCATTTATTAATTGGAACCATAACAGTCTGTATGCCCCTTTTGCTATTTAAAAAAAATATTTGTCAAATATGTTTCATAAATATAATTGAAATTAGAATATGGCAAATATAATACATGATTATATCTTTAAAAATCATAGTTGTATAATGGTTACATGTCTAAATTGGCTAAATTAACACCATATGGTAGGCAAAGTATATAAAGCCTTTTAAATCTGACAGCTAAAGTGATTAAAGAAAGTCTACAGTCTTCCACTTACAGCTTAAATCACATCTGTGCTCTCTTCTATGTTAATTGCAATACATGTAGTGGTGGATAATAAAGGAATTTCACTTTATTGGTTGTAATTTATATTTATTACCTAGTGTGGGGAAAACTATGCTTTTGTATATTAGCACTGTTACAGTACGTTTTAAGTGAAATTACATTAAGCAATAAGTATAATAGCTAGGAATAGTATGCCCCTTAGAGTATGATACCTGCTACTGTAGCCTGAAATCCTGGCTGCACTTCCTGATCAGCTCTGTTCTAACAAGCAACTATATTTCACATTCAATACATACAAAATCAATGATGCATTTTTATTTCCCTTGTAGGGTGAAACTCTTATGGCAGTTAGAAAAAACAGGTGGGAAATTGCTCCTGTGACACACATCCTGGTGATGTGCATGCTATCTAACAACAGAATGAACAATGCCTCACTGCTCCAGAGAAAAGGTTAACTGACAGTATCAAAATCAATTCTCACATACATGAGCTCAATAAGTACAAAGAGTTCCTTTTTTTTATCAATAACAGATTATGCCTTATCTGTGGTTCAATGTAGTGAAGAACAGGACAGTAAAATGACTGAATGATCTCTGACTCTTATAGCATCACTGGCAGATACATCAACTAATTATAACCTGCTTTTGATGATTTTCTTTAAGTACTTTAGAGTTGCAGAGGTAATATATTAATCAGGTGCAGCAAACAACATGTTAGATTTAACTTTCCCCAATGCTCAAGACCTAAGTAACTACTAAGAGTTCGAATGTTGGTAATGAAGTATCTCTTACAGTTACTGAAACATAACTTCCACATTTTACTTCTGAAATGCAGTAACCCCTTCCACTTATGTGGGTGGAGAAATTTTGCTTTATTTAGTATCAAAGGGACAATGTTTTCAACTGTTGGTATGCAAAGAAACAATAATAATTTCCTATATGAAATTTACTATTGTTAAGCGTCTGCACGGTTGCTGCAAACAGTTATGTCTTCAGGCCTGCGTGTTGAATAGAGGATAATTGTGTGTAACTTTTCCCATTGACAAAAGCCCACTCGCAAATATAAGTAGCTTACCTGCACATTATTTCGTGTGTAAGGAGGACTCTGCACATTTCGGGGTTTTTGTCTTGACCTTCGTATACTATCGGCTGAAGCAATTATCAGAAGAAACAACAATCAGCCATTTAACATTGAAAAGTTGCCACCAGCAATGACAAAATGCCGCTAAACCTGGTTATGCAGAAACATTGGCCTCTTTTTAAAAAGTGGAGATAGTTTTCCGATCATTCTCCATGACACTTTCCCTGTTGTCCATTAAACCAACAAACTTCTACATTTTTAAGGGCAGACGAAATGGAAAAGGCCCGAAAACGGACGCCTTGCCATTCTGAAACCCACGGTCACGTTTATATCAGGTAGAGGTTGCCCTTAAGAAAGGCGAAGAGTGGCTGTCATTCCCAGGTATTAATGACATGTCATGTTAGATTCTGATTATGTATTTTATGAGGTGGGGGCAAGGTTTCACTTGGGTGTCACCTCGACAAAGACACTATTTGCTAAATAATCTCACGTTCGCTTCGCATCAGCCGCCACTGTTGTTATTTGGGGTGTCAATGGTTTTTAATTTTGTGGCGGCCGAGCAAGTTTTGGACCAAAGTAGATTGTGCTGTGCCTTGCGTCGTCGTTTTGCTTTCCCTCCCCTCAAAAAAAACAAAACTGCGGATAGTTTTTGTGACTTAACTCATGGAGCGAATCTGGTGTTTATTTTTCAATTACACACAATGATTTTTTTTCTCTAAAAAGACAGTCTGGGAGTACGGTTGAGTAATTATTGAGCATTCGCTCTAACAGCAGCCAGATGGTGGGAGCTCTAGGTGTAGTCAGTCGCCCTCTCCTCGCTAGCCTTTCAGCGACTCTTCTCCAACGAGCAGTGCGCACAAACGCACCACGCTTTTTTTACAACTCAGCTGAGCGCATCGGATCCCAGCTCAAAGCTGTCTGCTCCCTTATAATTCAGCTAACGAGATTCACTTTCCCCGCATTGTAACCAACGCACAGCTCGGAATGCTTCCACCACCCCCCGCCCCACCACTTCCTCTATTTGTTGCCACCAAAATGCAAGAACACGTTAAGTTGGAGAGGTTAGGGCGCCCCTTCTCAAAACCTTTCCCTACGCGCCTAGTGGTTTGCGTTTTCTGCTCCCACTTTACTGCAAAAAAAAATCTGAATCAATAAATTAGTTGTCTGCGCCTTTGGCTCTTTGATCAGTTACAGGGCTATTTCCCATCAATCAAGTGAGGAGATTAGCGCTTTTGAAAAGCCTCATTTGCAGTATTAAGATAGGAGGATGTGTGGCTAAATGAGCAGTTATCTTTTAAAATAAGATAGCTATCCTTCAAACCAAACTATTCGCAGGCACTGTATACACCCTTTTAATTAGGCTACGGCGATCCCGACAAACACGTAGTTGTGTAGATAAACTGGGAATATAATCACACTGTCAACTTATAGGGTACTGAAAGACGTTAAGGGGGGGGGGTGGTTTCCGACCTATTAAAATAACTGTTGCAAAGGGGAAATAGCACTGGGGGGAGGGGGGAGGGGGTTCATGATAGCTGTCAATCGCTTGTCAGGTTGAAATCTTTAATTCAAAAATTCATCATTTGTGGGTCATCTTATGATTTCTGTGTGTACAAAAAAAAATGTATCAACGTTGTTTGAGAACTGTCTTCTCTTTACAATTCGAGAAATCCCTGCGTGATCATAGCCTTGATTTGTAAATCTGAATTCTGAGTTAGAAATCTAATTTCATAAAATGAATGTATCGCACAGGTCGAGTGGGTTTACGTATCAAAGCCGCTTGACCAAAAAGTGCAATAATCAAAGCGAAAATAACGGTTTCCAGCGGGAAGAAGAGAGACCCAGTCAGTCGTTCGGGCAGCTCCTTGAACGTTGCTCTTTATTTGTTTTATTTACAATCTCTTTGTGGGAACATTACAGTGTAAGGGGGGGGATTAAAAACTGTATTGTGGGGAGATGGTGAAATATTTGGCGACTTTCAAGTAAAAGTGTGAACGTGCCGGCTCCCGTGGCTAATTACTGTGCAGTACTTTTGATCAACCGCACTTATCATCTTTGAAGTTGCAGAAGACAGGCTAAATAATTTAATAAGCAACTGCCTGTAATTATGTTATTTACAAGGTATGACAGACAGATGATAAAGAAATACAGCTGATCTCAGGGAATGGACTGTTTCATGACCCCTGGCGCACTCTCTCAAAGCTGCAGCTCCTGGGCAGGAACAAAAGTGGAGCTGAATTATGGAGACTGGGCTGAGAGGTGAATTGGAACTAGAAGAGGACACGCTGACTTTTCACCTGAACGCATTTAACTCCGGAGACAAATGGAGGAGCCAACTGCCAGATCATCTAGTTCTACAAAAATCAAATCACGCCTGACTTCGCAAAGTGCTAACTTTGACGCCAGCAATTTTGAAACACACACACATAATAGTCCAACTTATCCAAACACATATAAAATGTGGTTTATTCCAGGCCAGGCAATTCATTTAAAACGCTCCAACATGCAAAAGTGTCGCTTCCCTACCAACGTGTAAAACTGTACAATATTGTGCCCTGAGGGGGGAGAGGAGATAAGCGGTTGTAAACTTTATAATGCAAAAATTAACGTGTACTTTTTTTGTGACTGTCTCACCTGTTTGGTCATTGAATCGATGAGCCTGACATAGAGATCCTGTTCTGTCCGCACCCCTAGAAATAAAGTAGTATCAAATTTAACGGTACTTAAAAAGGGAAACGCGTGTTATCAATGGAAGAGCCGCATCAACATCCAGGCCATTCAAAAATATAAAGATAAGTTTGCGTACTATACCGCTCTGTTAAAGGACACTGTTAATTTGGCAAAACGTGGAAACTGGTGTCCTTGTAATGAAAGCAGTAAAATGAGCTGATAGGCGATAAAACAGGAATAAAATATTCGTCACAGAAATAAAAACTGTATCCCAAGAAATTCATGAATTCTTGACATTTATTGTAAATTTTATGTTTAGTTGAAATGTGTAATTTGTAGTGCAGTAGAGCGTGGAGCGCTGGTCTTTAACGGGGTGAATGTTTGTCTCACACTTTCTCTTATTTTCTTTTTTCGCAGTATTCCATAATACTCGAAGGGGATTGTCACAGATGTCACAGATACCCTTAAAATTTTGATTATGATATTCAAATTTGGACTCCATGGTCAATTGTGGGCAAAACAAGCCAAGGGCACTGCTTTAATCTTTTTGCTCTGAAATTTTACTTTAAGCAATTGTTTCACAGCCTGCGTTTGACTGCTTCAATAAAGTGCAATCTACTGCTCCCTAGATTACCGTGCAGCAACCACGAAAAGGGCATGAAATTAAAACATCTTAAAATTGAACGTGGACCCTGCTTAAAGGTGTGGGGACAACCTCATGCTCATTTCTAAAGCCAATTGCCCGATAAATCAGGAAAAGCTACGTTGAAATGCTTGTCTTTCAAGTTTCTTTTTACACTCAAATGTTAGCCAGGTAAGACTTCAAAGTTACATAAACAGTGATTAATATCTACACCACATGACTCGCATTCAAACTCCATTAAAATACATAAAAAAAGAACAACCAATACAGCTCTCTGGGTCAATTCAATTCAACTTACCATTGCTGTACAGTAACTGAAGTTTGTAGTGTATTCCATTGTTGGTTTTCTCATTATTTGGCTCCTAAAATCAACCATTATAAATGAGTAATTATATCGTTCATTGTAATCCATAGTTTATTTTTCATGTCTCTTTAATGTATTTGTTTATAATTAACTGCTTCCCATGTCAGTATCTGACTTGTTAAGAATGTGGCAGGCTCATGGATTCTATCAATAGGAAACACTTTGCTTTTAGGCTTTTGTAATAAAATAATATTTACACACAATGTCATAAATAGGCAGTTATTTTTCTTAGCAGCCGAGAGCTGTTAGAACAAGCAGAACTACACGTGGTTTGGGCGCCTCTTGAGTACCGTTATGCTTGTTAGTTATTGTGCATTTAAAGAGAAAATGATTTCTACGGTGAGCAACTTACTTTCTCTTTCTCCACAAAGTCTACATAAGCTGTTCTCTCGATCTCGACGGGCTGCCCCTGCCTGTCGTAAAGGGCCAGGACGAAGTGGAAAAAATTGGATTTTCTTAGGTTTGAGGGCGGCTGCTTTTCAAAATGTGCCCGAGCCAGACCCACGCCGCTGCGGGAAAACAATAACAGTGTTATCGGTGAGAATTAGCTGCACTGGAGACAGAGAGCAACTGATGAAAAACATGGGAGATGGGAATCACATTTGGGAGACTAGAGATTTCTTGATTTGTCGCTAGCAGTAATATGATGTAATGAAAGGGAAAGTGAAGGGGAGCAGAGGGAGAGGGGGTAATTGATAGCGTATTGAGGGGATTTGGTGATTTCGGGTCGATATGAGAAACATAAAAAAAAATCAGATGGAAAATAATATTTGATTATACATACCTCTGGGCGGCCGTGTTAGCATCCACTACCCCAGCAGTGTGCATCCATGATCGGACCGGATTCATCCCACTTCCTAGCGGTTCCTCTTTCATGGTCGTCCCACCTCTTGGTATATTTTCCTGGATTCCAAACATTAAAACAATTTTTTTTTTCCTCTGCAAAACCAGCTCCTGTACGGGTTGAGGGTGTAGGAGATGTCAGCTTTTTTTTTTCCCACGGCGAATGAAAGGGGGGGGGAAAATAGATGAGAGATGACTTAGCTCGTTATGATCAGTAAGAGAAAAGCCGAGTTCAGACTTGCTTCCTCTTCAAGCTGTCCCGCATTTGGCACGACATAAACAATTTCAGGAGTAGTTCAGCGCTAGTTGGATCGTGATCCGTTCTGGAGAAAAGTACAACTAGCGGGAAATTTGGTTTAAGAGTGGAAAAAAAAATGTTGTTTGTTGATGTTGTTCTCTCAGTGTGGTGTCATCCTGCCACAGCATCAAAGGTATTCTGCTCAGGACACTGCTGAATCGACCACTTCTGACAAGGTTCTGCTGCTCCAAAAGACAAATAAACGAAAAATGATTACCATAGAGGTGTTCCTGGACACAGGAGAGGTTGATTAGGGCCTTTAGCGTCTCAGAGAATGGATGGAAACATACAAACTCAGCCCTCTTTCCCCTAGGAATGGATCCTTTCCCGGGAGCCAAAACTCTAAACCCCCGGGACCAGCGCTGACAGATTCTGACGTTTAGGGGAGGAGACAGCGGCCATGTATGGAGCTCTGATTAGCATAGCCAATCGGATGGCTGCGAGGCCGGTGATTGACAAGCTCCAAACCTGGGCGCCTTGATGAGCTGCCCTCCTTTTTCTTTGCACTCCCTGTGTATTCCCCCCCCCCCCCCCCACTTCCCTTGTACTCAAATTGACAACCAATAAAATCAAATGCAGAAAGTATTATTAACATAATGAATCCTTTAGGAAAAAAAAATATACAACGCACATGAGTTGTTTGTCTTCAAACAGAAATGAAAGGGATGAAGTTGTTACCTTAAACACAAACCGCAGTGGAAGAAGCTGAGAGAGCCATACGCGCAGCAAATAAAAAAAACTTGCGGCTGAAGTTTGAATTAAAAGTTATAAAATAGTATGTGTGAAACGTTCTCGGGCCTTAAACCCGATTTATATCCAGTCATTGCAGAACAACTGTCCGGATATTAAACAATCTGGAACAAACCCTACCTGAAAAATGAATCACAATTCTGTTTTTCACGGAAATTGGAGGGAGGGGGTGGGGGGGGGGTGGTGTTGACTTTAATATTTATTTAAAACGATACGTCCTTGTGAAACAATGTGCCTTCTTTATGCAGCTTGAAGATCAATTACTAAATGGCGTTCTTTCTTGTATCCATCAGGTCGTGTTATCAATTAAGGTTAAAAGATCTGGGAACGTCCACTGAATCAATATCCACATTATAAGGTACATTTATAAGAAGCAATATAAGGGCTGCGTTGCGGGCTGTGTATCAACACAAGGAGCAGAAGAGTTGAAGTTAGATGTTTTGAACACATGCGATCACTAGGAATTCCTGAAGATCCACATGTATTCCTAACTAGATTTTTGTTGACTAAAACTAGTCTTTCAGAGGTATTAGCTGGTGCCCAGAGGAGGGGGACCCCAGGGACGGGGGCTGCCCTGTGCATTTTTTTTTACTAAAGGTAAGAGCACAGGCTGGAGGGAGAGAGAATCAGGGATAGTCACTTACCCAATGATCAGCTCTTTCTCTTCGTTCGTATTAGCAGTTCCATCCTTTTTTTGACAATTGGCACCGTACGTACGCTAATATTTTAATTAATCGGTGAAAATCGAACTCCGAATTTTGTTATCAGGGGACACCATAACACTTGAATTTCAATACTCCGCTGAGGGTGAGAAAGAGATGTGTTAGAGCAATCTATTTCCCGGTGTTGGGGGGTTAATGACTATTGCGACAGATAAGTGAATTATCAAAGCTGTTGCTATTCCGATTTCAAAATCCATTACATTGCTGGCGTCTAATTAAATACGTAAGTATAATAAAATCATATTTTATGGCGATTGAAAGTAATAAGATTAGTCTTCAGAAGCAATCATCACATATTAAGATGCCATATAGATCTACAGAATCCTAATACTGTATTTTAAAATCAAAATGTGCAGGAAACATTATGCATAATAAATAAAAGAATTTCTGATTTGTGGGAAAGTATTATATCGACAAGGAACATCTGTATTATTAACAAATGTATGCATTTTAAGCGAAAATTAAATATAAGTTACAGCTAAGTAAATCTTGATGCTATTTTTAAAATGGAACATTTGAAATCTGTGAACATTTTGGGCGCATTTTAATTCTGAGTCACTGGTTTATACATATATGCAAAGCACCGCTATGTGTGTTAGTATTTAATAAGTGTAGCAAAGTAAACAAAATAGTTCATTTTAGCACTAACTAGTCGAAGTGAATACTTTTATATAAATCATTGATATATTTTTTATATATTTAAGAGGGGGTTTCCCTTCAAATCTGTTAAACCTGCCTTGCTCCAAGTCACTTACAGTGTTCTTATAGCAGATTACACGCGTGGAGGCGATTTAAATCTGATTACCAAATTATAGGGTTTTAGCCAAATCCTTTTAAAGCTGATACCGTTGACTGTAAAAAATAAACTGAAAAGTTCCGCAAAACAGTCACAGAGGCTACATTCGTTCTGCAGCCAAAGAGTTTTAAAACGTATTTGACAACAAATGCAGCTGCACCACTATTTTTTTTTGAAGATATTAGGCGAAAATTAATGCAAATCTGTGTTCAGAAGCCATCTGGCCAGAATAGGGGAATCAGCTGTTCCCTCACAACAGGGTTTGGGCTGAATATATTTCGCTCATTTTCTATTCTCATCTGGTCTGGGCGGCGAGTGCTCCAGACGATAGCGTGGAAAATACATCCACCCCAAATTTACCATTTTGACAAACTGTTTGTAACAACCCAAATTTAATCGAGGGAAAATGTGACGACTCCGTATTGACACAACAATTTACTGCTGCCATTTCTTGTCGGAGAATGGTTGCATAAAGGCGGTTCAAACTTCATCGCCTCAATATAAACTGACTTTTGCATCGAAACAAATGAGTTCCCCGTGCTGTGAAGGCGGTTTCAATTTTTCCAGGTACCCTTTGTGCTGAGGGGAGTAATTCTAATAGCACACCCGCGCGCAATGTTCCCCATAGTAGCTTTAAACCCCAACAATCACTCACACATGCACACACACACACACGCACAAGCTCTCCTCTTTGCAAACGTTTACAACCTAAATGAATGGGGTGAAATTGTCGAACGATCGACCCGGCCCCAAAAGTGAACCCCCCGCAACATATTTAAATAATTCACCACAATGGGTATTGCATTGATACAGACAGATTTATGGGCTGTTTGTTGTCAAATGTTGTTTGAATTATCTGGCTGGAAATCATATTGGGAAGTGTGGCAGTTGTGCTGTGAAATACTGGGGGAATTATCCGGATTTTTGTTTTAGTTTGGGGGAGTGAGCTAGCAACCGCTGCTGGACAAAGAGAAGGAGGCAGAAGCTTGCGGGACTGAATCCGATTTGCATGGTCCAGTCAAAGACCTCCCGAAGTAACGATTCTCCTTATTATGTGAAGTGTTCCTTTTGTAAATTTACGGTGAGGGTTGAATGATACACAGAATTTGCATATAAATAGCGACATCAAGCGATTCGCGTGCCACACACCAGTGGTCTCCCAGATGTCAAGCCAAAGTCAGTCAGATGGCCATTGCCCAGCCCCAAGTCCCCCGCGCCAGCTGGTCCTCTCCTCGCTGTCATACCAGAGCACACACAAGAAATACAATCGCTAACCAAAGACACTGCTTTTCACCAAATCTCCAGCTTCGCCTTTAGCTTTAACCCTCAACCCCGTTTTACAAACGCTCTTTTTGTTATGGGCAGTTGATTGCCTTTGTTCACTATACCTAAAGGTTTGGGATGACCGCCTCCAACCACCCACCCCCCTCCCCAAAAAAAAATCGATGTCTTGTGAATAATCACAAACTGAGCTAATTGCTACTGTTTACAAGTTCCCTTTTAAGAGAAACAATATACCTCTTTTTTTAAAAAAAGAGAATACTTAAACTGCACAACAGCTCCGCGCGCTCACGACAATTTAGCGCATAAATTAAAGCAGCTTTCAAATAAAAGCAACAAATTGTACAGCGCGTCTCAAACTTGCGGGGAAAGATTACACAAAGGGGCTGGGATAGAAACTCGTCTGGTACAGGGTGAGGTGACAACGGCAGGGGAAGCGTAGCAAGTCGAGTGCTGGGGTCTTTCTGCAGTAAACCCCATATATACTGAGCATCCCACCCATTGTCTACTGAGTTTCGAAACCCAGTCAGGCACTTTTAATTGGCCGCAATTTATTTTCCAACTTAGCAAAATAAACAAATAGCTAACACGATTTTTTTCCCCTCAAATGGGCACGATAATAACCATTCTGACGTTACATGTATGTTAAAGGCCACACAACAGGTTAACTGATCGATTCCAATGTTTTGCTTTTGTTTTTGGTTTGGCTGCAAGGTAGATAATATAGTAGAACTTTTATGAAAATAACGCAATTCATAAATGAGTTTTCCCTCCCCCCCACTATTGCACTACCACCGATCGCGTGATTTATTTGATGTTGATCAATCAAAATCCCGGTTAGCTGATATAAACATGGTTTGTGTGGTTTTTTTTTCTGTTCAGGAAAATCCATTCTAGTCAGCGCCTCGCAGAGATTTAGCGGAAAGCATTAATCCCTGAATTCACAGTGCAACCTGTAAGGTGCACATTCGACAAATAGCGCCGCCTCGGGAGGCTCAGAGACTCGGCTTTGGGATCAATCTGAACTCCTTCAACAGCTCACCAACATCGCGACTGCGAAATAAGATTCCTTTAGCAACTCTCCCCTAGTATCATTCCGAACTAAGAAACCTTTACACGTACCAACTACATCGTATTCCTATTTTCACATGTTTGCCTTTCGTGACCTGCGGTGAATGGGGCTTTGCACATTTTTCAAGCGTTCTATTAGTGAATTACTATCCAGATCGGTAACTTTTTGTTAGCAGAGACCCAGGAATTAAACTGCATTTCTCAAAGTTTCTTTGCACATGTTGTCGGGCTTCAAAATGCGGCGGCGCCTGTATCAACCTTTGTATGGGCGATGCGTTAGAAACGCGTGATGTGTTTACAATGTGGAACTTTTTCCCCACTTTCCCTTTGCGAGATTAAAACCATGCAACCACTTTTTAAAAAAATATTAACCAGAGGTTGAGAGAAGGGCAAGGTAGTCCGGGAAAGCGGGTGGCGCTGGAGTTCTCTCCCCCCACCCACCCCCCGCAAGACATTTAGTACCAAATGCAGTTTTCGTCTAACAATACAAGTCCAAAGATTTTGTTTTATGTGCCGGGACACCGTCTCAGGGCTGAGTGAGAGCTGCTCTTAGAACGCTTTCTGGCCTGCTACCTGAGAATATTGGCTTGTGCTTGGAACACAAGGAGGTTCAAACGAGCGCAAACCCCTTTTATGCAAAGTACGCTCGGGAAAGATCGGGTAAATATCTCAAACTTGAACACTTTTAAGTGCACACATTTCAAAACCTATTCCGATATTTGGACTTTTGGGGGCATTAGAAGGCAGCCACACATCCACGTTAACACTATTAATGGACCGGCCAGTCTAGATCAAATCTAATTTGTAAAAAATCGTACAACGGCAAGGCTCAAGCAATATATCACCCTCAGAGCCCCAACTTTTTCCCCCTCTCTCTTCCCAGCTTCAGGAAGTTTCACTGCATCGCGCAAATCCTCAATTCCCGGTCCCAGGGAAAAGGGGATAGAGGTGTGCAATTGTGCGGACAAGGATCGATCGCATTATTTAAAACATTGTAATAGGCTTTAATGAAACACACTTCGTTTTAATTAATTCGGATATTTTTTTTTGTAAGCGGTGGGACTTTGATGTCATATTTAATATGTTCAATGCAGATGTCGTACCCAGGGTGAGATATTCACGGATGGAGTGGAGCACGGAGGGAAAATGCATAAAACTGCTGAGTGCTGTTATATTCCAATTGCAAAACACGGATTTCAATCCGATTTTTTTCCTAAGATTCCCACGTATACAAATATGTATGCTTTGCAAAGTCATAATTTAAATTCTAATAAAGCAAGCAATTAACAGCATTTATTAGTTTGTCAATAATAAAACTTTCAACGTGTTGTTGTTTATGCTTTCGTATGCTATTATACTTTCAGAGAGCCTTGCTTGCACTAACGTAATTTTCGAAGATAAAGTCTTATCTAAAACGATCATCCTAACAAGACTGTCTTCTCTCACCGCATATGTTTTGCGATATAGATGCAGTATAGCAGTGCATAGGATAAACAATTTACATTAAAATTTGGTATATTTTCATACTAATAGAACTATTGATTGGAAAGCTGTTGCCAATTTACTTTTTTGTAATGCCACGCCGCAATTTGCATTTATTCAACAGATCGTAATGAAGAAAGAAAGCTGGGCGGTTGTGGCTGCCGGAAGCGTAGCTGGGGGGCAATGCAAGAACATAGATTCCTTCCAGTCAATTAATATGCAGTTTGTCCCAATAAAACAAGGAGTGAAAATAAAATAAGGCACTGCGGGCTGGCATACAGTTAAGCTTCGTCAACGAGATTTCCAAATGTGTTGTCAGACACGTATACTGCCCTAACTGACAGAAATTTGTTAAACTACGAGGGATATTCCTGCACACCCGAATCTGCCAAAATTGAACAATATCTAAATTATTCAGCATGTGAATTTACTTCAAGGAAACAGATAAAGCTTAATACAGTATCAGATTCTGAGATATGTTTGCGTGTAAATAATTAGCAGGAGATGACTACTATAAGTCAGGACAAAGTTTGATTCAAATACATTGGTTTAACAAAAATTAATTTGAAAAAGTGGTAACAATATTTGCTGTGGGAAATTGCATGATTGAAACATGAATGGTAAATATATTTAATCTGCATTTTAACAGCTAATTTTTGCTTTTGACAGGAACACATTTTCTTTTATTTAGAACTAGTGTTCCAACACAGATGGTATCAATGGATAATGAGATGCGCTAACTTCTTGCAATCAAAGATTGTTACGAACGCTTTTGGACAGCGATCAAACATTGTAACCTTCGTATTACGGTGACAGTGCGCCACCTAAAGGCACCCTGGCGTATAACCAGGATAACAACTTATAAAAAGCTTAAAACTTGAACAATGCCTTTCATTTTGAAAATCCCATACATATTTCACACTTTGCTAATCTGCTAAGGAACAGATTTGATCAGTTATAATATTATTCAATAGTTTCTTTGCGAGCGGCGGTGTTATTTCACGGGTAAACATTTATAAGACAAAAAAAAATGCGCCCATAAATAAAAATATATTTCAAATGTCTGTACCTCGTACTACATAATCAAATAGTTTAAAAGTGACCACTTTCTGATTATTGATGAATAGCAAGATAGAAGACCACAAAGTTAATGACTTAACTTGCAAACTGACTTCTAGGTTAACATACCTGTATTCCAGATCGTCGATGCTCAAGTGTTTCGGGTTTTTAAAAATATTGTTAACATCAATTTGGATTTGAGGTCGATGAACTTAGCTGCATCAATTGCACATTGCATGTGCTATCAAGGAAATGATCACCTTGAATAAATCAACAATATTCCGGACACATCGATCAATTTCTTCTTGTTTTCTTTTACAATTGATTCATGGCTATTATAATAATAGTTTAGGTACTCCACCTTTTATGTTGATATCTACAGTATATGATGCCAGACTATAGCTTCAATCTTAAAACCGAGTGACCGAATGTCTTCATTTAGAGAAGGCACTTCTATTTCGATGAAAAAAAAAACAAAAATTGCTTGCTTTTGAACTTTTAATAGTATTTTTTTTTTTGCCGTGTACAACACCATATAAATAATAAAGGGATGCAAAGGCACGCAGAGGGTTTTTGAGTCGAGTTTGATCTGTATAGCATGTAAGCGCAATCCGAATAATTTGGCCAAATGTTATTAAATGGAGCGCAAATAAAATGAAAGTTTCGAAGAAGTTGAAAATGTTATTTATTAATTTTTAATATTATGCAATTATATATAATCCACATCAATATATTTATTTGTGGAAGTATGTAAACCCAAATGTTTACTTTAGAGCAAAAATTCAAAACATTACACATAGAGAGAAAGAGAGATTGCGTGGCGTGTTGGTAACATACATGTGCGAACTAGCTGTGAATTGTAACAAATAACAGCAAAAGGGACATTAAAATACAACATAAAGAAGAGAGCGAGTCTGCCTATAACCTACAGCTGCGACTGTTATGGTATGTCAAGGTAGTGTGAAATCTAGAACATCGCTTACCTTTCATTCATGGACAATTAGACACTAGACAGATTTTCCTTTAAAGCCAAAGTCGGAACTATTTACCCGTCATGTGTTTATTTTATGTGCTGTGAAACCCGTGATCCTGTTCTAGTTTGGTTACTTACAGGGAGAATCTTTGCAATTTCTGTCTGCAACTCAAATTGGGGTCGCGTGTCCAGTGCAAAACTCGCTCAGGCGCAAGCGCTGTCTCTGCTGCCCGAGGAGGCGGGACGTTTGGGACATGGTTGGTGCGACCTGTCTTTGTCTGTAAAAATGTTCAGAGGAAGGTCGCGCAACTCTTCACGTTAAACCTCACATAAGTGGGGGTTCTGGAGAGTCTTAAGTCACAGACATCTTTCAACCCTGCCCCCCCCCCCAAAAAAAAATGGGAAGAGGCTTATTTGAAAGGATGGGGGTCAGCCTACCGCTTTCCCAAATAAAAATGAAAATGTTATGTCAACTTCACAAGTGTTGAAGGTTAAAGATTTAAATGTAAAAGTGCCAGAATCTGAGAGAATGTTGACTGAAACTGTGCGCGACTTCCTGAAGTAACTGTCTTTTGCCAACAATGTTGAATTCCCCTGCCAAATGAACTATTGGAAAGCGGGTCACGGTGTGAAAGGGCACGTACCAGGTGACCCTGGAGTTCAGTTCAAATGTGGCAGCCATTCCCATAAGGGATAGGAACAACCAGCTTCACACAAACTTCACCAACACTCTCATGTGTCTGTCACAGAAGTGAGCAAACCGAAGCACGGGACAAAGATTGCAATACAGTTAAAGCCATGCAACAGATGATACTCGGTGACTGCACAATCTATATGCACACAAAATCTGCCTCCACCTTTCTTAATCTTTGTCACACCGCCCCTGTAATAATATTGAGTCAAAGAAATCCATCCTCAGCTCGCCATGTTCATTCGCTCATTCCATTATTTAAATTGTTGGAATTTTTCGAGGGACCAAAAGATTGGCTTTAAATTATTTTTGTTGACATTTGCTACGGTATAGAAAACAATATTTCAAAAATAATGTAAGTGCTTACTATTTTGGGGGTTGTTTATTTGTAAATTGCATTTTTTTTTCTAATCAGTTCAGTGGAATAAACAAACAATAAACTTTTAAGGAATGTAAACATATATTTAGTGCGTCTAAAATATTTTGGGAAAATGAGTTATTTGGGCAATAGTCAGCAATTTTAACATCAACATTGAGAGCCCATTGACATTTCACAATTTAATTACAAGTAAAGGGTAGCCTTTAAGTGAGTCACGAGACTGCCAACTAATCAAGGTGTTCAGATGATGTCATTAAACCATTAAGGGGAAGAGTTCAAGTAGATCATAAACATCATCTGAACTTTGAGACACAGCAATATTCTTTAACTCGCAATTTGGTACATGTTATGTTTCTAGATCATTATGCCACTCATGGCTAATTAGGAGGCTGATTTTATGATGTCAGAAGACATTCAACACTCTGAGAGGCCTGGGACATTCATTCTCCAGGAGTGTATGTTTGTTTCCATGGGAACTCAGACCCTGAATTCAGTGATGGAATTCAGCACACAAGAATGTTTTAAAATAGCACTGTTTGTTTTCCAGTGAAGTCACACAATAAAGTCATTAAATTCTTAATCGGAAATGTTGTACATGATATCTTTCATTTTCTGGATCATGTCTTTTGTTGGAATGATTTCTAAAAAATAGTAAGTTTTAATACATAAAGGTACAGAGCTTCTTTTCTGATTACCCTTAAACCTGCTTGGCTAAGATGTTAAAGTTCTAAAGTATGGACACAATGTAGGAACATATAATTGACCTAAGGATGCATCATCTTAAAGCTAACATATATACTGCAGGAATTATTTGCAGTTGAAACATTTTTACAGCTTTTGTAGAGTTGCAAGGTCATTTGGAGCATGCCAGTGTTTCCATGCATTGTACTGATCTTCGCAGAATGACGTTATACTTCATTTACCAAAATATTTGTAACTTTACCAGAAAAATAGTTTGTGATAGAGAAATGTGAAGAATTTTGAACATTACAAAGCCTTTAAAAATAGATTATTGCAAAAAAAAAATGATTGGCTAAAAGTGAGCATTAATGCATGGTAGCTAATGGTAACAATGAGCATGCGCTCGAAGATGTAACATTGATTAAATCGAAGCTTTCAGAACCACTTCTCTGCAAGAACATATTGGAATATTCAGTATTATCATAATAGTGCATGTAAAGTAAAACTATTGCTGATATAGTCTGATAAATACAAAAATGTATATTTTAAGAACAGTATCACTTGTCTCTAAAATATATCTAGCCTCTTAATTATACCTTCATGACTAATGATGTAACCTTCCCAATATTGTCCATTAAATTCCCTAAAAATAATTTTCACACCATTCTGTATTTTATTTTATCAGACAAATAAATAATCCAATTTTCTCTATTGATTTTGAAAGTTGTGTACAGTCATTTGTGCATACTGATTGAACCCATTTTCTATAACAGAAGTACACTACTATTCACATTTCTGCAAAGGCTGAAGTCTAATTTAATGTTAGAAATATATATAATCATACAACATGTTATAATTTACTGAATAAACTAAATTAACGTATAATTTTGATTTTAGTATGGTAATGATAGTGCATTCTTTGGAAGATTGCAATAATGATTTAATCTCAATTTTAATCAAATAATGTATTTTATATGGAAGCTAAATACATTAATAAATCTGTAGCCAGTGTTTATGAGCAGAATTACAGTATGTTATGTTTTGTTATTCCAGTCTGAATCCTTTTTGGGAAATATGCAAATATATTAGTCAGTTACACCAATAACAATTATTTATTAGTATTCATAGAAAGTAGGAGCTTATTACTGATAAATATTTTCCACCTTATATTTAACTGAAAGTACCAGGGTATGTAGTACACATTTGCTTTATAAGTTCTGGGGCAGAGGGAACATCAGAGTACATAGCTATCTTCACATTAAGCCTGTGGTTATGCTGCACTACTAGCCTGGGACCAATAGATGATGAGTACAGTTCATAGCTGCAAACAACATTGTTGATGTGAGAAAAAAACTATGCAGATATTTACTTATGCTCATGCACAGTGCTCCACTTCCCAACTGGTAAATTCTCAATGTTGTGTGAGCATAGGCAGCAACATGCACTTTTTCAAAATGGATCAACTAACCATTTTTTTGAAACCTTTTTTGACACTGCGTAGGAATTCAACACTACCTGGCATCAGGTTTCTTTTCTGTTTTTGTTTCTTTTCCCAATCTATAACTTGTCTTTTTAAAATGTTTTTACCTTCTTTTATTGATTTATTGTATCACATATATTTAGCAGTTTGCGGGTTGCTTAACACATTAATGACCTCTCTGTGATTGGTGTATCTGTTGATACTTCCCTCATTGCCCTCTATGTCCCCCCACTTAAAATATCTGTTGGATCAAGGAATTTGTTTGTTGCTGGAAACTGATGTGAAATGGGCATTGGAACTGGAACACGAGCCCAAAGACATCAGTCTGAAGCTTGCTTGAAATTGAGCTTTAGGCTTCATTTCTATAAAACCAATGAAGGAACTTGCGAAATATGTTCAACTTCATTGCAGTAAGTTCTGATGTAGGGGAATGGTGGTGGAGAAGATTACAAGGGTGGGGAGATCCTGGGCCAGTAGCAACCCACAGTATTTTTTTTAAATTAATTTTTATGGGATGCGGGTATCACTGGCTAAGCCAGCATTTATTGCTCAACCCTAATTGGGCTTGAGAAGGTGCTGGTGAGCCACTGTTGTGAAGTCTGGAGAAGTCACTGTATACCTGGAAAAAAAACTGAACAGGGAATGTGCAGCACGCCCTCCAACTAATTGATGAGCGATTTCCGGAAAAAGGCCCTAGGATCTTTATTAGCATATTCAAATAGCTTAACCCTTGTTTCAGGTAGGCACCCTGGAAATGTGAAAGTCACTAGCTTCCAATTAGGCAGCTGGTGGACTTCCCAGGAAGATTGGGCATTCTAGATCATGCCCAGAAATTGTACCCCCAAGTTAATTTTTCACCACCCTAAACAAACATTATAGGGGCCAACTTCTTCCCCTTTACCGCTTGATCTCCAGTCTGAAGAGATCACATTCAAGACATCATAACCTTCCTTTACAAATGTTGACTGATGTGCTGTTTATATCCAACATTTTTGGAGATTAATCGCAGATTTCCAGTGTTTACAGCTTTTCTGTTTTATTTTTCCCTGGCTGGCATGTTTTCTTGCTACAAATGGAAGCAGCTTTGCATAGCAATCAAATAAAACAAAATATTAATTTTATTATGAGACCTGGAACATACGTGTCACCCATTAAATCACTGGCATTATCCTCTTTTATAAAAGAAATTGGTAAATTAATTTCAGATGCTTTGGGTATGACATTACTCCACAATATAAAAATCCAGCCATAGTTTGATGAGCCTGGATTAACATGCTAATAGTGGAAAAATCACCTTGGGCAGTAAAACACTTTATCAAGGGTGGTGTTAAAACCATTTTGTCTTAATAATGTCTAAAGTCCCTGACATTTATACTAACCCACACCATACCTTTTCAAGATAATTTTCAAGACAATGGAGAATTGAATTGTTCAATATATTGCTGTTCCTTCACTTTTGCAGGGCAAAATCCTGGAACTCCTTTCACCACCACCTTCTCAAGGGCACATAGCTATGAACAATAAATTCTGGCCTTGCCAGCAATGCCTATATCCCATGAACAAATAAAAAAAAACAGTAAAGTAGAAAAAAAGGTTACTATTTCTAAATTGTTATCTTCTTATGGTATTGATGTTCTGAATACCTCTGCCTTTTATGCCAGCTATTAATTATCACACTCATTGTGTAGCAGATTTGAGCATCTATGGAGGCGCATATGTCTTTCATTGTCATATTTCAAAACATTCCCTAATGCCAATTAGTTGCCTCTACTAAAAAAATAAAATGATGGCTTAGAGGTATTCAATACCTATAATTGGAATATAGCTGTTGATAAAACACTGTAACTTATTATATCTACAGTTAAATAACTGCCTCACAATTAATTTATAATATTTATATATTTGTTTTCTCACTAAAGCAGCAGCGACTAAAATGCTTTATTCAGCAAACGCTTGTATCTCGTTTGGTGTGCGGTTAATGTATGTTATCTGTTATCTTAATTAAAGCTGCTTAAACTTGCAGAAACCTACTTTTATACTTGCCCATATCTGTTACATTTCACACCTGATAAAAATCACACATTTGAATCAGAGCCTAAGTAAAAACTTCTAGCAGTTAGTTGGAAAAACTGAGTTCATTCATCTGGGTCATTTTTTTTCTTCTCTGTGAAAATTCCTGTATTTGGAGGGGAGTGACTATTTACTCAGCAGGTGTTGGGTCAACAAGGGGACCATTATATCTTATGTGCAAAGCTGTTGGGCAAATGACCAAGTGAATTGTCTTATTCCCATAGCTGTTATATGAATGAAAGGGTTCTCCCTTTTATTTCCTCAACTGCTAGGACTCTTGAGAAATGCTGCTTACCTAGCAACTAAATAAATAGCACAATTTTCAGCTCTAGATTTTGACATTTCTGTCAAGTACTTGAAACACTGTAATGAATATTAAGTTCTGCTGGGTGGGGAGAGCTTTTCAACTTTAGCATTTAATAATTTAAACATGTTCAGCAAGTAAAGTGCATAACGATCAACAAAAATAAACACACTACATAGCAAGAACTCAAAAACAAAATGCAATATCTTCCAGCATTTTCATTTAATTTCAACACTATGTCTACTAACAATGTGAGATGGTCACGCAAGATGGCCGCCGATTCCTGGCCGTGTACGTATAGAAAACCAGTGATGTCATTTGCAGGAGACACAGTGTCAGTTGGGTCTTATTCAGATCCTGAAGCTCTTCATCCAGTTTCTGATGTCCCTGTGTGCCCTCCCCGAAGTTTCCAAGGATCGTGATGGGGAGGGAGGGGATGCATCTGATCCACCTGGTGACGGCCACAATTCCGGATTACAACCCCCATGTCCCACCTTTGCAGGGGCTTCTACCTGGCGACAGGCCTGGCTTAAGGGGAAGAGGCTCCGGAGTGGGAGGTTCAGAAACTGCGGGGATGCCACGCCTCTACTGTCGGGGCTGTCACCGGGTGGATCAGAAGCCTGCCCTCCCTCCCCATCCCGATTCCTAGCACCAATACTCCACTCTGCCCCACTGAAGGTGAGGCTTTTTAAATCACTGTCTTTAACAATTATTTGATAAGCATCACTGCTCCTGGCCATTGCCTACTCCATCGCTGCAATCCTGTCATGGAGTAAAACAGTACATGCATGGCATAGGCAGAAAATGCAGCCTTATTTCAATTATCGTCAATAGAGGACCAATAATACGTTGTTTGTATAGACCATGGGCAGGATTTTGCCCTTGGCGGGGGTGGGTGGGGGCAGTCGGGCAGCCGACCGCTGCCCGCGATGGGCGACGCTCCACGATTTCACACGGGTGGGCAAATTAAGGTCCGCCCTGCGTGGATCGAGAGTGGCAGCGCTGCCTGTGCGGGGGTGGGGGGAGGAGGGAGAGCCGGACCTAGCGTGCAGTTTGCGCATGCGCGCGAGAAAGCACTTCAATCTCCCTGAGGCACGGAGCTGCCTGAGGGAGAGTGAAGCGCTTTTTAAAAAATTAATAAAGACAGTAAAAATTTAATAAAACACATCCCCTCATGTGACTCTGTCTCACGAGCTGGGACATGTTTTTAATTCCAAAATAGGGTTTTTAATTTAATGTTTATTTGCTTTAGGAAACCTCATGCCGCTCGTGAGGCAGAATTTTACGCTTGGCGTGTGGGCATGTGCCCAACACGCCCGAGCATAAAACGAGGCGCAATGACGTCGGGCGTGCATCCCGACATCACCGCGCACTAGCGCGATATTTTGTTAGATGGGCGAGTGCCAGAGTCAGCTGTGTGCCCGCTGATAACTAAAAGGCCTAGTCAGGCCAATAATAAGCTAATTAAATTCAAATTTATGCTGCCTGTCCAACCTTACGGTTGGCGGGCAGGCGAAAAGGCCAAGTGGCCTTTACATTTTTTAGGAAATCTCATCCACGAGCGGGATGAGGTTTCCTAAAGCAAATAAACATTAAATAAAAACTTTATTTTGGAATTAAAAACATGTCCCAGCTCATCACATGAGGGGACATGTTTTATTAAATTTTTACTGTCTTAATTAATTTTTTTTAAAAAGTGCTTCAATCCCCCCTCAGGCAGCTCCGTGCCTCAGGGAGATTGAAGCGCTCTTTTGCGCGCATGGGCTAACTGCGCGCTAGGCCCGGCTCTCCCTCCTCCCCCCCGCCTGCACAGGCAGCGCTCAGCACTGCCGCTCGCGATCCACGCAGGGCAGGCCTTAATTGGCCCGACCACGTGAAACCACGGAGCGGAGCTGATCGCGGGCGGCAGGCGGCTGCCCGACCACCCCCGCTGAGCACCCCTGCCAAGGGCAAAATCCTGCCCGTGAGTGAGGTTTCCTAAAAAAATATAAAGGCCGCTTGGCCTTTGCACCTGTCCACCCACCGCAAGCTTGGACGGGCAGTGTACTTTTGAATTTAATTAGCTTGTTAATGGCCTTAATAGGCCTTTTAATTATCCATGCGCGTGGGCGCGCAGCTGACTCTGACCTGCGCCCGCTGAATGAAATACCACGCGAGTGCGCAATGACGTCGGGACGCACGCCCGTTGTCATCGTGCGTAATTTTACGCTCGGGCGTGTGGGGCGCATGCCCGCACGCTGAGTGTAAAATTCTACCCTATGTGTAGTTGGGGAAAATTAACCTCTCATGGCTCCCTGATAGCTAGAGTAAATTGGTTCTAAGAGTTTAAATGTCACTAGCTTTTAATTGGCAAGTAACCTAAAGATTTACTGTGATTGATAAAATGATGAAAAATCACATGCATAATAAAAGAACATCACTTAAATTCAGTGAGACTGCCATCTACTGGAATTTAGTTTGAACCTGTTATAATTTCCATTGCCAAAACATAAAGTGACACCTAGATGCCTAGTCTCAAAAACTGCTGTACAATGAACTTGGCATAATATTTGTACAAGTCAGCCATAGTAAGACACAACAGCTACTTTTTTGTGCAGTAACTCCTGAGATTCAAATCCTTGGCTTGGGAACTATTAAGCTCAAAGCAATATAAAACTCAATGTTACAGTGCAAGGTAATTCAGTGAAAATCATTTTGTTGTTTAAGGGCATATATGTATACTTATATATATGTTTATCAACAAGCCAAAATAACACCAGTCCACGGTGAACCCTGCCTGCATGGATCACATTCCCTTTCTGTTTCTTGATCTTAGCAAAGACAGAAAAACGTTTCAGTGTAAAATATATTTTTTTGTTACAAGTTCCTCCTTTTCTGTTTTCTTATCCAATTTTCTCTCTTTGGCTCTTGCCCTTCATCCTAGCCTGTGGGCTCTGATTTTTGCAGGCAGCCTAGGTGTGAGCTGGAAATATGGGTCTGATAATTTTCCACCCTTCTCTGCTCACTTCCATTCTAACTTCAGTGGGAGTGGGCCACAATGACCACAAATTAGATCAGTATCTGGATACACCAGATTCTGACCTTACATCAGGGATCCTGTGGGGCCTGTAAGGGCTGGGGGCATCCAACATCAAGAGTTCCTATATCTCAAGCTCTCTGCTAAGCTACATGCCATCCTGAACTGGTAATATATCGCTGTTCCTTCATTGTCACTGGGTCAAAACCCTGGAACTCCCTTCCTAACAGTACTATGGGTGTACCTACACCACATGGACTGCAGCATTTTAAGGAGGTGGTTCACCAACACCTTCTCAAGGGCAATTAGAGATGGGCAATAAATGCTGGCCTAGCCAGTAACACCCACATCCCGTGAAGGAATATAGAAAAAAATCCCTGTCATTTGGTGTATCATTGGTGGCATGGGGAGACCAGTCTGCTGATTGGCAGGTATGGGCACCAGCATGTGTCAGGGTAGGGATCATGATATGAACCCCAAAGCTTTAAAGTATGTATATTTAGAAAAGAATAAACTGTCCCCATTGCAGTATGAGGCAAGGAATATTACTTTATCCTTTCTAGAGGTTATCTTCCCTCCCTGCTCCTTCAACCCTGAAGCACAGTACAGTATACCACAGCACAGGGCCTCAGGGTCGAAGTAGGCATCCAAGTTGTGCCTTTAGTAGCAACTGCGACCATGAACAATATTCCCAAAAAGACAGGCAACCACTACCAAAGTTCACATACAGGCCACAGACGCCTCTATAAATTACTGGTTGTGTGTGGCCACGTATAAAATTTAAAGGGCCTACACATTGAAAGGTCAGGACCTCCAAGGAAAATTCGAGGGTATGTTGGTCACGAGTGCCATGCACAGTAGGGAATCTCTTCACGACAAAGGCAACTGGGTCAGCAGTGCCTATAAAAAGGAGGGAGTGTAGTGTTCAATTGTTCAGTGTTTGATTATGGTGTCTGTTGTTTCTCTCTGTGTATGATTAGTTAAGCCTGAGTGTAATTACTGGGAAAAAGAAACTACACTGTAGGCAAGTGGCTGGAAACACGAGAGAGCAGACATATGAAAAGCATAGAAACATAGAAAATAGGAGCCGGAGTAGGCCATTTGGCCCTTTGAGCCTGCTCCACCATTCATTATGATCATGGCTGATCATCCAACTCAATAGCCTGCTCCCGCTTTCTCCCCATATCCTTTGATCCCTTTCGCCCCAAGAGCTATATCTAACTCCTTCTTGAAAACATACAATGTTTTGGCCTCAGCTTCTTTCTGTGGTAGCGAATTCCACAGGCTCACCACTCTCTGGGTGAAGAAATTTCTCCTCATCTCAATCCTAAATGGTCTACCCCGTATCCTCAGACTGTGACCCCTGGTTCTGGACTCCCCCACCATCGGGAACATCCTTCCTGCCTCTGCCATGTCTAGTCCTGTTAGAATTTTATAGGTTTCTATGAGATTCCCCCCTCGTCCTTCTGAACTCCAGCGAATATAATCCTAACTGACTCAATCTCTCCTCATATGTCAGTCCCGCCGTCCCAGGAATCAGTCTGGTAAACCTTCGCTGCACTCCCTCTATAGCAAGAACATCCTTCCTCAGATAAGGAGACCAAAACTGCACACAATATTCCAGGTGTGGTCTCACCAAGGCCCTGTATAATTGCAGCAAGACATCCCTGCTCCTGTACTCGAATTCTCTGGCTATGAAGGCCAACATACCATTTGCCTTCTTGACCGCCTGCCGCACTTGCATGCTTTCCTTAAGCGACTGGTGTACAAGGACACCCAGATCTCGTTGCATGGTCCCCTCTCTCAATTTATAGCCATTTAGATAATATTCTGCCTTCCTGTTTTTGCTACCAAAGTGGATAACCTCACATTTATCCACGTTATACTGCATCTGCCATGCATTTGCCCACTCACTCAGCTTGTCCAAATCACACTGAAGCATCTCTGCATCCTCCTCATTATTCACCCTCCCACCCAGCTTTGTGTCACCTGCAAATTTGGAGATGTTACATTTAGTTCCCTCATCTAAACCATTAATATATATTGTGAATAGCTGGGGTCCCAGCACCGATCCCTGCGGTACCCCACTAGTCACTGCCTGCCATTCGGAAAAAGATCTGTTTATTCCTACTCTTTGTTTCCTGCCTGCCAACCAGTTTTCTATCCATCTCAATACACTACCCCCAATCCCATGCGCTTTAATTTTACACGCTAATATCTTATGAGGGACTTTGTCAAAAGCCTTCTGAAAGTCCAAATAAACTACATCCACTGGCTCCCCCTCATCAACTCTACTAGCTACTTCCTCGAAAAATTTCAGTAGATTTGTCAAGCATGATTTCCCTTTTGTCCGATTCTGCCACTGTTTTCCAAGTGCTCAGCTATTACATCTTTTATAATGGACTCTAGAATTTTGCCCACTACCGACATCAGGCTGACTGGTCTATAATTCCCTGTTTTCTCTCTACGTCCCTTTTTAAAAAGCAAAGAGTAAAGCTCCTGCACACATGGGGCGGAATGTCATACCAGTGGGATTTTACCATCCTGCAGAAGTCAATGGACTTTTGAAGACTTGCCACATTTCATAGCCCAGCCCCTGCTGTGACTAGGCCGTAAAATTCTGCCCATTGAAACTGGTGTATCATCTCTACACATATCACCAAGGCATAAAGCACAATAGCTGGCAATGAGGCTGATGGAGAAAAGCTTAAATTACTGGCTCCAGCATCCAGAGTGACCAACTATCCCAGGTTTTCCGCGACCATCCTGAATTTGAGGCGCTTGTCTCATGGCCCAGGTTGTCTTCATTCCGGATACTGTTTGCCCCATAATTGCGATATTTTAACCTCATGCATGTGCTGGATGCACCTCTTGGCAATCTGCTCCCACCGGTTAGCCACCAATCCCCTTACAGATTCAGCAGCAACCCCCCCTTCAAGATTTGCCAACCCCTCCATTACTGGTTTGCCAGTACCCCACTTATTGCTCACCAGCACCTTTCCCTCAACAGCTCTCAGAGGTTCACCAGCACCTCCAGCCCCTTCCTCCCTGCTCTCAAAGGTCCGGCAACACTGCTCATGTCCTCCTAGCTGTCCCTTAGTTTATTCCCTGAGAGTTGTTCACCCTGTTAGCACCATTCCTTTCTTTACTGAGAGATCCACCCACGCCATGGGATTGATGGATTTTAAGGTTCAAGACTAACTTGCTCGTTACAGGGATGGACAGTCTGGATGTAGCAGCAACCCACAAGAAGATGATCCTTGTACACTGCCTTGGAGCAGAAGGTCAGCAAATACTCGAGCAGCTCACAGAAGACAAGTAGTAAGTGCTCTTGAAAAATACTTGATGCCAAAGGAAAAGGTGGTGATCAAATTTTATGCATTCCACCAGAGGTGCCAGGGAAATGGTGAGCCCATAAAACAATATGTGACAGCACTGCGGCAATTGGCTTGTACATGTAAATTTGGCACATTAACCAATTCGTAACTAATTAATTGAAAAAACTTCAATTCCATGAATTAGGGAATGTGTCCTCATGGAGGATGATGATTTAACCTTGGGAAAAGCCATGCCCTTGGTAGTCTTAATTAAATCTGCCATGTTAGATTTGAAGAGTTTACACAGACCCTCGGACTCAGGGCTGCAGACACGGCCTGTCCAAACAACAGAAGTGCAAGGGTTATGGACAAAGTGACCTCAGCAGTCTCATCAGCACATGCCCCATCATGGTCGATATTTTCAAACATGTGCCCAAATTGTGGAAATACTCATCGATTCACAACACCGTGGGTGGAATTTTACAGCCCCATTGTGGCAGGGCTGGCGTTGTAAATGCAGTGAACTGTTCAAATGTCCATTGGCTTCGGAGGGGCCGGACAATCCTCCTGTAGGTGGGGGGTTTGGGGGTGGGGTGGGGGGGGTGGAATTCCCGCCTCGTGTCTAGCTTGAGGGAAAATGTGTAACTCATTGTTAATGCGGAAATACTTGTCAAAGATGTGCAGGTGGAAGAACTAGAAGACTTTATTGGTTCGATATATGGAGGAGGCTTCTGCTGAGAGTGAAGTACAGCATGTGTAGACTATCATGAAGGGTAAAGCACCAGGTCATTTTAAGAGCTGCTCGGTTGAGATCACGGGCATCTCAGTGTCATTTCTCATCAATGTGGGTGCGAAAGTATCTATTTTGAGCAACAAACTTCACTATCAGTATTTTCCCGCAACTTTCTCTAACTCCTGCAACAGACACTCTTCAAGCTTATAATGGCTTGATTATTCCAGTTTTGGGAATGATCACAGTTCCAGAGTGCTGTAAATATGTCAACCGCGACAAGATTATGTTCTACATAGCCAGCGGCAGAAGACTTATGGGGTAAACTTTTTCGATAAGCTTGGCCTCAAACTTGAGGACCCCACTGAAGCACACATTGACATGATCGGTGACACAGACTTCACACAACATTATCCTTCCTTATTCATTGAGTTTGGGGAGGTTAAGGGGGACTGTCATGCTCCTTGCATCAATTCCACCAGTTTTGCAAAATTTGAGACCGTTGCCATTTGCAATACGCGCTGGTGTCAAAGGACCTGAAACGACTTGAAGCACATGGTATCATTGAGCGAATCAACTCATCGCTTTGAATATCAAACCTAGTCATTGCACAAAGCAAAAATGGTGAATTTAGACTATGCGTTAATGAGGTCAACAAAGCTACCATTCTGGACAAGTATCCACTCCCTATGATCCAAAAACAATCAGCATAATTTCATGACTCTAGCCTTCACAAAGCTTGATATGTGGCAGAGCTCCAGCTACCACTAGCAGAGCAAAGGCTAGAATCTCACAGCTTTTGATACTCATGAAGGTGTGTTTCAGTACCGGAGAATGCTCCCTATGGACTAAGCTCAACACCTCGCAAGTTCCAGAAGATTGTTTCATCGGTGTTGTCAGACGTTGAAGGGATGCTCAACCTACTTGATGATTCTGTTATCCATGGAAGGGTCAAAGCAGATCACAATCAATGGTTCTTAACGGTGCTCACTTGTCTCACACAAAACAATCTGATGCTCAAAAAGGACAAATGCACATTTGTGGCACCCAAGATTGACTTTCTAGGGTATAGAGTGACAGCAGCTGGAGTAAATCTTGTACACGCCAACATCAAAGCCACTTATGTGTTTCCAACCCCGTCAAATGTAAAAGAGTTCACATCTATCCTCGGTACTACCAACTTTTATCATAAATCCATTCCTAAGTACGCAGAGATTGCGGAGCCTCTTTGGAAGCTACTGCGCAAAGATGCACAACAGGAATGGACAATCACACAGCAAACTGCATTTGACATGTTAAAAGCAAAGAAACCACTTCAGAGAGCAGTTAGGAGTCAACCATATTGCTGTGGGCCTGGAGTCACATGTAGGCTTGACCGGGTAGGGATGTCAGACTTCCTTCTCTAAAGGACATTAGTGAACCAGATGGGTTTTTATAACAATCAAAGATAGTTTCATGGTCACCATTACTGAGGCTAGCTTTCAATTCCAGATTTTTATTAACTGCATTTAAATTCCACCAGCTGCCATGGTGGTATTTGAACCCATGCCCCCAGAGCATTAGTCTGGGCCTCTGGAACGTGAGTTTATTTCCACTACTTCACCATTAACTAGTGATTGATCGCTGTATATGATTAGTTAAGCCTGAGTGCGGTTTCTGAGAAAAAGAAACTAAACTGTAGGGAAGTGGCGGGAAGCAGGAGAGGGCAGGCATTTAAAAAGTATTGAATAAAGCTCCTGCACACATAGAAACCGGTGTATGATCTCCACATATCTCCGGCGCATAAAATATAATAGGAAGGAACTTAAAATGATCTCTATCACTACAGAAAAAGTGCTTGGAAAATCAATGGGATTAATGGCTGACAAGTCGACTGGACCTGACGGCCTGTATACGAGGGTCTTAAAAGAAGTGGCTGCAGAGGTAGTGGTGCATTGGTTGTAATCTTCCAAAATTCCCTAGATCCCAATGGATTGGAAATGACAAATATAGCACCTCAATTCAAGTAAAGAGGGAGATAGAAATCAGGAAACTATAGGCCAGTTAGCCTAACAATGTCATTGGGAAAATGTTAGAATCCATTATTAAAGAATAGTAGAAAATCATTACACAATCAGGCAGAGTCAACATGGCTCTATGAAAGAGAAATCATATTTGGTAAAGTTGTTAGAGCTTTTTGAGAATGCAACAAGTATGATGGATAAAGGGAAACCAGTAGATATAGTGTCTTTGGATTTCCAAAAGGCAATCGATAAGGTGCCGCATGAAGGGTTACTACTCAACTTAAGAACTCATGGCACTGGGGGTATGGATAAAGGATTGGCTAACTAACAGGGAACAGAAAGTCAGGATAAATGGGGCTTTTTCAGGTTGACAAACTGTAACTAGGGGAGTTCCACAGGGATCAGTGCTGGGGTGTCAGGTATTTAAAATATAGAATAATGACTTGGAAGAAATGAAGGAATGTATTGTAGTCAAATTTGCTGATGATACAAAGATAGGTAGGAAAACAAATTGTGAGGAGGGCATAGTCTGCAAAAGAATATACTGAAAGGTTAAGCGAGTGAGTAAATAATTGATGGAGTATAATGTGGGAAAGCATGAGGTTGTCCACTTTGGTGGGAAGAATAGAAAAGCAGAATATTATTTAAATGGAGAGAAACTGAAGAATGCTGTGATATAAAGGGATCTGAGTGTACATGAATCACAAGAAGATAGCTTTGAGGTACAGCAAGTAATTAGGAAGGCGAATTAAATGTTAGCCATTATTGCAAGGAGGATGGAATATAAAAGTAGGGAAGTCTTGCCACAACTGTACCGGGCATTGGTGAAACCATAGTTTTGGTCTCCTTACTTAAGGAGGGATATGTTTCCAGTAGAGGTCATTGTGTACTGTTTTGCCTTTCTTGATCAGAGTGTGAAGACCATTAATAGTGCCCTTACTGAGATTAACCAATCCAGTGTGGATCACTGGTCAAGGCTGGGACTTTTCTGATTTCTATGGACGGAATTGTCCCAGATTTGCACAAACTGCGGTAGCAGGCCGGATAAAGGACATTTTACTCGCCAGCTGCATTGGCAGCTTTTTGCGCTGTATCTTTCCATTCTCGCATGTCCCACCTCATTAATAATGCATTCCCGGGAAACACACTGGATCACTGGTGGGGCGGCTTCAGATTCGTCCACCCCGCGGTTGCGTCAGACCATTAAAAGGCGCCCCTGCACAGAACTAGCACTCAGTGATCCAGTGTGTTTCCCGGGAATGCATTATTAATGAGGTGGGACGTGCGAGAATGGAAAGATGCAGCGCGAAAAGCTCCCAATGCAGCTGGCGAGTAAAATGTCCTTTATCCGGCCTGCTACCGCAGTTTGTGCAAATCTGGGGCAATTCCGTCCATAGAAATCAGAAAGGTCCCAGCCTTCACCTGTGATCCACACTGGATTGGTTAATCTCAGTAAGGGCAAAGACCAGGGCACAATTAATTGTCTTCACACTCCGATCAAGAAAGGCAAAATAGTACACAATGACTTCTACTGGAAAGTTCACCGATGAAGTCAGGCTCAGCCATGATGGCATTCACACTTGAATAGTTTGTTGATGCTCAGCGGGGCCATATATCTACAGGGGAGCCACTCAAAGAACATTAGAACATAAAAAATGGGATAGGAGTAGGCCATGTGACCCCTCGAGTCTGCTCTGCCATTCAATAAGATTGTGGGTGATTGTGATCACAGAGCGCAAATGACTTGCCAACAGGAGTCAGACATTCACAGAGGCAATATGAAGATTTATCAAGCATCCACACTTCATGTCGTCATCATTCTCTTGGAATCTAGTGACTATTAGGGCCTCCGCTGCGTCTCTATGGCATGAGCCTGAGCACTGAGGGTATGTGCGCTGCCATCAGCCACACAGGAGTCAAACGTTCACAAACACAATGTGAGGATGTCAGAACTGTCCTCACTGCCGTCATCATCCTCCACAAATCTAGCAGCTATGAGGGCCCCCCAAGTGCACCTGCCTCATCTGGCCAGTGCAATGGTCTCATCGCTGGCATCCTCACCTTCGTGAACCTCATCACCATCATCCCTTTCGACATCCTCATCAAAGGATACATACAGCTCCTCCATTGCCTCCTCAGACAGGTCGTCACCACTTTTCAGCACCAGGTTGTGGAACACGCAGCAAGCAACGATGATGCGCAACTCCCTTTGGGGTGCACTGGACCTGTGGAGGTACCAAAAACTAATTTTCAATATGCCTATAGTTTGCTCCGCCAAAGTCCAGGTCGTGGCATGAGTCTCATTATACCATCGCTCTGCTGCAGTCTGAGGCTACTGTGCAGGTGTCATCAGCCATGTCCTCTGTGGGTAGCCCTTGCCCCAGGGACCCAACCCTGCAGCCTCTGTGGTCTCTGGATGATGTTAGGGATCTGAGACCTGCTAAGGATGTAGGAGTCGTGGACTCTCCCTGGGAATCATGCACAAACATGCAGGATATATTTAAAGTGGTCACACATCAGCTGAAAATTCAGCGAATGGAAGCTCTTGTGGCTGACGTAGTTGGCTGCTTGTTGCCATGGAGATCTAAGCGCACATAAGTGCCATTGATGGCACCCTGCACCTGTGGAAAACCTGAGATCAGTGCAAATCCCAGCGCTCTTTCTTCCTGGCTTTCCTGATCCTGGGCGAAATGCACAAATTTCTGTGTTTGTGGCCTCCTGGATATACTTGCGCATGGAGGCTTGCGAGATCCTGCACAGTCACCTGTGGAGCCCTGAAAGGAGCCGCTGGCATAAAAATTGAGCACCGTGGTCACTTTCACTGCCACTGGCAGTGGATGCCCTCCATGTCCCCGTGGTGCCAAATCCTGCAGCAGGTGGCATATGTGACCGACCAGATCCCCAGACATACGCAGTCTTTGGTGACACTGGTTCTCAGTCATCTGTAGGAAAGACCGGCACCGTCTATATACCCTGGGTCTAGTGAGGCACCAACGAGCAATGGCTGACTGCGGATCTTCAGCTGAGGGCCCTGCAGGTCCTGCCACCCCTTCCCCTTGAGGGAGATGCGAGCCAGGCACCTCCCCTGCTCTCTTCTTCTTCTTCTCAGGTCTCTGTAAGCCATGAAGCATTCCGTTAAATCACCCAGCTCCATGATCCTGACGTTCTCCTGCTTGACCAAAGAGAGAAATACGTGGCTTAGCATGGCCCCTTCACTCATACAGGAGAGTGCTGGCCACCACTTGGATGGCCAGTGTGTAGTGCACTCATTGGCTGTCCAAAACCCCACCCACCTCCACCCCAGTCCACTTGATTGATTGGTGGCAGCTTTGGCCATTGGATTGCATGCTGTGCTCTCGGCTCAGGTGCAGGCTTTATCCTAAGCCACTCTTCAAGGCTGCACTGTTAGCTTGAATAATGGATACGGGTCCAGACCTTAATAAAGACACTGCAAGGGGCTCTGAGCGCCTCCACTAGTGACTATGCCATGGCCACCTTTCACAAGAGGCTGTACAACTTACCCGGTCAGCCCATTGCCCTGATGCCCCCTAAAACACACATTAACTTGCAGTCTGCGCCCGAGGGGTGAAAAATTCTGGAGCATTTGGTGGTGCTTTCATGCTTTTGCATTACTTAAGTGGACAGAAAAGCTTCAGAGTCCCGACTTCAAGCATGTCCAAGCATGGGGACATGATGACGTAGTGATATTGCGTTAGTAATCCGCTGGACTAGTAATCCAGAGACCCAGGGTAATGCTCTGGGAACCCAGGTTCGAATCCCGTCACAGCGAATGGTGGAATTTGAATTCAATAAAAATATGGAATTGAAGTCAAATGGTGACTATGAAACCATTGTCAATTGTTTTAAAAACCCATCTGGTTCACTAATGGTCCTTTAGGGAAGGAAATCTGCCATCCTTACCTGGTCTGGCCTAAATGTGACTCCAGACCCACAGCAATGTTGTTGACTTCTCGATACCCTCTGAAGTGGCTGAGCAAGCCACTCAGCTGTAACAAACTGCCACAAAGTCATAAAAAAATGAATGAAACGGGACGGACCACCCGGCATCAGCTTAGGCACAGGAAACGACAACGGCAATCTCAGCCCTGTCAACACTTCAAAGTTCTCCTTGCTAACACCTGGGGGCTAGTGCCAAAATTGGGAGAGCTGTCTCACAGACTCATCAAGTAACAGCCTGACATAGTCATCCTCATGGAATCATATCTTACAGATAATGTCCCAGACACCACTATCACCATCCCTGGGTATGTCTTGCCCACCGGCAGGACAGACCCAGCAGAGACAGTGGCACAGTGGTATGCAATCAGGAGGGAGTTTCCCTGGGAGTCCTCAACATCGACTCTGGACCCCAATGGCACCAGGTCAAACATGGGAAAGGAAACCTCCTGCTGATTACCATGTACCGCCCTCCCTCAGCTGATGAATCAGTGCTCCTCCATGTTGAACACCACTTGGAGGAAGCACTGAGGGCGGCAAGGGTGCCGAATGTACTCAGGGTTGGGGACTTCAATGTCCATCACCAAGAGTGGCTCCTTAGCACCACTGCTGGCTGAATCCTAAATGACATAGCTGCTAATTTGGCTCTGTGGCAGATGGTGAGGGGACCAGCAAGAGGGAAAAACGTACTTGACCTCATTCATCTGTCCATGACAGTATTGATAGGAGCGACCACTGTACAGCTGTTGTGGAAACGAAGTCCCCGTCTTCAGGTTGAGGATGCCCTCCATCATGTTGTGTGGCACTACCACTGTGCTAAATGGGATAGATTTCGAACACGTCTAGCAACTCAAGACTGGGCACCCATGAGGCGCTGTGGGCCATCAGCAGCAGCAGAATTGCACTCAACCACAAACTGTAACCTCATGTCCCGGCATATCCCCCACTCTACCATTACCATCAAACCAGGGGATCAACCCTGGTTCAATGATGAGTGCAGGAGGGCATGTCAGGTGCAGCACCAGGCACACCTAAAAATGAGGTGTCAACCTGGTGAAGGTATAACACAGGACTACTTGCATGCCAAACAGCATAAGCTGCAAGTGATAGTCAGAGCTAAGCAATTTCACAATCAACGGATCAGATCTAAGTTCTGCAGTCCTGTCACATCCAGTCGTGAATGGTGGTGGACAATTAAACAACTCACTGGAGGAGGAGACTTCACAAATATCCCTATCCTCAATGATGGAGGAGCCCAGCACATCAGTGGAAAAAATAAAGCTGAAGCATTTGCTACAATCTTCAGCCAGAAGTGTTGAGTGGATGATCCATCTCAGCCTCCTCCGGAGGTTCCCAGCATCACAGGTGCCAATCTTCAGTCAATTCGATTCACTCCACTTGATATCAAGAAACGGCTTAAGTCACTGGATACTGCAAAGGCTATGGCCCCTGACAATATTCCAGCAATAGTACTGTAGAAGATTTGTGCTCCAGAGCTTGTTGCCCTGCAGCCCCCCCCGCCCCACCCCCTCACTAGCCAAACTGTTCCAGTACAGCTACAACACTGGCATCTATCTGGCCATGTGGGAAATTGCCCAGGTATGTCCTGTACACAAAACGCAGGACAAATCCAACCCAGCCAATTACCGCCCCATCAGTCTACTCTCCATCATCAGTAAAGAAATGGAAGGGGTCATCAACTGTACTATTAAGCGGCACTTGCTTAGCAATAACCTGCTCACGATGCTCAGTTTCGGTTCCTCCAGGGCCACTCAGTTCCTGACCTCATTATAGCCTTGCTTCAAACATGGACAAAAGAGCTGAACTCCTGAGGTGAGATGAGAGCGACTGCCCTTGACATCAAGGCCGCATGTGACCGAGTGTGGCATCAAGGAGCCCTAGCAAAACTGGAGAAAATGGGAAGCAGGGAGAAAACTCTCTACTGGTTGGAATCATAGTTAGCACAAAGGAAGATAGTTGTGGTTGTCGGAGATCAGTCATCTCAGCTCCAGGACATCACTGCAGGAGTTCCTCATGGTAGTGTCCTCGGCCCAATCATCTTCAGTAGATTCACCAGTGACCTTTCTTCCATCATAAGGTCAGAAGTGGGGATGTTCACTGATGATTGCACAATGTTCAGCACCATTTGTGACTCCTCGGATACTGAAGCAGTCCATGTCCAAATGCAGCAAGATCTGGACAATATCCAGGCTTGGGCTGACATGTGGCAAGTAACATTCACGCCACACAAGTGTCAGGCAATGACCATCTCTAACAAGGGAGAATCCAACCATCATCCCTTGATGTTCAATGGCATTACCATCACTGAATCCCACACTATCAACATCCTGGGGATTACCATTTACCAGAAACTGAACTGGACTTGCCACATAAATACTGTTGTTATAAGAGCAGGGAACAGGCTAGGAATCCTGTAACTCACCTCCTGACTCCCCAGTTCCTGTCCACCATCTACAAGGCACAAGTCTGGAGTGTGATGGAATACTCCCCAGTTGCCTGAATGAGTGCAGCTCCCACAACACAGAAGAAGCTTGACACCATCCAGGACAAAGCAACCCATTTGACTGCCACCACATCAACAAACATTCACTCCCTCCACTACCATCGCACAGTAGCAGCAGTGTGTACCATCTACAAGATGCACTGCAGGAATTCACCAAGGCTCCTTAGACAGCATCTTCCAAACCTATGACCACTACCATCTAGAAGGACAAGGGCAACAGATAGATGGGAACACCACCACCTGGAAGTTCCCCTCCAAGTCACTCACCATCCTGGCTTGGAAATATATTGCAATTCCTTCACTGTTGCTGAGTCAAAATCTTGGCGCTCCATTCCTAACAGCACTGTGGATGTACTCACACCACATGGACTGCAGGGGTTCAAGAAAGCAGCTCACCACCACCTTCTCAAGGGCAACTAGGGATGGGCAATAAATACTTGCCCAGCCAGCGAAGCCCACATCCCATTAATGAATAAAAAAAATGTCAATGGAGCTGTAGCTGAACAGTCTCAGCTGCAGAAGAATGCTCACTTTTGACAAGCTTTTCCAAGTGCGTGGCTACTTTCCTCATCCCCTACCCCCCCTCGCCACCCCACTTCCTCCACCCCCACCCTCCCGGCATGCGCTTGAGCATTTCCTTCAGTTTGTCTGTGCTGCCTTGCCCCCCAGACCCACCCCCCACTCCCGGTCTGACCTACGCTGGAGCTCATGTCCAGCACTGACTGGAAACCAGCCATGAATAAGTGACTTCCCTGTGTCCCGAGCGAACACTGCGCAAGGTTGTGTGTCATCACCCCCCGAGTTCCCCTCGAAGTTCAGGTCACCTTTTAAAGGCAGTCATGAGTTACACTGTTCTGAAGTCACGTCAGCATGGGCAGTAAATTTGACGTGGGGGGATGATTTCGGCGAGCTTTTAATTAGATGCAAATATATTAAAATGACGTTCCCGTTGTGCAGCGGCGGGAAACACCATTGATGGGTGGAGCGGACGATTGCAAACTGGTTTCATGACAACATAAGCCGATTTTTGGCCTTGTCGCCAGATTGTCCCCTCCCCCTCGCCATGACACCAGACGCCAATGGGTCTGGAAAATTCTGGCCTATGTTACAGCAGAGTTCTGGACTTCGCTTTCTTTCTCTTTCTTTCCTGTACATTTCATTAACAGCAAGTTATATTTATTTAGCACCTTTAATGTGTTAAAACATCCCAAGGAGATTCACATGGGTCACCAACATTGAATCCGGACCCTGTGAAGTCTCATGACATCAGGTCAAACATGGGCAAGGAAGCTTCCTGCTGATTACCATTTCCCATACCCCCCTCAGCTGATGAATCAGTACCCCCCATGTTGAACACCGCTTGGAGAAGCACTGAGGGTGGGAAGGGTGCAAGATGTACTCAGGGTTGGGGACTTCAATGTCCATCACCAAGAGTGGCTCGGTAGCAGCACTACTGACCAAGCTGCTCAACTCCTAAAGGACATAACTGCTCAACTGGGTCTGTTGCAGGCAGCAAGGGAACCAAAAAGAGGGAAAAACATACTTGACCTCATCTTCACCAATCTGCCTGTTGCAGATTCATCTGTCCATGACAGTATCATGGATGCGAGGCGTGACCACCACACAGGCATTCAATGGCATTACCATTACTGAATCCCCAACTGTCAACATCCTGGGGGCTTACCATTGACCAGGAACTGAAATGGATCAGCTATATAAATACTGTGGCTGCAAGAGCAGGTCAGAGGCTAGGAATCCTGTGGCGAGTAACTCACCTCCTGACTCTCCAAAGCTTTTCCACAATCTACAAGGCACACGTCAGGAGTGTGATGGAATACTCTCCCCTTGCCTGAATGAGTGCAGTTCCAACAAGACTCAAGAAGCTTGACACCATTCAGGACAAAGCAGCCTGCTTGGTTGGCACCCCATTCACAGACATTCACTCCATCCACCACCAGCAGTGTGTACCATCTACAAGATGCGCTGCAGACACTCACCAGGACAGCACCTTCCAAACGCAGGACCACTACCATCTAGAAGGACAAGGGCAGCAGATAGATGGGAACACCACCACCTGGAAGTTCCCCTCCAAGCCATTCACTGTCCTGACTTGGAAATATATCACCGTTCCCTCACTGTTGCTGGGTCATAATCCTGGAACTTCCTCCCTAACAGCACTGTGGGTGTCCCTACACCACATGGACTGCAGCAGTTCAAAAAGAACTGCTTCTTTTCTACCACCTTCTCAAGGGAAATTTGGGATTGGCAATAAATATTGGCCTGGCCAGCAATGCCCACATCCCTTGAATGAATTAAAAAATATAAAGCAAAATATGACACTGAGCCACATAAGGAGACACTAGCACATCTAGCAGCATCTGTGGAGAGAGAAACAGAGTTAATGTTTCAGGTCTGTGAGTTTTCAGACCAGAAACGTTAACTCTGTTCCTCTCTCCAGATGCTGCTAGACCTGCTGAGTATTTCCAGCAGTTTTTGTTTTTATTTCGGCTTTCCAACATCCACAGTATTTTTCTTTTACAAGGAGATATGAGATCAGTTGACTTAAAGCTTGGTCAAAGAGGTAGGTTTTAATGAGTTTCTTGAAGGAGGAAAGCGAGTTAGAGAGATGGAAACATTTAGAGAGTGAATTCCAGAGCTTAAGGCCTGGACAGCTGAAGGCATGGCCACCAATAGTGGAGCGATTAAAATCAGGGATGCTGAAGAGGCTACAATTAGATGAGCACAGATAACTTGCAGGGTTGCAGTGCTGAAGGAGATAACTTAGATAGGGAGAGGCAAGGCCTTGGTGGGATTTGAGAACAAGGAAAACAATTTTAAAATTAAGATGTTGCTTGACCAGGAGCCAATGTAGGTCAGCAAGCACGGGGGTGATAAGTGGACAGGATTTGGGTGAGTTAAGACAAGGCAACAGAGTTTTGGATGACCTTAAGTTTACAGAGGGTAGAATTTGGGAGACCAGCCAGGAGTGCATTGGAATAGTCAAGTCTCGAGGTAACGACAACCTGAGTGAGGGGTTCAGCAGCAGATGAACTAAGACAAGTGTGAAGTGAGAAATGTTACAGAGGTGAAAATTGACTGTCTTCGTGATGGCGCAGATATGTGGTCGGAAACTCATCTCGGGGTCCATCTCCTTACTTTTCCTTATTTTTAAAAAACCTATTTATGTATCTTTTTCTCCTTACTAATAGCAACAATTTTCTTTCTTTCCCTACCTCTGGTTCCCTGCCTCAGTGTTGTGTTTCTCTGTCTTTTCATTTCTTTGATATTTCACTTCTCTATTTCTTTGCTTCTTTTTCAGTCATCAGAATTTATCTGTCTTTCTATGTGTTTTGCTCTCCGGGTTTCCCCCATCGGAAATTTCTCTCTATACAACCTCCAAACACTATCCTAATGCACCTTCTGCCTCTGTCGTTCACTATCTTTGCCATCTCTGGGCTCCATTCCCTGTAATCAACATATCTTGAGTTGCTTGCTGACATCAACATATACATGTTGCTACCATTGCTTGAAGTTGATGACAGCTGGAGCTGCACGAACCAATATGACAGCATTGTTTCACATAGATTTTGGAATGTATTCTTTATCTGAACTGCACTAGAAATTACTCCACCATTAATGACAAAATACTTCATTTGCATTACCTGCACTGAGGTACTTTTTCCAGTGAATCATTTATTTAGAATTCCTTTTATTATGGCAAACATAACAATATACGCACAAAAATAACAGTTTAATGTTGAATCTTTTTAGGCCTCAAAAATAGCAATTTAACCATTTAAAAATTCCAACATAAAATAGATTTTTATGTAAAAATGTAACGAGAGCACTTGAAAAAATTAACACAAATTAAAATGATAATACGTTGGGTTTGGTCAGTCGCGTTTTATAAATCTCGCACGAGTATGGTATTGTTTCTGTTTTAATTGACAGGCATGGGAAGGAAACAGAAGCACTTAGTCCTCGTACTTTTCAAATTAGATTACCATCACAATGAAATTCAGATTAAATTACTGAAAGCTATTTGCAAATTTGTATACAACATTTACAATTGTATGATTATCCTTATCTATTTTAACCTATATATTTGGAATTTAAGCCTGATTTAAAAAATATATATTTGGAAGCTTTTATATTGATTTTAATCATAAGAAGTCTGGATGTTAACTGCCAATTATATTCTTTCCCAACCTGTCACTGCATAGAATCTGTGACCAATTTTATTTCCTACAAGTTTACAATACTAACAGGATAAATATGACAGCCAGTGTACAACATTACATATATATCTTAACAGTTCTCCAGTATAATTAGTGCCTTCATGGCATACCTAGAGTGAAAAATGTAACTTTAATTTGATGAAATTATTTTTGCATACCACTTGTTATTAGGTGGTTTCTGAAAGCAAATGCTTCATGGCAAACACTGATAATTACATTCTAAGTCAGTAGACATTATTCATTAAATTAGACCGATGCTGACATTCCAAAGAACATATCCATGCTTTATTGTGGGTAATGTGGACTCATTTACTTGTACACAGGAAGCAATTTCAATTAAAAGTTCCTAACGCTTGTGGTTTTACTAGTTTATAAAGTCTATCAGTAATTGATAGCATATTTAAATAATGTGTGACTTTGTGCATTGCAGGACATCAATCTTCAGGACATGTTACAGTGGCTTGTTTTAAAATCTTACCGTAGGGTGACTTTTGTTATGCTTTTAATTGCATTATAGAACTTGCTATTGATTCCAAGCTCTAGTAATTAATAAAGCAAGTTGTTGTTCAATATTGTTGAAACATTTTGAGGAAATTGAAACATAAAAATGTTTATTTATACATATGTATACTTGGTATATTTAGTTTTATTTTATGCTTTTTTTGTTATTTCGGGCATGTTAACAATATGTTAGTAGCCACTTTGATTTCCTTTAATTTATAGTTGTTTTTGTAAAGGAAGTTTTTCTGTTGCTCAGTATTTGATGAAAAAGTTCCCCCAAAGAGTTGGCGATGAAAAACCTCAGTAATTGTCTGTATTATATGGATCATTGACCTTGAACACTGCAACTGTGTAACCGACTGTCCATTTATCTGGAAAATTACCACATGGCAAGATCAGATTAGACAGTTTTACAAGATTTGCTGCAGTGACTGCTAGTATATTATTAGATACCGGACCATACCAATTCTGCTGCCTGATCCCCACCACCCACCACCACCACCCCACCCACCCCCACACCCCCCACATTATATTGCCCCTTAACTAACCTGAGGTCAAACATTGATTATGTGTTGTAAGACGCTACCCTGTTAACTCTTTGCACACCGCACTTCTATCTAGATTTGAACAATAGTTTTTTTTTATTTCCATAAAATAAAATAAATTGTTTTTCCAATCTGCAGTTACTTTTATTTTGTCTGCTTACTGCACAATATGTTGTGAACTGTTAACTGCTTGCAAAAGAGATAGACAACCCGTTTCAAATTTAACAATAAATCTCTTTACTTCACTGATGGGAAGCTCACAAGAATAGTGTGATTTGGCTCATCCAGGTTCTTTCCCCTTTTCTGCAGAATAATCTTGTACAGTGGTTGAGATCCATTGTGAGGATTGGCGGACATGCATCTCCATTTCACCATTTGCTGTAATGTGGTAGGGCTGTGCCGTGGATGTATTGAAATTTTAAAAATAATAATTTATAAGCATTATCAGTTTAATAAATACAAGTTTGAAAGCAGATGTAAGCTAAATTAGGCAACTAACATGTTGGGGTGAATTTTTCAGGCTTCCCACTCAGTGCAAACAGGGTGCAAAACACCCCAAAACTGGTGGGCAATGACCTACCACTCCATTACCATCACTGTTGCCATGGTAATCTTTTCCTAGGCCCATTGCTGGGTGTCTGGAGAAGCCCTGGGCCAGCCTTGTGCTTTTCCTAGTTTATAAACTAGCTTAAAATGTTAAGCGGGGTGCTGTGACATACATAAGACCCTAATTGTCACTTTTCTACTGAGCTATTCAGAAGGTGCACTGTGCAAGCTCCAATCAGCATCAGGTGACAATTCAGCCCCAAAACATCTTGAAGGTGAGTTCCACTTCATTTTTTTGTGGGCTTGGGAAGCTGTAAGTGTGCTCTGCCAGACCTAATAAACCTAGCCTGTGCTACTGCCATTGCAGGTCCCCCTGTTACACCCTTCCGATTGATGCCCCACCCAGGAACCTGCCTTGCTCTGACTCAGAGGCAGGCCAGGCCACTGAAATATCAGATGGGCCGGAGTCAGTGAGCTGCTGCACGCTGTTTGTTTTCTGATCACAGCCTATCGGCCTGATGCAAATAAGGCACGGTTCTGAAAATGGACCTAGTTGTCAGGTGGGGGCTAAAAAAAGAAAAACTTGCATTTATATAGCGCCTTTCATCACCACTGGTTGTCTTAAAGCATCCTGCAACCAATGAATCACTTTTGAAACATAGCCGCGGTTGTAGGAAACATGGCAGCTAATTTTCACACAGCAAACTCCCACAAACAGCAACGTGATAATGACCAGATAATTTGTTTTGTGCTGTTTTTTCAGGTATATGACAGGATACCAGGAATAACTTCCCTCCTTTTCTTCAAAATTAGGCCATGGTAACTGTTACATCCATCCAAACATGCAGATGGAGCCTGGAGATTAACATCTCATCGAAAGGGACAGCACCTGTGGCAGTACATCTTGACTGTTACATTGATGTGACACCGCTGATGTGTGCATTCAAGCCCTGGAGTGAGATCTGAACCCAGAGGGGAGAGTGCTATTCGCTGAGCCACCACTGGACAGGCAGGTAATGCATTCCACTGATCATATCCTGGATTCAGCTCTAAATGGAAAATCTAACCATTTGTTAACTGGTACAATATAGATTGTAATTAATGGCTAACAAGCAGTCATTTTTAATAGTGAACAAATACAAAGTAATTGGAACCAATGCTGTAAAAATGCACATATGGACATCAGATGAGAATCAGATAGGACTCGTCTTCAATGCTCACACGACACTATCTATGGCCCGATGTGAAGAACTGCTGCCAGCAATGTGCTGGTGTTCCGGCAGTGCCCGATGAACAGCTTTCCAGCAATGAGGCAATACATTCAGGAAAGGGAGAAATGAAATGGAGAGAAAACTTTGGGGGAGGAGGAGTAATAATATAATAACTGATATTAAACGATTCTGATTTTACAAGAATATATACTCAAGATAGAAAGGGAAATGGACTTTTTGCAAATAGGGTTAGGATTTCAGTAATATTGTCAGGAACTCTCAGAGCAGGCACTATATAGTTTAGATTCAAGAGGTAAAACTCTTTATACACTGTTCAAACAACAAGCCTGAGCTACAATTATCATTGCATCTATATTGCAGGAATCTGATATTTTCATTTCCCTCAGTGAATAATCATGACAGCTTTACTGAGTGTGACCAAGAATTATTATTTTTTTTTTTGCCGTGCATCTATAACCATTAGTAACTGTGATAAATACAGAAATGTAAAGGCAAATCAGATTAGTTGCCTGACCTTCAAACAGTCCCACAGCTCAGCGATTGCTTATGCACCACGGATCACAGTTTGGACATCCTGGCTTAGAGATAATTGAAAAGAAATGATACTTAACAAATTTGGCATTCTGACACACCTTACCATGTGCCATCTGTAGCTTTGTGATGGCCTACCTCATCTATGAGTCGGAAGGTTGTGGATTCAAGCTCCACACTGTAGATTTGATCACAAAATCTAGGCTGACAGTCCAGTTCTGTAATGAAGAAGTGCTGCCTTGTCGGAGGCATTGGGCGGAATCGTCTCAGATTTGCACTAAATGCAGTAGCGGGCGGTAAAATGACATTTTACCCACTGGCCGCAATGGCGGGTTTTCACACCGTATCGTCCCAAACCCACCGCATTACTTATGCATTCCCAGGGAACACGTTGTTTCCATGGCGGGCAGGCTCTCATTCGCCCGCCACACCATCACCTCGCCGCTTCATCACGCCAGGCTCCACATTTCAAGTACAGCCACACTCAGTACTTCCAGCCCAGGACTGTAGCAAAGAAGACATGGCCCCGAAAGGCAAGAAGACTGCAGCCCTCGACCGCCTTTTGGACGCTGTGGAGACCCGCTATGATGTCCTCTACTCCCACTCTGGCCGCAGGAGGGGCAGCTACATTACCACTCTGCCTTGATAGGCGATGGCAGTGGTGATCAGCGCCAATGCTGCACAGAAGTGGTTGGTCATCCAATGCAGATAAAGGACGAATAATCTCATCCGTGCAGCCAGGGTATGGCAACCATCTCATTACTCTAAATTCACATACTCAAGCCCATTACACATTCACTGGCATCTCACTTATGGGACATCACCACCCATTCTCACACACATACCCACACATCTTTATCTGGCCTCATCTGCTCTGGACAGTGCCTCCTCAGCCCTCACCATCTTGAGGCCACTTGCACAGGTCAACATGTCCCCCCACACACACCCTGGGATAACCCAGTACACCTCTCGTCCTCAGCCTCTTCCCTTGACTGAGGCCACTTCTTCCCCTTCGCCAGGCAAGCCCTAGCCCTGCAGCCATTGAAAAGCCACCAACATATGGCTGATCTGGTAGGTGGAGACCTACCGTGAGCCCCCCTAAAAGTGATGTAGTGCTGTAGGTGAGGCCTGGCGCTAATGACCAAAGCAAGGTAGGAAAACAAACCTTGAAGTCCTAAGTGAAGTGCGGCCTGCCTGATGCACGTTGTTTATGTGCTGATGTGAAACACGTCAGCGTGTTTTCCCACCAACGTGGATGGACAATCCAGCTTGGGGGAGGGGGGGGGTGCAATTCCTGTAGGCAGGCCTAATGATATGCTGATGTATTACAATGAAGTTCCCAACGTCCGATGGTGGGGAATGCTGGCAGATGAGTGGACGATCAAGAACTGGTTTCACACCATTGTGAAACCGATCGTACTATATTGTCCGTTCATGCCACCGAACACGCCCAATGCAGGTGGGCACAGAAAATCCCGGCCATTGTTTTTGGATGAGGAGTTAAAACAAGGCCCCGTCTTTCCTTTCAGGTGGACATAAAAGATCCCAAAGCACTATTTCAAAAAAAGAGGGGGCAGTTATCCCTGTTGCCTTGACCCATATTTATCCCCCAAATAAAGTCACAAAAATACATGGGACAGGATTTTCAAACATACTTAATTGATCGTTAGGCACTTTGGGACTTTGTGAGAAGTGCTATATAAATGCAAGTTTTTCTTCTTCAATCTATCTGATGTGACATTTGTTTTCAGCATTAGAACTAGGTGGCTGAAAATTTGAATGAGGTTGCCCTATCTTTGTCTTACAGGTCCAGCTCATTAATTTTGAAAAAGAAAACATTCCACTAAACTGCTGTATTCTGTTTATACTATAGTCTGTTGGAGTAAACTAAAAATAGTTGAAGGGTTTTTATAATGTTAATCCATAAAATTCTTCAGCAGTCATGTTGCAGCAGCAGAGCTGAGTTTTTATATGAAGCACCTGGTTGATGAATAGAATGAAGATTAGCTCCATTCCATCATCCTGGCACAACTACATCATTTGAGGTTCCAGTACAATGGGATACGTTTGTTTTTTTCTAAATTCTGTGGGTTGTAATATAATTCTGAGGGTTTGATTTCATTAACTAAATGCTTACAACTCTTTAATGTAGCAAGTTTTATTCTAGAATTTTCTTAACTACAATGTGTATTGGAGGTCTTGTGGGTATGGTGGGTAGCACCTGTGCCTCCGAGCCAGAAGCTCCAGGTTCAAGCCCCACTCCAGGGCTTGATGGCCATGGAAGGCACATTCATCAAGCGGCCAAACATGTTGAGTATCAACTCGTAAATCTTTCCAACATATGTCAATGGCAGGTGGTAAAAGTGGGAGTGATTCCTGGTCAGCTATGTGATGGAAAGAAAATTGAAGCCTCTACCATCACTATCCACAGCTCTGGACTACAACATGGCTGTAAAAGTTCATGTTGCCACAGCAACCCAGACGCCTTGGCTGCTGTGAATCAGATTGGTGCCAACAGCATGGGGTATGATCCTTGTTCTGGCTGGGGTGGATGCAGGGCCAGCCTCCTTGCTCTACTCATATTGGAGGCCATGGTGTTGTGGGCTGGTCTTGTCTTTGGGCAGAGAACTGAAGAAGATAATGTACAGTAACTGTTCATTTTCCAAATCTGGACATTTGCTTGATAAACTTAAGTGATGCCATCACAAATTGCAACTATTGAGCATCATCATTTGATAAGTGCAGGACAGAACAATGACTGTCCACATGTGCCATTAAACATGCAATGACAAAATAATGAAAGTACCTCCATGAGTTCTACAATATATTTTATTTCCAGAGAGAGGAAATGTGGGAGTGATTTCCAACCAGCTGTTCATTTTCCTCATGTGTTTTATAACATAAACTACACCACTGGATGAATTTACTCATTCTTGGCAACTTATTAGACTCTGTATATGGAAGACACATAACTCCCATTGGTGCTTTACAATATTCATAAATATTGTCTTGTGATTGTATCATAGATCACTTTTGGAAACTGAGTGTGCTATTTATACAATGTGAGGTATTCAGCTTTGTGAATAGCCATCTCGGTTAGAATTCTTCGGTAAAATATAGAAGATAAAGCAGGAATTAGCTTGCACAAAATATATATTTCCTTAAAGAGAAAATAATGAGGCTTAACAGTGCCATTTTGTGTAATTTTGCCAAGAAACAAGGATAACTAAAGCAAGCAGAAGTGAATGTATGGATGTATTATTGCGTTCTGGTGTAAAACAGTTTTAAAAGGTTAGAAACTGATGCAAACCTTGCCAGAATAGTGCTGTGATAATATCACTCAATTATCATGGGTCATCCTATTTGTATAATTTTTTAAAGTTCCAGGTATGAATTTGGACATGTTCAGGAAGCACATTAATGACGGTGCTGATAATTGCATCTAGGCCAAATCAGAAGTGATGTAAACAGTTGAACAGAAGAATTACCACAAGATATCTCAATCCACTGAGGCACATTACCAAGGTTGAAAGGGAGAAGAAGTGATGGACAAAAGTTGAAAAGAAATCCACTGTGCAGGCCACTGTTTGATGCCTGCTAAGTGGAGATGGTTGTGCAGAGGGTGTTCATATTCATCAGTGCATTGTTATCTTCACTATAAGTCAGCATTGGAAGGAGCTTGAAGCAGGTGGAGGACTGCAGCTGACAGCTACTGTTACTAGCTGTGCAGCCTTAGGAAATACATTTCTTCCTGGGTTCTCTGACCAAAAGCATGTCTGGCCCACAGCAGATAGAGTAAGGAGGCAGGTTCCAAATCCACCCCAGCCAGAACAGGGATCAACCCCAAGCTGTCAGTACTAATCTGATCCACTCCAGCTGTTCAGCCAACCACCACCACCCCCACCAAGGAGTCTGAGTTGCTGTGGCAACGTGCACTTTTAGATGCATGTTGTTGCTTGGAGCTTTGCATAGTGATGGGAGAAGTTTCAATTTTTTCAATCACATGGCTGACCAGGAACCACTCCCACTCTTACTACCTCCTATTGCCATGTGTGGGAAGATTTACAAGTTGACAATCAGCCTGTTTGGCCACATTATGGACATATCTTACTTGGCCTCAAATCCTGGAGTGGGACTTAAACCTGAAGCTTCTGGCTCAGAGGCAGGGACACTATCCATTGCACCACAACACCTCACATGAAATATATTAGTAGCAGGTATTGTCACAGCAGAGGAGGATGCTCTGCATCTGACTGCCTATTGGTCGAAGCTTACTTGTGGATAATGTGGCAAGTTACCCATGGTGATTGCCAGATAAGTAAAATAATGTCCAGCGATATTCTTGGTGACACCTTTCTGGGTATAGCCAGACAGACCATGCTGGTGGTTGATAACCCTGGCATGTCTTCTGAAAATGTGACCATGATTGTGGCGCTTCCGACAAATCGTCCAACATTATGGCTAGTCGAGCCTTCCCAGAATATATTTGTGCCACCTAGACTGCTGTCAGAATCCACCTCGAGAGTTGGAATCTTTGCCTGCACCAACCTTTTGCCAAAACAAAATATGTCACCTCTCTCTGTAGATGCTGAAGTGGAGATAATGGTCAGTGGCCAAAGAATCGGGTGCAGCTGGACCTGCCTAGTTACACTCCAATGATCTTAATTTTCCAAAAATCATAAATTGTCTAAAGGAGGAAAACGAAATTAAATCAATTGGCACAAAAGCTTAGGAAAGCCCAAGTGGCAGCAGGAAAAAAACAGCTGGCTGATCCTTTGCACTTGGCCCTTTAAATGAAATTCCAACTACCCAGCATCCTGCAAATCCAAACATTGGAAATTAGCAAACGGGACATGAGGCAACTAACCATTAGTTTTATACTCTAATGAAACATTCAGAAGCTTCCTTGTCCTGTTTTAGATACTACCAGCAATGTGCAAATATCAGGGTTTCACCATTTTCTCTGATCTATTCCATCCCTAATAAGATAGCTTACAATGAATAATGGATACAAAAGCCATGGCCTCTCTGTCATTAGGAAAATGGCCACGGAGGCCCGGATCCAGAAGTCCCACACCTACCATTTCTGCAGGGGTGGGGGGTGGTCCAAATTGCAAATCCATGGTTTACAGAGGCAGCTGCGATATGAAACAACAGTTGCCTTTAATTATGTCGGATTTGCGTCAGCTAGGAGTGGAAAACGTGGGATGGAATTGCCCCAGATTTGCACTAAGTGGGGTAGTGGGCGGGAAAAAGAACATTTTACCTGCCGGCCACAATGGCAACTCTTCACGCAGTATCATCCTGAACCTGCCTCATTCATCATGCATTCACCTCGCCACTTCCTCACGCCAGGTGCCACATTTAAAATGCAGCCACGCACACACCTTTCAGTGCTTCCAGCCCAGGACTGCTGCACAGAAGACATGGCCCCAGTCTCAGTGATGTGGCCCTGAAACGCCTATTGGATGCAGGGGAGGCCCACCGTGATGTCCTCTACCCACAATCTGGCTGCAGGAGGGGCAGCAACATCAATAATCCAGCATGGGAGGCGATGCCAGCGGTGGTCAGCGCCAGCACCCTGCAAAAGAGGACAGCCACCCAGTGCCGAAAGAGGATGAATGGTCTCTACTCCACCAGTCACTATTCTCATTACTGTCAACTCACACACTCACAGACCCATCACACATCCACAGGGATCACGCTCACTGCCAGTTCAAGGACATCGTCATTCACTCTCTCACAAACACTTTCATTGTCCTCATCCCGCCCGTGGCACCACTCACCACCCACACATGCCAGGCATACTTATCACCTGGCCTGGCAGGCATCCTGCTTACACTCTCTCCATCTATCTTCATGCAGGACAAGTTGGCACACAACAACAGGGAGAGGTCACAGACTGGTGGAGGAATACCTAAAATCAAGGTCCTCATGGGCTTTGAAAATAGAGTCATCCAGCTGGTTGACGAAGACCTGAACCGCTCCTGTGCTAACAGTGACGTTGGCGGTGCTCTACCAAGTGAGGATCCAGCAATGTAACATCCATCAGACAACCATGCTGTGAGTGACGTGTCCTGTTTCACAGGCCACTGCCATGCACTAATTATCTCTCCTTGCTTTCGCAGGCACATCTGGGAAATAACTGAGGGAGTCCGCGACCCAGGTCCTTGACTCAAGCCCCAGAGACCTCTCAGAAGAGGAATCTCCTGAAACCCAATTGAAGACCCGTCAGAGCGCTCACCCACACCCTCCACCAGCGCAGAGACACACACCACGGTGGGACCTAGTTTTAGAGTAGCCTCAGGGTCACAATCCGCAGAGCACATCACACTTTCTGATCCATAGCAGGTGGAGGCAGGGACTTCCCATGTTTCCGGCACTCAGAGGACTGCTGGAGACCAGAAATCTGCTGAGTCTGTGTCAGATGATGAGCCTCTGGACTTGGTCATACTTCAGTTGTTGGAGCTGCAACGGCAAGCTCAGGAACATCAGGAAGGGATGCCTGCTGCACTCCTCAGATTGCAAGACATGATGGAGGAGTCCGTCTGCCATCATTATGAGGTGATACCACTGGCATGCCAATGCGCCAAGGTCAACTCTTGCAGCCGCCAAGCAAACCTTGGTTCAGGACATCTCTCCTGCACTGCTGTGCGGGCTGAAATCCATTGCTGATGCCATAGTTGGCCTCCAACAGTGTCAATGCAAGAGTGGTGCGGGACATCTCCATCTCACTCCAGCTTCCCCTTCTCCTCAAGGAGTCAGTCAGATACCCATAGGGAGGAAGGTCAGTAGGTGCACACCCTGGGACCATCCACCCAGGTGACTCCGGGAGCATCTGGTCCATCTGAATCCACTCTTCCTGTGACCCCAACAGCTCCAGCTCCACAGGTCGGGGAGGGTGCCACTGCCACACAGCAGGACTCCGAAGGCAGGCCAGGGCCCTCCAGGTCTAGGCCCTCCAGAGGACGCCTATCAGGGTCATCACAAACAGGGCATAGCAGGCAGCCTCCACCTCCTCTGTGCATGTCAGGGGAGCACCAAGATGTAGCGGCAGGGTTAGGAAGTTTAAAAAGATGTAGTTGCACAGCCTGGGCATTGGTGTTAATCTTATGTAAATAATGGTCACTATTGTAAATAAACTCAATTGAATGTCTCCTTCCCTATGGCTCCTTGTTATGATGAGCAGTGTTCATGTCACTCAGATGTGAAACCTTGGTTCCTGCACAAGATAAAGGCAGGTGACTCAGTCCAGGGTCTCTTCCCTGTGAAATGTGTAACCTTCTGACCAAAGTGATGGTCTGGCCTCATGCTCACTGGACACATTAGTTTTGCCTGCACCTCGATGGTGCTTGACATTGCTGTCAGAATGTCGTGGGCAGGTGTCACAGAGTTCGTCATTCCCTCTGTGTGCTCTCAGCATCTTTGAGGTAGAGATGGCCCCCCCATCTCACAAGCACCTGTGACCAGTAACACCGTGCTCCTGAAGGGGGCAGGCGCTGAAGGCTGACAAAGGATCAAGTGCTTCTAAAGTTTCACAACTGCGTCTCCATGATATGATCCTGATCCCAGAGCGTAACAGAGCTGCCCTCAGCCAGACAGGAGTCAGACATTCTCAGAGTGAAGATATTTCTCCTGGAATTGAGCGACTATTAGGGCCTCCGCTGAGTCTCCATGACACGAGCCTTATCGCAGAGGGTATGTGCGCTGCCATCAGCCAAACTGGCGTCAAACGTTCATAGATGCAATGTGAGGAACTACGGTATCTCCTCGCTGCATGTCATCATCATCCTCCATGAATCTAGCAGCTATAAGGGCCTCCTGAGTGCCCGTGCCTTGTCTGGCCAGTACAACGTCCTCATAGCCATCATCCTCACCTTCGAGGACCTCCTCACCCTCATCCCTGTCAACGTTATCCTCACTAGAGGAGATGAGTAGCTCCTCCATCTCCTCCTCAACCAGATCCTCTCCCCGTTGCAGCGCCAGGTTGTAAAGGGTGTAGCAGGAAACGATGTTGTGTGACATCCTCTGTGGACTATATTGCAGGGCTCCACCAGACCGGTCCAAGCACTGGAACCTCATTTTCAGCGTCCTGATGGTTTGCTCCATCAAGGCGCGCAATGCAGCATGAGCCTCGTTGTGTCTTCGCTCTGCTACAATCTGAGGCCGCTGCACGGGTGTCATCAACCACATCCTCTGTGGGTAGCCTGGAAGAAGACACTGACCTGAGACCTGCTAACGATGTAGGAGTCGTGGACACTCCCTGGGAACCATGCGCAGTCCTGCAGGATGTGCTTGCACACCAGCTGCACAACCAGCGAGTGGAAGCCCTTGCAGTTGACGTAGCTGACCGCTTGTTGCCACGGAGATCTGAGCACCACGCAAGTGGACCTGTGGGAAACCTGAAATATAGGGAAATCCCATTGCTCTTGCATATGGCTGTCCTGGTCTCGGGCGAAATGCACAAAGTTGTGTGCCCTCACAAAGATGGTGTCTGTGACCTCATGGATGCATTTGTGGGTGGAGGCTTGTGATATTCCATGGAGGTCACCTGTGGAGCCCTGAAAGGAGCCACTGGTATAAAAATTGAGCGTCGCAGTCGCTTTCACAGCCACTGGCAGTGGATGCCCTCCATGTCTCCATGGCACCAAATCCTGCAGCAGGTAGCAGATGTGACCATCCAGTTCCCTAGACATGCACAGTCTTGGGCGACACTTGTTCTCCATCATCTGCAGGAATGAAAGGTGGCGTCTATAGACCCTGGGTTTAGCAAGGAACTGGCCAGCGACAGCTCGCTGTGGTTCTTCAGCAGCATGAGCGGGAGGCACAGTTGCCCCTTCTTCTTGAGAGTGCTGCTCCTCCCTCTGCCTGGCCAGGTGCCCCCATCACTCTCTTCTCCTTTGTGTCCGCTCTCTGTACGCCACAAAGCATACAGCTAGGTCACCAGGCTCCATACCTCTGCTAGCTATACTCCTCTTCTAGGACGAAGGAGAGAGACGCGTGGGTTAGCTGGGTGCTCTCACAACCTCTCTTGGTTAAGTCTGAAACCACTAGAGACTGCTGGCAACCACTTGGATGGCCAGAGTTTAGTGCGCTGCATGGCTGCCCGAAACTCCACCCACCTCCACCCCATTCCACCTGACCGACTGGCGGTAGCTCCGCCCACTGGACTGCATGCTGTGCTCTCAGCTCAGACGCAGGCATTTTCCTCACCGCACTGTAAGGCTGCACTGTTAGCTTGAGGGGGAGACTGGTCCAAACCTGAATTGCAATGGGCTATGATTGCCTCCACCAGTGACTGTTCCATAGGTCGCTTTCATATGAAGATGTACAATTGAACAGTCATCCAATTGTTCTGCTGTCCACTAAAACGCTCATTAGTTTGCGGCCTGTGCCCGAGGAGTGAAGGGCTCTGGAATATTTGGTGGCACTTTCAGGCCTCTGTGTTGCTTGAGTGGGCAGATAAGCTAGAGTTCCGACTCCAAGCATGTCGATGTGGCTGCACCTGAACCGTCTCAGCTGCGGAGGAATGGTCACTTTATACAAGGTTTCGCTAACGTGTGGTCACTTCCCTCCCCCCACTCTGCCCCGCATGTGCTTATGCACTACCCTCAACCACAGTGCAGCAGCCCCCTCCCAACTCACCTCAACTGCAATGGAACCCTTGCCCCAGCACCCCAGTGTCAGCTAGCCGGGAAAAAGCGATTTGCTTGTACCTTCGTAGGAATGTGCGCTGTCTAATCCTTGAGGTCCAACAGGCAACCTTCGAGTATGCTGCGCAATGTTGCTATGCACTCACCTCCGAGTTCTCCTCGAAGTGCAGCTTGCCAGCTGTAAGCCTTATAAATGCTGTTGTGAAACATGTCGGTGTGCAATTGCGCTGACATGCTCAGATGATTTAGCTTGGGGGGCTAATTCAGGCAAGCTGGGCTTATAATGATATGCAGATGTATTAGAATGAAATTCCCGGTGCCTGGCTGCAGAGCAGATGGTTGCAAACGTGTTTCACGATGGTGTGAAACCGATTTTTGGCTTTCCTGCCATATTGCCCACTCACGCCTGCCATGATGCCCAATGCCAGTGGGTGTGGAAAATTCCGCCTATGGTGTGTGCAGATTAGGAGCAGGTCTAAACTTTGCAGAGTTGCTTGGGTAGGTGGGGTTCCTTTTTGGAGACGTAAGGTGCCCTTTTGGATATGGTTCTGGGGCTCCTTTTGGGGAGGTCAGGTGCTCTTTGGAGAGGTGAGTCATCCTTTGGGAGAGACAAGGTGCCCTTTGGGATTATAAAAGTAGACATGAATGCACGTAAAAAGTGCATGAACTCATTGGAACTATCAAAAGGAACTGTCAAGCTGCCAAGACATTTAAAACTCCTGCCTTTTACATATTTGAAAAAAAATCTGTAATGTTTTTAGAAAATCCAGTGCTTGCTTTTTCACTCTGTCTATTGACATAAGCCTATCTTAACATAGGCTATCTTTATTGGATTAGTGTTGCATGACTGATTTCACAACCTTCCATTACCACAGTGGAATGTGTCTCAATTTACAGTTTGATTGACAGCTACATGTGGTTATAGACTCTTCAAAGTAGGGCTAGAAATTACAATGCTTGTTTTTATAAGGGATTAAAGGAAGTTAAATGTAGTGAATGGGTTTCTATCAATGAGAGCTTTTTTAAAATAATGAACTCTTCAATAAAGACTTAAGAACTTTATTTTATCTCATCTTAGCATGGGTCCTGAGGTCTGTCCATGGTGGATACTGGGTGATATGGTATGGTAGGTGTAAGGGCAAAGGTGGTGGTTGGGGGTATGATATGGCATGAGTTGGAACTAAGTTGGCACAGAGGCTATAAAGGGCCATGGGGGATGGCATGGAGGGTATGAGGGGCCATGGGGTGGGAGGGGACATGAAGTGGCATGGGTTGGCATGGATGGGCATGGGGAGTGTGTGGGGCTGTTTTATGTTTTATTGTTTTTTAAAAAAAACTTTGACACGGTGCTGGTACACGGAGGCAGTCTTTACGTCCAGCTTGCCCCTACACTTGGCAGCCTCCGCAGTTGCTCTGGGTCACCTGCCACTACTCTCATTTTAACCCACCACCCCAGACCAAAAATCCGACCTTCCAGGCACTTACCCCTTGGTTGGGTATGTGGAGCTGGAAGTCATCTGGACTCTGTGCTCCTGACCTGGGAGTAACAATTTCAGGTCTATAAGTCAGGGTAACATTGTAGGAACAAACCTCCATTTTATAATGCTTTTCACCTCCTCGAGACACTTCAAAGCACTTACTTCTTCTTCTTTCTTGGTTCTCTTCCCACAACTAGAGGCACATGGCGCAGACAAAGCACATGCTTACAGCTTTTTCCGTATCTTAGTTTTCCTGGAAATTGTCGCTAGCCTGGAGCCAGAGGCTATAGCTTGAGGGACGCAACTCCACATCAAGCATGACTGACAAGGGGACTCTCCCCCTCTTACCAACTGCCATTGGCGCACTGGAAGGATTTACAGGTTGATAATCAACCTGTTCAGCCACGCTATGGATGCATCAAATCTCTTTATAGCCAATGAATTACTTTATAAAGTGTAGCCACTCTTGTTTTGCAGGCAAGTGTGGCAGCCAATTTTGAAGAAGAAACACCATGACCAGTTGATGTGTTTTGGTGATGCTGGTTGAGGGATGAGTGTTGACCATGACACCACGAGAACCCTTCGCTCTTGAAAGAATTGGCGTGGGTTCTTTTACCTCTAATGCTTTCTGTGCTACTACATGCAGGAATGGTGATCAATAACTAGAATAGCCGTATAGGCTGCACCAGCCTCAGTTTAAACTCTCAACAGAAAATTGCCATCTCTAACTGTATCCCTCGCCCTCAGAGGTGCAGTTAGGTGTCACTCTAGATTGCTGCTCGAGACACGGCGTGGAGCTTGAGCACAGAATAATCTGTAGGTAAGAGGTAAGAGTGCTACCACTGAACCAAGCTGACACCTAGTGGCCTTGCTGCAGAAAAGAAGCTGATTCATTCACATTGCTCTGTGCCAGTTCCTGTAAGAACAGCGGCAAATGGGTGACAGGTGTGTGGCACAACACTGTTGTTTATGAAGTATAGAGTTCAATTATGAAATCTGGCTGCCATTTGCACCTGCAGGGCAAATAGCTGTCTCAACGTACAATGCAAGGTCGGCTAATTTAAATGGAAGCACATTGTGGATCAAGCAACATTCTTTACAGGACACTGCCCAGGAGCCAAAATAAAAGGATGCACCGACTTAAAGTTAACTTAGCTTAGTGAGGGAAATTTTAAATTGAAAATAAATCTTTTAATATCTTTTTATATGCATCAGTCTTTTCAAAGACTGCATGGAGTAATGGGCAGCAGTGGGTAAGAGTGGGGGCCAAAAGCAACCCAATATCAAGGCAAGAGATGATGGGCGGGTTTGTCCCAGGTTTTACACTAAGTGTGGTAGCGGGCAGGAAAAAGGGCATTTTACCCACAGGCTGCGATGGTGGATTTTCGTGGTGTATCGTCCCATTCCCGCCTCATTAATTATGCAGCCACGGAAATTACGCAGTCACATCGTCTCGCTGGTGGGTGGCTTCCGATTTTCCCACCAAGTCGTTATCTCGCCGCTTCCTCATGACACCATATTTAACATGCAGCCGCACGCCTACTTCTCAATGCTTGCAGCCCAGGGCTGCTCTGATGAAGACATGGCCCCAAAAACCAGGAAGACTGCAGCTCCTCAATTCAATGATGCATCCCTGGGACGTCTTCTGGATGCCGTGGAGGCTTGCCACGATGTCCTCTGCCACCCCTCTGGCTGCAGGAGGCCCATCAGTTTCACCACTCCAGCTTGTGAGACAGTGGCAGAGGTGGTCAGTGCCAATGCTGCACTCAAAAGGTCGGCCATCCAGTGCAGAAAACAGATGAATGATCTCATCCATGCCGCCAGGATAAGGCAGCCATCTTATCACTCTAAACTCACACACTCACAAGGCCATCACACATTCACTGGCATCTCACTCACTGCCAGCTCAAGGGACATCACCGCTCACTCTCTCACACACACCCTCACATCTCCATCTGGCTTCATCTCCTCTGGAGACTGCCTCCCCGGCCCTCACCATCTTGAGGCCACTTGCACAGATCAACATGTGCCCCCACATACACCCTGGGATACCCTCCATCTCCAGTACAGCCCTCACCCTGCAGCCTCTTCCCTTGTCTGAGGCCACTTCTTCCCCCTTCCCCAAGCAAGCCCTAGCCCTGCAGCCGTTGAAAAGCCACGCCTCCCTTAGAGCTGGTCCGGTAAATAGAGACCTTCCCGTGAGCCCCCCTAGAAGTGATGTGGTGCTGCCTGCAAAGCCTGACGCTGATGACTGTGAGTGCTGCCCCAAGTAAGGTAGACAACCAAACCTTGAAGTCCCGAACAACATGTTGCTCTCCAGGTGCACGTCGCTTATGTACAGTTGTGAAACACGTCAGCGTGCAATGACACCAACGTGCCTGGATGATCCAGCATGGGGGGAATGATTCTGGAAAGCATGGCTTATAATGAGATGCTAAAGTATTGAAATTAGGTTCCCGATGTGTGGCAGCAGGAAACCTGGCCCGCCATTGACGGGTGGAGCAGACAATGACAAATTGGTTTCACAACAGCATGAAAATGATTTTTGGCCTTCTCGCTGTATTGATTCCCCCTGCCCACCATGTTGCCTGATGTCAATGGGACTGGAAAATTCTGGCTAATGTCTGTAGATAAGTGGTTTGCTAGTATGGAAGCTGATTGTCTGTTCTGTAGGAACATAGAAATGTAGGAAATAGGAGCAGGAGTGGGCTATTCATCCCCTCGAGTCTGCTCTGCCAGTCAGCTAGATCGTTGCTGATCTTCTACCTCAATGTCATTTTCCTGCGCTATCCGCACATCTCTTGATATCTTTAATATATAGAAATCTATGAATCCCTTTCTTGAACATATCAATGACTGAGCTCCACAGCCCTCTGGAGTAGAGACCTACAAAGATTCACCACCCTTTGAGTGAACAAACTCCTCCTCGTCTCAGTCCTAAATGGGCTACCTCTTATTCTGAGACTGTGTCTCCTGGTTCTAGACTCATCAGCGAGGGGAAACATCCTTCCTGCATCTACCCTGTTGAGCCCTGTAAGAATTTTGTATGCTTCAATGAGATCATCTTTCTTTTTCGAAACTCTAGAAATGTACAGGCCCAGTCTCCTCAATCTTTCCTCACAGAACAATCCCGCCATCCTAGGGATCAGCCTGGTGAACTTTTGTTGCTCTCCCTCTGGCCAGTATATCCTTCCTTAGGTAAGGAGTCCAAAACTACACACAATACTCCAGAAGCAGTCTCACCAAGGCTCTATACAATTGCAGCAAGACTTCTTTACTCCTGTACTCAAATCCTCTTGCAATAAAGGCCAACATGCCATTTGCCTTCCTAATTGCTTGTTGCACCTGCATGTCAGCTTACAGTGACATATGAACAAGGACAAAAACAAAAATACCTGGAAAAACTCAGCAGGTCTGGCAGCATCTGCGGAGAGGAGCACAGTTAACGTTTCGAGTCCGAATGACCCTTCAACAGAACTAAGTAAAATTAGAAGAGAGGTGAAATATAAGCTGGTTTAAGGGGGGCGGATGGGACAAGTAGAGCTGGATAAAGGGCCAGTGATAGGTGGAGATAACCAAAAGATGTCACAGACAAAAGGGCAAAGAGGTGTTGAAGGTGGTGATATTATCTAAGGAATGTGCTAATTAAGGGTAGAAAGCAGGACAAGCAAGGTACAGATAGCCCTAGTGGGGGTGGGGTGGGGTGAAGGAATCAAAAAAGGCTAAAAGGTAGATATAAAACAATGGATGGAAATACATTTAAAAATAATGGAAATAGGTGGGAAAAGAAAAATCTATATAAATTATTGGGGAAAAAAAGGGGGGGTCAGAAAGGGGGTAGGGATGGAGGAGAGAGTTCATGATCTAAAATTGTTGAACTCAATATTCAGTCTGGAAGGCTGTAAAGTGCCTAGTCAGAAGATGAGGTGCTGTTCCTCCAGTTTGCATTGAGCTTCACTGGAACATTGCAGCAAGCCAAGGGCGGACATGTGGGCATGAGAGCAGGGTGGAGTGTTGAAATGGCAAACGACAGGGAGGTCTGGGAAATGCTTGCGGACACACCCAAGTTCCTTTGGACATCAACAATTCCCAGTCTCTCACCATTTAAGAAATAGTCTGCGTTTCTGTTTTTCTTACCAAAGTGGAGAGCTTCACATTTTTCCACATTATATTCCATCTGCCATGTTCTTGTCCATTCACTTACCCAAAGGTTGATGGTCGTGAAGTGGATGTAACACTGTGTGAATTAAATGCATCCTCCACAGGGTAACAGAAGGTGGGAGGCAGGTGGAATGCTGTCTACAATATTTGCATGGCCCAGCAATTCATGTAAGAAATGGCATAATATGAGGAAACTGGTAAGACTAGCTACCTAATAGTACCATGTGCTAGGTTAACAATACAAGACTATTATTACAAAATGTTGCCTTTCTACTTGGATCACTTGCAATGCTTTCCCATGCCGAGAACCATCCAATCTTACACCTACTTCATTGCATCTCATGCACATAACAGAGATTTGAGTTGTAACTTATGACAACAAGAAGTTAGAATGAAATAGCACCTTTAATATACAAAAATGTCACAAGGTATTTAGAAGCATAATCAGACTAAAAATAATGTCAAGCTAAAGGAGATATTAGGAGGGACGGTGCATAGTTGGTCAAAGAATTGTGTTTTCAGGCAATTCTTAAAGCAGGAAGAAATAAGTGGAGAGGTTTAAGGAGCAAAGTTCAGAGCATTGGGCTTAGATGGCTGAAGGTAAAGAGGGGTGCACAACTGCCCAGAGGAAAAGAGAGTCCTGGTCGGAGGGTGCCAGGGACCAGAGAAGGTTACAAAAGTAGCAAGGGGAAAAACCATTAAGGGATTTAAATATAATCATGAGGATTTTAAAATGAGGGCAATGAGATACTAAGAGCCAATATAGGACAGCAAAGACAGGAGTGATAGGTGAGAAACACTTGGTGGGGTATAATAGCATTTTTAGCTGAACTGATGTTTGTAGAGAATGGTGGATGGGATACATTGGGATAATCACATCTGCAGATAATGAAGACATATGTGAGAGTTTCAGCAGCAGATAGTACCAGAGCAGAGGCAGGAGCCAAAGCAGATGAAACAGAGGTGAAAGTAGGTACTCTTTGTAATGGAGAGAATATGGAGTCAGGAGCTCAACTCAGGGTTGGATAGGATAAGAGAGTCACAAATAGTTTAACTTCAGATAATGGCTGGGGAGAGATATGGAATCCAAGGTCTTCAGCAAATGACAAGAGCCAACGACAATAGCTTCTGTCTTGCCAATGTTTAACTGTAGGAAATAGCAGTTCATTTAATAATAGATGTCAGACAAACATTCTGTCAAAAAAGTAGCAGTGGAGTGGTCGTGACAGATGATGTGGAGGTAGAGCAAGCCGTCACTCAGCATGTAGAAGTTGACCCCATGCCTTCAGGTGAATTTGCTAAGGAAAAACACATAGACGGAGGAAGAAAAAGAGCCAACATTAGATCCTTGGAAGATATTGGAGGTAGAGCTGCAGGGATTGGAAGAGAAGCCATTGCTGGGGATGCTCTGGCTACAACTGGATAGATGAGAAAAGCTTAAAGTAAAAACAGTCCTACTGAGTAGGCAACAGAGAGAGATATTGTAGGAGGATGGTATGAACAATCATGTTAGAGACTGCAGAAAGGTAAAGGAGCATGAAAGGGGATAATGCACCATGGTTTTAATCTTAGAAGATATGATTCGTGAATTGTTTAGAGATGTTTAAGTGTGGAATAGAAACCTTATTGGAGAGGTTCAAACAATGCAGTTGCAATGGAAAACCTTGCTGCACCCACATCTTTCAAGGGATTCACAAATGTGGTCACTTACTGATATTAAGGACAGGTTGCTAGGTGGTCATGGGCAGACATCATTGACCTCTTGCACTTTGAGAAGTACAGCAGTACTAATGTTGCACAGACACAATGAGATTGGCCCATATTATGCTATTCAGTGAGAAAGGAGATGACGGTACAGGCTATGGTTTGTGAGCAGAAGGTGAACTGATACTGCATTGCTACCCAAGCATAGATACATGCATAACATTTGAGAGTATGTCTCCATAATTTTGTAATTTGCTGGAAAGTGTGTTTGCTGCAGATGATTAAACTCTACAACTGCCATCAGACCCACAGGAAGTATAGACAGTTTGCCTCAGTCATTGACAGGTAAAGTTGTCAAGATCTGTAAGGTGTGAAGTTTGCTGATCTCTGGCAGCCTTCTTTCTTCTTGCATTACTGAACCCATGAAGTACTTTATTTGAGACACTTTAAAAACAAACTTGCATTGGGAGGTAAACAAAATACCCTCCAAATGTTTCTGAAATAAATATAAAATATTGAAGGATCAAAAATATAGGGAGAAATTTTGTAATAGCAGCAATATTGTAATAAAATATGCGGACAACAGTACAAAAATTTTACCATTTGAAGAATTCTCATGTCCATGGAACCTCATTGCTCCTATTCCAAAAGGACACTGGAGAGAAAAAAGCAGTTAGCATAAATAATGCATTATGGTGCTATGTGTACTTTTTGAGTATTTAATATTATGGTACTATGTGCCATTTTTGAATATTTTTGTGTAAAAATATTATATTGGAGCACAGGACTGCTTTATCAGCCCATTGTGCTCACAGCAGTGTTACACCATCAGCTCCATGGCATAAATTGTTCAATCAAGCAGCAGTAAAATGGCTTTTTTTAATAAGTATAATGCAATTGCACTACAAGGCTCTGACAACTCAGAAAGTGATTGCAAGCTCATCATATAAGTTACAAATGCACCAGTTACAGTTTTTTTTCTATCATTTCTGTTTCATCTAATCAATTGGATAATTATTTAGCTTCTCATTAGGCTATCACAGATCTCTTTTATTGTGACATGACTATCAGTGATGACCTTTATTTGAACTCGTAAATAATCGCTTCAGAAAGGAGGTAATCACTGGTAGTAACTAAGTGGTTATTAACAGCAGTTACAGATGGAATTAGTTTAGTAATCATCCCATGCAAAGGAAATTTGTTTGTGAGTGAAAGGTAATAACTGTTTGTAACATTTACCGAAATGAGCATTTTTTACTATAGTAAATTGGGCACCAAGCACATTGCTCTATTTTTAGACACATGCCTAAGGAAAATGAAAAATGTGAAAAGTATGTTAATTTTCAAAATGTGTTAATGTAACAACTTTTTCTAAGATATATTTCTATTACAGAAAGCAAAATGAGACTATCTTATGTTTATTGTGTTGAAATATATAACTTATTTAAACTTGACATGTTATTAAAGGAAGGAAGACTACAGCTGAGACTGATAATTACACATAGACAAGTAAGAATGTAAAAACCTAGATATTCCTTTTTTTGGAGTAATTACTGTCAGAATGATCATTGATGGGCATCAGGTTTCATCACCTATTTTTCCACAGAAAACATTGGGCTTTCAAGACAAGTGTATCATGTGACAGTCATGTCATACCTATAAAGCTAATTAGAAAATGGACACTATTTTTTTTAAAAGGACAGAAACATGGAATATTGACATTGTACCTTCACAAAATGGAGTTCGGAAAGTCAGGTGACTCCTTTTTGTGGTTTCTGGACAGACTGAGGCAGACATGATAACATACATCTGAGAAATTACCTAATATGCAAATGGTTTTTATCAGGTGCTAATTGACTACACCTCACCATTTGAATACAGAGCATTAAAATGACAATGGCTGCTATACTTGCTGGCCCCATGAAGATGGGATTTCAAATTAAGTTATTCAGTGAGATGATCATAGCTGGAATGTTGATGGACAATCAGATGTTTCCCCATTGTGTGTCAATTACACCAACTGCAACCCATTGTGTGGACAATGCAATACATCAATACTGCTAACACATGACTGAAACGGGCTGGAGAGGGAGCCAATGCCTTATTAATTGACAGTTCAGCAAGGCAGTCTGGGACCAGTACCTTAGAGGGAGAGATCACCCAACAAAAGGAAAGAACCCTGCCTCAAAAAGAGAGTCATCTCAGGAAGTGAAAAGCAGTTTATTTGTTTTACCTGCATGATTATATTTCTTCACTACAATAGCTCGGCCACAATTTTGTCTGAAACAGCCAGAAACTTCCAACCTCCATTTGTCTCCAAGGAAGAAAAGAGAGACACCATCGTGCTTGCAACTTTTTCAACCACTATCTTAAGAACTGTAAAGAAGTGACCTGTTTCCTGATACACTGTTAGTAAACTAAGTACATATTACATCTCAAGAATCAGCTCTGTGTGTGTGTGTGTGTGTGTGTGCGCGCGTGTCTGCGTGTGCGCTTATGCATATTTGGGGGGTGGGTGTTTGTTGAACTTACATTCTGGGCGTGGTGAAAATAAACGTCTATCCTTTCTTTTAATTTAAACTTACAAGAAAGCCTGTTCATGTCTGTTCTTTTAAGTCACAGCACTCAAAAGGTTAAAACACTCCTCAAAAATACAACTTGATGCGGTCAGCCGAGAGGTGAGGAAAGCAGGTGAATTATCCCACACCTCACTCATAACAATCAAACAATTTGAAAAAAAAACCCACATGGATAATGAAGAAAAAAGGAAAGAAATTGCATTTGTAATGTCATTTACATCATGCCGTTTACAACCTCAGAATATCCCAAAGTGCTTTACAGCCAGTTAACTACTTCTGAAATGCAGCCGATCTGTGTTGTAATTTACCTCCATGTCACTATAAGCTCTTCCAGCCCTACAGCCCTCCGAGGTATCTATGCCCCTCCAATTCTGGCCATTTGCGCATCCCTATTTTCTTTGCTCCACATTAGCAGCTGTGCTATTAACACTCTCAGCCATAATCTCTGAAATATCCCCCCCTAAACCGAGCTGCCTCTCTATCTCTCTGACCTGCAAGAAGCTCCTTACAACATTTATTCTTTGTCCTTGCCCCAATTTCTCCTTATCTAGCTCAGTGTCAACTTTTATCTGATGTGAAGTCATCACTGTGAAGTCACTCCTGTGAAGTGTAATGGGACATTTTATCATGTTAAAGGTGCTATAGAAACATAATATGCTGTTATTATTGAAGGGAAATGTGGTAGCCAATTTGTCCCACAAACAGGAATGAGACAAATGACCTATGTATTTTAGTGATGTCAGCTGAGGGATAAATATTGGTCAGGACAAAGTGAACACTTCCCTACTCTTCTTCCGAAAGTACCACGGGATCTTTTACGTTAACCCGGGAGAGCCGGGAGGGCCTTAGCTTAATGCATCGTCTGAAAGACAGGAGGCCACATCTTACTGAGATGGCAGACAAGGGGGGCCCTTCCCTGGAGCCCAGTGGGAGGCCTCCAGGTTTCACTAGGCAGGTCCTTAACGTGGGCGAATTACCTAAGGAGGCTGGAATTGGCCTTTAATTGACCACATGGTGGTGGTGTGTTACAGTTCATTCAGCGAGACTGAGTTGCTGTGGCAACATGCTCTTTTTACATGCCTGTTGTAATCTGGAGAGTGAGGGTAGAGGCTCCAACTTTCTGACAATCACATAGCTAATCAGGAGTCTCTCCCGCTCTAATGCTTGCCATTGGCATGTGTTGGAAGGATTTTCAGGTTGATACTCAACCTGATTGGCTGCGTTATGGATGCACCTTTCTTAGCCATTAAGTCCTGGAGTGGGACTAAAACCCACAAGACCTCCACAATTGGCCACATAATTAACTGAATTGTCTCCCGGTGAGTGGCTGGTTTACCATCTTTCCTGTTGCTGGCAAAATAACCCAACAGTGGGAAGAAATCAGGCATACTTTTCCTGACACCTTTCAGTACCATTTTCCCAGCTTTCACACCCCCCCAACCTAGCGCTAGAGGGCTGGTAAAATTCTCACCAGCATCTCCAGCAGTGTGACACTCCCTCAGGAATGCATTAAAGTGCCATCCTATTTTTGTGCCCTGAATAGGCTAGAACCTTCTTACTCAGAGATAAGGGTGTGACCAATGAACCACTGCTGACTCTGTAGGTGGTTAACATGTTTAGAAGAGTAAGAGGCGACTTGATTGAAATACGTAAGATCCTGAGGGGTTGTGACAAGGTAGATGTAGAGAGGATATTTCCTCTTATGGGAGGATCTAGAACTAGGGATCAGTGTTTAAAAATAAGGGGTCGCCCCTTTAAAATGGAGATGAGGCGAAATATTTTCTCTCAGAGGGTTGTGAGTCTTTGAAACTCTCTTCCTGAAAAGGCGGAGGAAGCAAAGTCTTTGAATACTTTTAAGGCAGAGGTGGATAGATTCTTGGTAAGCAAAGGGGTGATAGGTTATCGGGGGTAGGCGGGATGAAGATTTGAGGTTACTATCAGATCAACCATGGTCTTATTAAATGGTGGAGCAGTCCCAAGGGGCCGAAAGGCCTACTTCTGCTCTTTGTTCATATGTTCGTATGGTAATGAGCTAACCTTTGATGTTATTTCCCCATATTGTGTAAATAATGATGTTGGATTGGATGTTTATAATTAGAGTTCCCCTCTCTACTACTGCACTGTAACATCACAATAGGTCAGCATTGCAGAACTCTTACAAGAAGGTGAAGTTAAGTTTCAGACTACAACAAACCATTCTTGTCACATTGCAACAGGTGGCATTGCGTCGGGGTATCTACCTCTGTTGGTTCAGATACTGAGTAGACAGTTCCTTATGGTTATTGCTGGGTAGATGGCATCTTGGTAGACACTGCCAATCAGGAAACACTGACCATTGATTAACCCAGCATGCCATCTTTTGTGTAGTAACACTGAAAGTATGATATATGGTGATTGGTGTTCCTCTGAAGAATGTCCAAGTGATGGTTAGTGTATCTTAGTGAAGCCATTCGGGGATCTGTTGTTTTAGAAGCTTGCACCAGCACTAATAGTTTGTGCAGTTGTATTTTCTTCAGTTTGCAAATGTGGGCATTGGCAAGTGGGCACAAAGTATCTCCTTGAGCAAACTGATCTGCTTGATATCCCAGCATAGATCGACTTCTTTTTCCAAAAAATATCAGATGGGGCATTTCCACTGGGAAACGTAATGGTGGCAACAATGGTGCTATAGGAAAAATAATTTACATTAACTGATACCGGGAGCAGAGAGAAATAGTCATGAAACGATAAAAAATACATTTACTTTTATACTACTATATCCTTTCCATGGCGTCCATATACTTAACACCACTTTAACAACCTTTGAAATGAACATTCTTTATATCAGGCACCTTGCATGCAAGAACAATAGGTAAAAGTGTGCAGGGCAATCAGCACCCAAATTAGTGTTGAAGTGAAATAGCTGGGGAAAACCCACTTCTTGGGTTTGATACCTCATAAAGTGTAACTCCAGTATTAGTGTTTCAAAGTACTTAAGGATCTGTTGACATGTTAAAGCCTATCTGGAGTTAAAAAAGCACTTGGTGTACAGAGAAGAACCAATAGCTGCAGAATAAATGCAAAAAAGGGTGCATTTTAAAGCATTGTTACTGATTACAATGATTTACGTGCAGATAAATCGATTGTTAGGAGTTCGCTATAACATTGTAACAGACTCATAAACAGAAGAAACATAATATGGAGCTGTGGGATGCAATCTATAACATGCAAATAACTGATCTGATAACAAAGCCATAAGTGAGTTATGCTCAATGCTACAAGTGGAATATAGATTGTATCCCATAAATCCTCATCATAATAATCCTGTTTATTAGTTTGTTTCAGTATTAAAGTACTTTAACCACCATTATACCACATACCAAGTTAGTAATTAGAAAGATAAACGGTTAGATATAAATTTCACTTTAAAAATAGAACAACATTGTGAAGACTGTGTAGAGGTTCTAGCGTAATTACTAATCGTTTTTCATAATGGTTTAATTTCTCAATTATGATATCACCTTTAAACATTAAAAATACTTTGAGGAGATGACATCTCCTCCACATGTAATATGAGATATAAGAAAGCATGGAATAAAAGGCATTTTCCTCAAGATGTCTGCTCCTTCAACAGAACATACAAAACGTATGATCTATTGGATTCTTCTTAGTTTATCTAAGATATGCAACCAAAAGTAAATGATCCAAGAAAAAAATACAAAAAATATTTTCTTGGTTCTTGCAGGTCATCAAGTGAAAAATGCAACATATTGATTTTACATTGTGAAACTGCATTCTGCAGATGAGGCTCACAAGCTGAATCATAGTGAATATAACATGCTTGTTCTTAGTATAGTTACTAGAAAAAAATGACTTGTCCCAAATAAAAGTTCCTTAACCTGGAATGCTATCAGAATTAGGCCAACCATGAGTTCAGAGATTTGCACATTTCCATTTAGCCAATCTGTACTACAGCCATTTTAATTTTGTTCCTTGCAGTACAAGAAGCTAATCTACCAACTTTTAGAACATTCAGCAAATGGACATTCCTTGAGAGTTGCCTGAATTATCTGTTGAATAAGTGGTTAAATATTGCTTTTTGGAACTTGTTAAAAGCATGATGATTTTCAATCATTGCACAGGTAATTGGGTGAAATTCCAACATATCAGGAAACTGTCTTTTGATTCTGGAATCTAGATTTGAATGCAGACCAAAAGAAAATTTATCAATTTTGCGATCTGAGAAAAAAGTGGGTTTGCGTTAGTTTGAAGTGGGGTTGGGCCTATTGTTGTTCATAGGCCCCAAGAGCAAGTCATGATAAACATTTTCACACTGGAGGATGGTAGGCAGTGGTGTTCCCCAAGGTTCAGTGCTAGGACCACTGCTTTTTTTAATATACTGGAATACAGAGTAAAATTTCAAAATTTGCTGATGATACTAAATTTAAAGGCGTGTCAGACAGTGAGAATGAAATCAATCGACTAGCTAGGCTAGTAGAAAGGGCAGATGAGTGGCAGATGGAATTTAATACAGAGAAATGGGAAGTGATGCATTTTGGAAGAAGGGGCAGGGAGAGGCAATATAGACTTAATGGCATAGTTTGAAAGGCCTGAATTTTATGTGGAAGTGGTAGCCCCGCCTCCACTTGGCTCAGTCACCCCAAAACGATTTAATGACTATTGGGCCCTATTTTGGGTGGAAGAACAAGACTTCTGGCCCCATTTGGGTGGAAGCCCCGCCTCTGAGAACTGCCAAACAATCAGATGGTCTGCATCTCTCTCGTCCCAGCAATGCCACCATGAGCAGTGACCACTGCTGGGACTGCAGGCAGTGCCCAGTGATGATTGTTGATGGAGCCGGATTAGAAGTCACGGTCCTACAGTCTTCTGCCGGGGCCAACCCTGGCAGGCCCTGGCAAGGGAGGTGGTGGAAAACTGGATCGAAGAGGGCAATGTGGGGAACATATGAGGGGAAGAGATACCGTGAGGGGGGGGCTTCCATTGGGCACAGTTGCACAACCAGGTTGGCACTTCCTCCCACTGTTAAAATATAGGGGGCAGTGGAAGGAGGCTCTTAAGTGACCATTAATTGGTCACTCAAGGGCTGCAGGCGGCCCAATGGTGGGTGGGCTGCCTGCGCCTCCCTCGCCATTGGTAAAATACCAGTGGAGCTGGGTGGGTGACAGGCACGCATGGACCCAATGTTACAGCCCTCCCGCTTGCCACCCTGCTCCCAGGTGGGCTGTAAAACTCCACCCAAACAGTGTGCAGGGACAGGAGTACCTGGGGGTACATGTGCTTAGATTTTTGAAGGTGCTGGACATATTGAAGGAATGATTAGCAAAGCATATGGAATTTTGGGCTCATAAATAAAGAATTTGAGTACAAAAGCATGCAATTTATAGTGAACCTTTATAAAGCTTTGGTTATGCTACAATTCAGGTATTGCGTCCAGTTCTGGTCAGTGCACTTTAGGGAGAATGAGAAGATGCAGAGGAGATTTACCAGAATGTTTCCAGGGATGAAGGATTTTAGCTACAACGTTAGGTCGGAGAAGGAGACTGACGGGAGATTTGATAGAGATGTACAATAATATGACAGGTTTAGATAAAGTAGACAAGGAAAAGCTGTTCCCATTAGCTGATGCCACAAGAACTGGGGGGGCAGAGATTTAAGGTTTTGGGAAAGAGGTGCAGGAGGGATGTGAGGAAGAAGTTTTTACTGTTACACTGTACACAGTTTTTACACAGCGAGTGGTAATAATCTGGAACTCGCCGCCTCCAAGGGTGGTGGAAGCAGAAATGTTGAATGCTTGCAAAATGTAATTGGATGGACACTTGAGAAAATAAACTATGGGGATAGAGCAGGGGAATGGGGCTAATTGGATTACTTTGCAGAGAGCTGGCATGGAGTTGATGGGCCATATGGCCTCCTTCTATACCACAATGATGCTATGCGTTATGACCCTAAGACTCTATGTACTTTCCCTTCCTAAACAGTCAGTTATTTTTATCCCTGCTAATAATAAAAACAGAAAAGAACTTTAAAGATTAGGCATAAGGACCTGTTCACTGGTGTATTTTATTGATGTAGACGGATGCGAGACAGAATGTTACATAATCACATGGAAATAGTACCCTAGTTTAACAAGAGGTCACTTTGCGATATGTTGATTTCAATTATTTTGATCTTGTATAACCTTAACCTTAAAACTCCAACATATTTAGATTGCTTTTAATGCTGCAGCAATACATGAAAATGATGTATTATTTCCTCTATATTATGTTAACTTTACTGTGTTTCAATGAAACTGGCAGTCTACAGTACAGTCATTTTCATTTACTATTTCGTGACAACTGACCGTGATGGAGCATTCTGTTACTTCCCACAATGTATCATGTGTCAAGCCACACACACAGACTATTGAATTAATATAGATTAATATACTTTGCTTAATGTTGTGTGCGACATGGTTCTCCTTCAATTATCTACCAGTTACTTGTTAATCAGATACTTGAAGGATAGGGTTTTGTGCCCAGGAACCTACACAATGTAAATCAATCAAATGTTCCTCATGAGGTTTAATATTTCCCTTTTGTGTTTGATTAGAATGAAAAAATGCTTCTTGGTCTCTGTAGTTTATATGTTGGAAAATGTAAGTTATTAATATTAATGTGGCATATCTTTTGATATAATAATATTCATTGTGCAAAGTACTGCATAAATACCATACTCAAACTGTTTGGTGCACTCTGCATTTTTATTCTTAAGACTTTTCATCACAGCATGCTACGATTTTTCTAGAATTGGAAATGTAAGTAATATTTGACTCTGCATGTACACATCATTCTTATTAGTGAACAATATACACCACATTTATCAAATTCCAAGATAATTATTTCTGATGCCTAAATTAGCAGAAGTGACTGTTTTTCAGCAGTACTTCACAATTAATTGGAATATGTCCCTTTAAATAGGCTTATGCCAATCAAAGGGTTAAAGTAATAAATGGTTGGCTTCTACAATATATCCTTATGATTTAAATTTATATTATGTGCAAAGCAATAGACTTGAATGAACTTTAAATTTACTGTAATAAACATGGTCCTTTAAGGCACATTTTCTGATATTTCATCTTATATTACTTATAAAAATTAATTTTAACTACTTAATTCTTAATTATAATAATAATTCTTAGGCCCCAAATCAGTAATCCTTATGTTATTACTATGTGCCATGTAATATAAGTCAAGCATGTCAGCTGTAGTCTCAGTGGTAGTGAAACCTGTTTAGAGCTGCATTAACATCAGTGATAAATGATAAGTAAAGAAGATAATTCAAGTAAACATATAATGTAAGAGAAAGATGATGACAAAGAAAATAAACAAAAAATACTTACAGCATTGACTTTTGTATATACTCCTAGAGTTGTGAATTTTTAAAACAAAATATGCAATTTTGATATCTTTCATATTAATGCTGTCAGAACTGTGGTTTGGTCAATATATTTGTAAAGGGAACTTTAATCATAAGACATCATCGTCACAGATGCAATCTTTATATTTCTACAATTTGTTGGTTTCCCAAGGCATTGCTCATGGGCACTGGCGAAGAGCAAAGCTGCAATACTAGACGTTATTCTGCATGGGTTGGAACAGAGGAAAGCTATGCCTCGGAATGGCTACTGGGAGGGATTGATGGAGTGACTGATCAAGAGAGATGAAAGCACATTTGGAGCAAGTCAGTTGTTTTCTTATAAACTGAGAGAAGAGTCATGCCTTCATCAGGGTCACAATTAAAAATACAATAAGTATTTGGAAGCAATGCTTCTGGTGTGTGGAAAGGCCAGAGACATGGCCCAATGGCACCCCAAAAAAGATTCTTTGCAATCTCACAATGAAAGAAGTCATCATCTGTGGGAGCTGCAGCAAGAGACTACAGAAGAGATATCTGATGCCATTTAACAGGAGGAAAAGGGAGCAGGAGAGAAAAGCCCACAGGGCCCTACAGCAGCTGGCAGACAAATTCAGAATGCCCTGATTGCAGCTTCTTCCACTATCCATAACTACATCTTTCTCTCACCTGACAATAAATATAAAACATCAGCAAGCGCTAATAACCTCCTGCTTCAATCAGTGATACACAATTCATCTTCTCTCATTACCTCAGCCGCATAAAACTTAACAGTTTACATTCTACAATATATAATTTATTTCCCTGTACAACAATGTTTCTATGCCTAGTTCCTACTACCATCGGACATCCCCTTCCAAATAGTTGCGACATGCTGTGCTAACCCACCTGGTCTTTACAGCCAATGTCCCAGACTCCTTCATCATCATTCCTAGGTATGTCAGACCCAACAGAGGTAGCAGCTGTACCATGGTATACATACGGGAGGGAATTGCCCTGGAAGTCCTCAACATTGAATCTGGACCCCATGAAGTCTCATGATATAAGGTTAAAATCAGGCAAGGAAATGTCCGCTGCTTACCAACTACCATGCAAACCTCCCTCCCCCCAATGCCTCCCCTTTCCCCTAGCTGATGAATTAGTTCTCCTTTATGTTGAGCACCACTTGGAAGAAGCCCTGAGGGTGGCAAGGGCACAGAATATACCCTGGATGGGGGACCTCAATGTCCATCACAAAGTGTGGTTTGGTCGCACCGCTCCTGACCCAGCTGGCCGAGTCCTGAATGAGGTAACTATCAAACTGCGCCTGAGACATGTGGTGCGGGAACCAACAAAATAAAATAACCTACTTGACCATGCCCTCACTAAACTATCTATTTCAGCTGCATTTGTCCATGTCAGTATTTGTAGGAGTGATCGCTGCACAGTCCTTGCGGAGATATTTCTTTCTTTAGAACCATCAGAGACACAAACCCCCCCACCACCCCCCACCAAAGTCATACTTCCCTCTTTAACCTCCCCTCTAGCCTCTCAAACCAGGTCTCCAACCCCCTCACCTCCCCTTGCTAGCCTGGCCCCCGAGATACTCCAGACTCACCTCTGAGTTCCACTTTGTCAGGACTAGCAATACTTCCAGAAGTGGCCACCACTTCTGCCTGGTGCTGCTGGGCTACAGAGCTGCTGGCTAACTGATTGGCTGACAGCTCTCTAAGGCAGGAATTCCTCCCAAGATAGGGGTGGAAGTCTCACCTTAAAGCAATGCTAATGCTGCTCCCAGGATCGTGGGTTGGCTCAACACCTATCTTGTAGCCAGGCGCACTGGGACCATGGCCCCCCCCAGTAAAATCCAGCCCTATGGTTTACCATGCCGGAATGTGGGTGGAAGCTTGCACTCGGGCTGGGAAGACCAAATTCGTGAGGTGTTAAAATGAGGCTCAGAGATATGCCTAGCTTTAGCTAGAGGGAGAAGTCTCCAGGAGAATTCATACCATGAAAGACAGTTCTGGAGTTAAAAGTTTCCAGGCTGGGAAAGCAAAAAGATTGGAAGTAAACCCTCAGGATAGAACAAGCAGAGTTGATAAAGGGGAGCTAATAGATGTAGTGTATTTGGATTTCCAGAAGGCATTCAGTAAGGTGCCACATAAAAGGTTATTGCACAAGATAGGAGCTCATAGTATTGGGGGCAATGTATTAGCATGGATTGAGAATTGGTTAACACACAGAAGACAGAGAGTCAGGATTAATGGGTCTTTTTCATGTTGGAAAGGCGTAACTAGTGGAGTCCCACAAGGATCAATCCTAGGGCCTCAATTATTTACTATCTATATTAATGACTTGGAGGAGGGGCAGAGTGTAATGTATCCAAATTTGCTGACGATACAAAAATAGGTGGGAGGGCATGTTGTGATGAGGACAAATGAAGCTGCAAGGGGATATAGATAGGTTGAGTGAATGGGCATAAACTTGGCAGAAGGAGTTTATCGTAGGAAAGTGTGAGGTCATGCACTTTGGTAGGAAGAATCAAAAGGCAGACTATTATTTAAATGGAGAGAGACTCCAAAAAGTACAGCACATAGGGATCTGGGTGTTCTTGTGCATGAAACACAAAAAGTTAGCATGCAGGTGCAGCAAGTAATTAAGAAGGCAATTGGAATTTTGGCCTTATTGCTTGGGGGTTGGAGTTTAAAAATAGGGAAACCTTGTTACAACTGTACAGGGTGTTGGTGAGGCCGCATCTGGAGTACTGTGTACAGTTTTGGTCCCCATATTTAAGAAAGGATATACTGGGATCGGAGGCAGTTCAAAAGAGATTGAAAACAAAAGCAAAAATACCTGGAAAAACTCAGCAGGTCTGACAGCATCTGCGGAGAGGAATAGAGTTAACGTTTCGAGTCTGAATGACTCTTCATCTTTATCAAAAGAGATTGACCTGGCTGATTCCTGGGATGAAGGGGTTGACTTATCAAGAACGGCTAAACAGGTTAGGCCTTTATTCATTAGAATTTAGAAGAATGAGGGGTGATCTTATTGAAACATACAAGATTCCAAGGGGGCTTGACAGGGTAGATGTTGAAAAGATGTTTCCACTAGTGGGGGAATCTCGAACTAGGGGACATAGTTACAGAATAAGGGGGCACTCATTTAAAACTGAGATGTGAAGGAATTTCTTCTCTCAGAGGGTAGTGAATGTCTGGAATTCACTACCCCAGAGATTTGTGGAGGCTAGATCACTGAAAGCATTTAAAGAGGAGGTAGATAGATTTTTGTAATATCGGGAGTGGAGGGCTATGAGGAGCTGGCACGAAAGAGGAGTTGAGGCCTAGGGCAGATCAGCCATGATCTTATTGAATGGCGGGGCAGGCTTGAGGGGCCGAATCACCTACTCCTGTTCCTATTTCTTATGTCCTTATGAAGGAGCTAAGAATCATTTTGGACTTACTCTGGGAGAATTGAATGTCTACTTAAAGGACAATGTAAAGAGTACATGGTAGTGGGGTTTTTTTTTTGGTTGTGTTCTGTGCTTTCAAGTGTAAGTTACCTACAAAAATAATATTTAGTCAATAGTGCTTTTAGTCTGCTTGTTACAGTAAATGTCTTAAAACATGAAATCTTATCATGTCATCTGTTCTGCTATTAAAACAGATCTAGCAACTTAAAACTGGGAATTCATCTGGCAGTAGCAGGATTGTATTCAACACAATCTGTAAACTCGTGGCCTGGCACATCCCTCACTCTATCATTACCATGAGGCCAGGGGATTAACCCTGGTTCAATGAGGATTGCAAGGGAGGATGCCAGGAGCAGCACCAGGCATATGTAAATATGAAGTGTCAACCTGCTGAAGCTACAACATAGGACTGCATGCATGTTGAACAGTGGCGGCAGCATGCCATGGAAAGAACTAAGTGATCCCACAACCAACAGATCAGATAAAGGCCTACAGCCCTGCCACATTCAGTTGTGAGTGGTGGTAGACAAGTAAACAACTAACCTGACGAGGAGGCTCCATAAATATCCTCATCTCCAAAGATGAGGGAACTCAGCATGTCAGTCAAAAGATGAGTCTGAAGTATATTTAAACCATCTTCAGCTTCAGAAGGGCTGAGTGGATGATCCATCTTGGTCTGCTCCTGAAATCCCTGACATCACAGATACCAGCCTTCAGCCAATTCGATTCACTCCACATGATACCAAGAAATGGCTGAAGGCATAGGATGCAGCAAAGGCTGTGGGCCCTGACAACATCCCAGCAGTAGTACTGAAGACTTGTGCTCCAGAACTAGCCACGCCCCTAGCCAAGCTATTCCAGCACAACCTAAACAATGGCACCTACCTGAATGTGGAAAATTGCCTAGGTATGTCCTGTCCACAAAAAGCAGGACAAATCAAATCTGACAAATTATCACTCCATCAGTCTAATCTAAATTATCAGCAAATTGATGGAAGGAGTTGTCAACAGTGCTCTCAAGCAGTGCTAACGCGGCAATAGCCGACTCGCCGAAGCTCAATTTGGGTTCCGCCAGGAATACTCAGGTCCTGACTTCATTACTGCATTGGCCAAAATATAAACAAAAAATTTAAATTCAAGAGATGAGGTGAGAGTTTCTGGTATCAAGGCAGCATTTGACCAAGTGAGGCATGAAGGAACCTAGAAAAATTGAAGTCCGTGGGAATCAGGAGGAAAATACTCCACTGGTTGGAGTCATTTATAGCACAAAGGAAGATGGTTGTTTGAGGCCAATCATCTCAGCCCCAGGACATTGCAGCAAGAGTTCGTCAGGATAGAGTCCAAGGATCAATCATGTTCAGCTGCTTCATCAGTGACCTGCCCTCCATCATAAAGTCAGAAGTGGGGATGTTTGCTAATGACTGCACAGTACCATTTGCAACTCCTCAGATACTGATGCAGCCTGTGCCCATACGCTGCAAGACCAGGACAATATTTAGGCTTGTGCTGATAGATGGCACGTAATATTTGTGCCACACAAGTGCCAGGCAATGACCATCTCCAACATGACATTCAATGGTATTTTCATTGCTGAATCCTCCACCATCAACATCCAGAAACGTAGCTGGACTAGCCATATAAATACTGTGGTTACAAGGGCACAAGGCACAACATCTACAAGGCACAACTCAGGAGTGTGATGGAATACTCTCCACTTGCTTGGATGACTGCAGCTCCAACAACACTCAAGGAGCTTGACATCATCCAGGACAAAGGATTGGCATCTCATTCATCATCTTAAACATTCACTTTCCCCATCGCTGGCGTACTGTAGCAGCAGTGTGTGCGATGTATGAGATGCACTGCAGCCAAGCATCTTTTAATAACACCTTCCAAACCCATGACCTCTACCGCCTAGGAAAAGCAAACACATGGGAACACCACCACCTTCAAGTTCCCCTTCAAGTCACTCACTATTCTGACTTGGAAATATATCACTGTTTCTTCACTGTCGCTGGGTCAAAATCCTGGAACTCCCTCCCCAACAGCACTGTGGGTGTACCTACACCACATGAACGGTAGTGGTTCAAGGCTCACAACCACCTTCACAAAGGCAATTAGGGATGGGTAACAAATGCTAGGCATGTCAGCAATGCTCACCTCCCACTAAATAATTTTTAAAAAGCCCAGTGCTTCTCTGTGAGTCCTCTGTAGCAAGGGCCTATGGACTGTGTAGTATCTGCATTGCCATGAGAAATTCCTGACATTCAGTATACTTGTGATCTCCGTCAAGGGTCTGAAGGGCCTGCTTCCAGCTATGGCATTGCTGTTGTTGTGGATATAGCCTGGCTGTGCCTGCTTTCTGTCTCCTGCTAAGTAATCAGATTGGTGTGGACATGCTGCAATAGAGACAAACTGCAACATCGCCCATTGCTAGCTCTGCACATCCTTTCTGGTGTGTTGTGCCCCTAATCTATGGGTGGTTAGAACAATGACATTACTGAAGCCCCTATCAATAGCCCTCTTTACTCAGTTAAACTGATCAGGCAATTAGTCCAAGGGAGGGGCATCATATTCCAGTCAAAAGGCAATTTGAGTCTGAATACTCATGTGAAATGCAAAGAATTGTAAAATGGCTTCCACTATAGCGATACGATAATGTAGACAAGTACACAAGAACCACTTGGCCCCACCCCGCCCACTGGAAATTTCTTAACTCCAAAGAAAGGGCATTGACCTGGTCAATGCAGATTCTGCTCTGAACTCTGGTTCTCCCACCTACACCACTGCAGCATGTTCCCAGGTTCAGGAATTTTGGGTCCAATTCATCTAATTTCTGCTGGAACACCTTGCTAGCCATCAAACTATGTATTTTCAACTGTAAAATTGATAAGAGGTAAAAATTAAATATATAAGGTAAAGAAATAAATAAAATAAAAGCTATTCATTAATGGTTTTCACACAATAATGTCATGGATTTCATTCAGCAAAGCACCAATAAAGATTAAAGATTGCCATTTAATAAAAATGGCATTTGTCTATAAACAGATGGTCCTGATGTCATCCAACATTAGCAACAACTTGCATTTATATAATGCCTTCAATGTAGTAAAACATCCCAAAGCACTTCAAAGAAGTGTCATCAGGAAAAAATTGACACCAAAACACATAAGGAGATGTTAGGACAGGAGAATAGGAAGGTAGAGAGGCACAAAGCTGAAGGAGGAAATTCCAGGCATAGGCAGCTGAAGGCATAGCTACCAATGGTGCAACAATGAAATTCAGCGATGTATAAGAGACTAGAACTAGAGCATGGCAGGGATCTTGGAGGGTTGTTGGACTGGAGGAGATAGGAAGAGGGGAGGCCACAAAAGCATTTTAACACAAGAGTGGGAAATTTAAATGTGACCCATTGCTGGACTGCTGCATGGCATAAACAACCCTACTGTTATCCCTCCCTTTACCAAATGCAAGTGCATGAAAAATGAATGAGCACTTTGTTGTTTTGTTCCATCTTCCACAACAGGTCTTCAGTATTGCCTCCCATGGAGACTATCAGGTGGCTGACTGAAGGCTTCCTGTTGGTTGCCTGAAATTTGCTTTGGGTAAAAATCAATTCCTCTATCCTGAAGATTGTAGAATGCTATACAGAGGCTAACAAAGTTAGGATAATGGGAAACATGTTGACTGGTCATATAATGTATAAATTAGAAAAGGAGTATCAATTAATGGGAGAGGTAGAATCTTCTGTTCCAACAATACCTTAGGAAGCCTATTTGCTACTAGCAATACCAAAAGATCTGTGTTTCAACATAATGTAACATTTACCTAGGTATGTCACAAGAGATCTGTCTTTGCCATCTCTGCCTCACTGCAGAGGTAGTGACTGAGCTATGCCATCTGTTGTGCCATGATGTAGAGACAATCTCTATGATTGGAATGGCTCTTCACATAACTGTCAAGGTTACTGCATTAAACTTCTATGCCACAGGAACCTTCCAGGTCACCACGGGGGACATCTGCCAGATAAGCTAATCTGCAGTCATATCTGCATAAAACAAATGACTGCTGCCATGTGTGCCAGAGGAAACATCTTTATCACTTTCCCACAGAATCGTTTGTTTGACATCAAGTCCTGGATGGTTCATAATCTCCTCGAGCTCAACACCAGGAAAAACAGAGACATCAGGCAGGATTTTCCCAGGTCACTGGAAGCTATTTTGGGGACAAGCAGCATGGGAGTCCTGGAAATTGACATTGGATTGAGATCGTGACATGATTCCCAGCCTCTGCTAGCTTTCTTGAAGGAGAGTAGAGAACTCCATTGAATCTGTCAGGTAAATAATTAAGAAGTGGCTGAGGTTATTAAGAAGCCAATTATGAGCTGTTTTGGCCCTGAACCTTGGATTTCCCAGCCATGGAACTGGTTTCTTGACCAGTCACCGAGGCGAGTGCACAGCAGGAAGAGCTGCTTCAGTGAAACTGACAAGCTGGGAAAGCTTTGATCAGTTATACTGAGGAGAACCTGCCATGGTCATTGTGAGAGACTTTGTCTCTGAGAGTGCTTGACAAGTGATTGCCAACTTCTTGGAAGGTGCTTCACCTGTTGAGCACTTCACTTATCTTCAGCTGCACTTCCCCAATGTCAGTCTTCAATATGTCATGGGAGCAGCGTATGTAGCTTCAGCTTTCACCGCTGCTGAGGGACTAGGGTAAACATTACACCAACGCCAACTGCTACAGCAGGAGCAACACCAGCAGAAGCACCTCTCCTTTAATGGGATGAACGCCAAGGTCCAGCTGGAAGGAGACAAGATCCCCAACATTGGGTGTCCAGGCATAGGATCAGTTCTCTCGACAGCAGTGTCCCAGGAGGCTCAGCCTCTTACAGCAGCACACTGCTGATATCTGCAGCCTCCTGGGACAAGTCCTCCCTCCCAGTGGAGCAGGCAGGCATGAATTGCCAATGATCAACAAGGTGCCTGTCACTGGAAGGCCCTCTCCCATGGATCTCTAACTCTCATCAAGTTGTCAGGCCTCCTTCCCTAATTGTTCTGGGAACCCCGAGGTGAGATGACAATTGGCTTGCTCTGTAAAGAGCAACTGCCAGGCACAGAATTCAGAAAATCAAGTTTCAGAGCTGAAAATGGTTCCACTATTTTGGCAGGGATCAAAGTGGGAAGATCCCACCCATCATTTTCAGTCTGTAGGGATTTAGACTCTATACTAAACACCAGAGGGAGAAAATTCTTGTCAAGGAATAAACTTATCGGCAAAAAGGACAATCACTAATTTAGAATATAGACTAGCCATGTTTATTGGACAATAAAGATTGATACTTAACATTCCACTAGTCAAGGTATGGCACCGTACAAAAGTTCTATGTGTGTTAGTCTGACTTTCCCATGGATCCCATGACTTCTGGGGTCTTCTTTTCTTGGTTTCTTGAATCTGGTCTCTTGATTTATGACATCCTTCAAGATTTTAACTTAATCAACTTACCTCTAACATACATACAAATCCCTCTGTGGCTTTAAGACCTCAACTCTAGTGGATCCTTTTTCAACCCACAACCTCTCAGTCTACTTTAACTGCGGAAGCTACACACTTCACAGCTGCCTGCCGCTGAGTGTTCTCTCTCTCTCTCCCTCTCTCTAGTGGGACAGCTGCCTAACAAAGACTGTAGCTTTCCCAAAATGACTGATTCTCCCCAGCTAGACTTTAACTGACTGAACCACTGATCTCTAATACTGGATTCTTGCAGTACCCCTCAACTCTTTGACAATTACTTTAGCCACTAACTAAACCTGATACTGGGTTCTTATGGCAACCCTTCAACCTGTGACAATTATTTTAGTCAGTAAATGTAATATTAGGTTCTTACAGCAACCCCCTCAACCTGTGACAAATACCTATCAACTGGCAATGTCCTACACAAATGCTAACTTCCTAGCAAATGCCCACACCTATCTCCCTCTCCCAACAACGGCCCCCACCCCCGCCCCCACCCCCGCCCCCACCCCCACCCCAGTAAGTGCCCTGTAACAAATGCTATCCCTTGGCAAGTGCAAAGTGCCCAAACAAGCACCCCTATTTTTATAGTTTTTTGCAGGTAGCCTTACAACATTTATCCCAAGTATGTGCACCTGTGTCAACACAACTAACAATATCTAACCCAATATTTGCAATTCTTGACCAATGGGAAGAGTGTTCCTGGCTTCCCCACAACAACCTAACCTTAATTTGTGCCTCTCAGCTGTGGACTTAAATGTCCTCAGACCATATAGTCCTCAGACCATCTTTCTGCTAAATCAGCACTGTAGCTTTGCCACTGCTTACTTCTAAGCTAGACTTGCTGGAGCCCAAATGTGCAAATGTACCCTAGCTATAACTCCAGTTCACGCCACATGTTCTTTCTTAAAGCTACATCATAGTATTTGGCACTTAAAGTAATGCCAACTTTAAGACTTTCTTAACAACATACCCCTAAATTCATGAATCATCCCAATAATACATACAAATGAAAGCTTTTCATTACTAAGCTTATGTACAGCACAATTTGATAACTTAAACCATATTAATTACACAAATTTGCCAATAAGGTTAAGTGTAATAGGTCTGTGTCACAAATCTGACTCCCTTGGTTCTAGTTCCATGCCCTTCCTTGGTCATTTTCTCTTCCAAGCCAGATGCATATAGTTTATATTCTTGACATCTTGTTTGGCCCTGAGCTGAAATTGAAGTAATATGTCCTATCCGTTACCAAAATTGCTTACTTCCTTATTGCTTATGACCATAACATTGCCTGCATACACTGAAACCCTTATACATATCTTTGGTACTTAAGACTCAACTACTTTAACATCTCCAATCCCTTATCCTCAATAAACTCCAACTCATCCAAAACTCTGCTATGTGTATTCTGTCCTGCACCAATTCCCACTTGGCCATCACCCTGTTCTTGTTGACTTACTCTGCCTGACCAACCCCAACACAAGAATTTCAAAATCTTCATCCTCATCTGCAAATCGCTTAATGACAACCTTACCTTGGCAATTTTCTCCAGCCCTAGATCCCCTCCCTCCTCTATTCCTCTGAGTCCCAGTCTCTTCACATGCCATTGATAGCCACCTAAGTCCTACTATCTGGAACTCCTCACGTAAAATCTTGTCATCTCTCCACCAACCTCTCCATTTTAAACACCTCCTTAAAACACACCTCTTCCAACAACATTCTGGTTGTCCCTCCTCATCTCCCCATTCCTGCTTTGGCATCCATTTTCTTCCAACTGCTTTGGGACTCTTTTTTACCTTAAAGCCACTATATAAATGCAAGTTGTTGCTATGGTTCATTACCTAGGGAGTATCTGGGGATGTTTTCATTATGTAGCAGTCTAGCATGCATGCTTTAGTTGAAAGTGCAGACAGAATGATTGAATGGGTGTTGAGAGACCAGGGTTATCCCTTTGCAGTCATGCTCGATGACAGCAGCAGGCAAAAATAACCAGTCCCATGCCACCAGGTGAGCTACTATCAAATACACCATAACTCAAGCAATGATTCTATTACTTCAATCATACAGGTAGGTGCTGCTCTACAGTCCAATCAAATCTTATTATTGCCAGCTGCATGTTCCACAATTTTGCTATCCAACAGGCAGCATGATGATGAGGGGTGGCATGAGGCTGAAGTTTAATAGGAGGAGGATCAGGAAGAATGGCAACTTCACCCAAGCTAGTGTCAAGAAGGAGATTGTTAAATAACTCTGTGATACACAGGTGAGGCTAGTAATGGATACATCCAACTTAGCTCTTGCTATGCAAACCTATACATTGTGCCTCTCAAGGACTTGCTGCACGTTCCCTCCATCTTCCTGCCCTCTGCCAACATTCTTACCATTTCATGATTCCACTGAATAACCATTCCCATACAGCGTCAGCTGTTGGTTTCTCCTGCCCTGTACCTCATTTTAGGATTATTAGTAGGATCTACTCAGGAGCCAGGAGAGATATCTACAGAAGCCATTCACTCACAACACTTCAGAAAAGCAGTAAACCCAGATCTTATCCTACTCAATTAACAGCATATGGTGCAGGTGTGTGCATGAGAGAGTGTGTATTTGCATTTTTCCCTCCTGCTTCCTCTTTGTGACAAGGTACAGATTATGTTTTAAACTTGCTTAAATTCTATTTATTAATCGCTTTTTCTAAGTGTTTCCCTGTTGGGAGGAGAATATGAGGTGTTGGAAGCTGCGTGTTAATGACTGCCTTCAGAGCTGGAGGTAATCCAGTACCTCCTTAAATTGGGTCAGCACAAGCACCATGAGTATTGCTATGATGGCTGCCTGTGCTGCTTGCTTTCTGTCTTACCAAGAGTCATTTCAGTGAGACCAATGGTGAACTTGATGTGCCTTTACCCTAGGAGACATGTCCTTTATCCCTACCATTCTCCTGTATCGGGGTACATCCTCAGCATGCTCTGAGAGCTGAGCAGGAGCAGATTGTTGGACTGTAGTAAAGTTGATGAAACACTGCATTATGGCTGTCTTTATCTGATTCTTCAGCATAAATAAATCCAGACCAAACATACTGCTGTGGATTAGAGTTCAAGACACATAGAGCCTCAGTAAGAACTTTTCCACCTGAGCTTAAAACATTAGCCAAAAGTGGTTTTGATGAAGACACAGGAATGGCCACACTCCCATTATTCTGCCTTCATTCATGACTTCTTGCTATATACTTCCCAGTTGTGCAACCTACTATGTACACTCTCCAGTGGCTACATGAACTGTTGATGCTGAATTACAAAATTGCATTTGCAAACAGGCACAGTGAGATCCAAAGCCTTGGGATGAGCAGTTGAAGGAGGCTTCGAGCATGCTGTCCAGCTGATAGTGTGCTGTGCCCCTAATACTACCTCCTGCACTTCTTGTCTCTGCTCTGTGATTCTCTATTTGCTCCTTCTGATACCTCACTAACTGACCCCACGAAGTATAAGTATTTGTGCTGGTGCTTGCCAATGTCAGAGTGAGTGACACGACATTCTGTGAGGTGCTCGATTATGACCACACTTTTGTCTTTTGTCACTTCCTCTTGTAAGCATCCAGAAGTAAAAGAAGAACCTACTTCAGAAGATACCCCTTGAAGCAGAGTTTACATGGGGAGGTATTTTAGCATGTTATTCTGCAATGTTTTAGTGCATCCCACACGCTAGGGAAGGAATAAATGATTAAGCAAATGAAGAATGAAAACCAAAGGATGATACTAGCCGTAAGCTTGGGGTGGATCTGTGACATCTCCTCCTCCACTAGCTCTATAGCTTTCCGACTCAGAATTTTCAGGACTCTTTCCTTGGAAGGAATCAATCAAACCCCTCTAGTCTTTATACTTTGCTACTTGTTTTTTGTGGACTTCATCTACAAATATAGAAAAGGAATATATGTTGGAAAAAGGAATATGAGAGAAGATGTGTGTCACCTAAATATTTTATCCTTCTTTGAAAAAGTGGGTCATTTAAGTTCACCTGCACAGGGAAGCAGAGGCTCAATTAAAATTTTCATCTGAAAGACAGCACCCCAAATAATACAGCATTCTCTCAGTATTGCACTGAGTGTGAATGTGGATTTATGATCTCAAGTCCTAGAAAGGAAAATCCGGCAGACTGCATGATGGGCAATCAATTCGCTGCTGTCTGTGTTGCACTCAATATGAAGGTGAATTTTACCCTAACGAAAAGTGGTACCATCCAAATTCATTGTAAGGACATGTTTCAAATTTAGGTTAAGTGAAATTCTATCTGCTGGTATCTATGCACAACGTTGAAAAATGAAGCCCTAAATCTAATTCTCTGTCCTTGTCCCACATTAAATATGCTGTAAAGTTCATTATAGCTATAACTGCAGTTGTTACAAATAATTGATCAGAATAACCAAGGGCAATGGCATAAAAGTATGATAGAAGTTCATTTGCTTAAAATGGGTTTTATGCCAGTGGTTGAGGGTGGGGTGAGCATGGGGTGAAGGGACTTCCACACTCCTGTTAAGAAACCAGGTGCTCAGCCTTCCACGTGGTCACTCTGCACTTTGTTTTACTGCTCATTTTAAAATCAGAGGCACATTTCTCTTTCTTTCTCATGCTCACACACAATTAGGGCAAGGGTGTCAGATAGGTGTGGTTAAAACAATTACTTTTATTCAGCTGCATAGATAATTTCATTAAAACCAGGCCAATGCTGCAAGCTAGAATATCAGATTAGCAGACTATCATATTCAGTAAGAGCAATTCCTCAAGAAACCAAAATTGAAGATAAAGTATAATGTAAAATAATTTGTTTTTCTCATCATCTTGTGTAAATGAACATGACTTTTACAGCTGATTGTTTTTAATTTTAAAAAACAACTTTAAAAATTAACATTTGGCTTTACATTATTATGATTAGAGCTGTAAATTATATATCTTTTCAAAGAGGGACTGGTTACAGTAGCTTCATACTGAGAATTTCAACGTGCAGACAGTCCCATAAGACCATAAGACATAGGAGCAGAAATTAGGCCATTCGGCCCATCGAGTCTGCTCCGCCATTCAATCATGGCTGATAAGTTTCTCAACCCCATTCTCCTGCCTTCTCCCCGTAACCTTTGATCCCCTTACCAATCAAGAACCAATCCATCTCGGTTTTAAATACACTCAATGACCTGGCCTCCACAGCCTTCTGTTGCAATGAATTCCATAGATTCACCACTCTCTGGCTAAAGGAGTTTCTCCTCATCTCTGTTATAAAAGGTCTTCCCTTTACTCTGAGGCTGTGCCCTCGGGTCCTAGGCTCTCCTACTAATGGAAACATCTTCCCCACGTCCACTCTATCCAGGCCTTTCAGACAGCCAATCTTCTATCCATGCTAGTACCTTGCCTCTAACACCATGGGCTCTTATCTTACTGAGCAGCCTCCTGTGCGGCACCTTGTCAAAGGCCTTGTGGAAGTCCAAGTAGATAACATCCATTGGCTCTCCTTTCTCTAACCTACTCGTTACCTCCTCAAAGAATTCTAACAGATTTGTCAGGCATGACCTCCCCTTGATGAAACCATGCTGACTTTGCCCTATTTTATCATGCACTTCCAAGTATTCTGAAATCTCATCCTTAATAATGGACTCTAAACTCTTACCAACAACCGAGGTCAGGCTAATTGGCCTGTAATTTCCCGTCTTTTGCCTCACTCCCTTCTTAAACAGGGGGGTTAGATTAGTGATTTTCCAGTCCTCTGGGACCCTCCCTGACTCGAGTGATTCCTGAAAGATCACCACTAATGCCTCCACTATCTCTTCAGCTATCTCCTTCAGAACTCTGGGGTGTAATCCATCTGATCCAGGTAATTTATCCACCTTCAGACCTTTCAGTTTTCCTAGCACCTTCTCCTTGGTAATGGCCACCATACTCACCTCTGCCCCCCCGACTCTCTTGAACTTTGGGGCTGTTACTCGTGTCTTCCACCGTGAAGACTGATGCAAAGTATCTATTCAGTTCCTCCGCCATTTCTTTGTTCCCCACTATTACTTCTCCAGCGTCATTTTCCAGCGGCCCAATGTCCACTTTTGCCTCTCTTACCCTTTATATATCTAAAAAACTCTTGCAATCTTCTTTTATATTACTGGCTAGTTTACCCTCATATTAAATCTTCTCCCTCCTTATTTCTTTTTTAGTTGTCCTCTGTTGGTCTTTGTAGGCTTCCCAATCCCCTGGTTTCCCACTGCTCTTCGCCTCATTGTATGCTTTCTCTTTAGCTTTTATGCTGTCCCTGACTTCCCTTGTCAGCCATGGTTGCCTCGTCCTCCCTTTAGTATGCTTCTTCTTCCTAGGGGTGAATTTTTGCTGTGTCTCCCAAATTAATACCAGAAACTCCTGCCATTGCTGTTCCACTGTCTTTCCTGCTAGGCTCATCTCCCAGTCAATTCTGTCCCATTGATTTAGTGTCTGATTTTACTGTGAAGACAACATTTTGAATTAATCTGCATTTTACTGAATATCTTTGGAACAACACTTAGTGTCAGCAAAAGGTTTGATTTAAATAAACATGTTTAAGTTCAGGACTTTAATTGCATTTATCAAAACCTGAAAATAGTGATAGGCTTTCCAGAATATTATATATTTATGTTAACCCTTTTTCTCCTGCCTGCATGGGGATGGCATAGTGGTATTGTTGCTGGTCTAGTATTCAGTTCTGATGAAGGGTCATACGGACTCGCAACGTCAACTGTATCCCTCTCCGCAGATTCTGTCAGACCTGCTGAGTTTTTCCAGGTATTTTTGTAACTGAAGCAACCTTTATCGTGACTGTTTATTTCAGCCATGACCTGCTGCCTCCTGGTTTCTTGACCAATGACAAAGGGTGGACGTGATCACATACTGCATCTGTCAAAGGATTTCTTGTTCAAGGGATAAAAACAGAACATGCTGGAAATGCTCTAAGTGTGGCGGCATTTATGGAGAAAGAAGCAGAGTTAATTTACAAGTGAAGGTCCTTTCTTCAGAGTTCTTGACCTGCAAACCTTAACTCTGTTTCTCTCTCCACAGATGCTGCCAGGCTTAGATTATTTCCAGCATTTTATGTTTTTATTTCAAATTTCCAGCATCTGAAGTGTTTTACTTAGCTAAAGGGACCTTGGTAGAGGTCAGAATGGTTGAACTGCACATTGATTCCTGATGCTACAGCAACCACAGGAATGGAGGAAGACCTGAGAGGACTGAGCCCTGAGCGTCTAACTCTTATCTGGTGATCCTGCTGTGGATCTGAGGGACTGAAGTGGGGTGATGTTTTCCAAGGACAGGAGGAAGAGGCCAGTTTCTCATAAGATTATAATAAAAGTGTAAGAATTAAGAACAGTAGTTCATTAGGCCCATCAAACCTGCTCACCATTCAATAAGGTCTGGCTGATCTGATTGTGACCTTAATTCCGCTTTTTTGCCTGTCCTCCATATCAGTCAAAACTTTTTCTAACTCAGCCTTAAATATATTCAATGACCCAGCCTCCACTGTTGTCTGCAGTATAGAATTCCAAAGATTATTGGCCCTCTGAGAGAAGAAATTCCTCCTCGTTCCTATTTTAAATGGGAGGTCCCTTATTTTGAAATTGTGCACCCCCTAGTTCTAGATTCACCCACTATGGGAAACAGCCTCTCAGCATCTACCCTGTGAAGCCCCCTCAAAAACTTATATGTTTCAATAAGATCACTTCTCATTCTTTTAAGCTCCAATGAGAAGAGGCCCAACCTGCTGAATCTTTCCTCTTAAGACAATTCCTTCACCCCAGGAATCAACCAGTGAACCTTCTCTGAACTGCTTCCAATATTAGTATATCCCTCCTTAAGTAAGGAGACCAGAACCATTCTCAGGACTCCAGGTGCAGTCTGACCAATACCTTGTACAGTTGTTACAAATAATTGATCAGGATAACCAAGAGCAATGGCATAAAAGCAGGCATCGATAGAAGTGGTCCAGGAGGATAGCTCCTTGAACAAGTGCCCCAAGAAATTCAAGGATCTCAGGAGGGCAAGAAGGATAGATGGCATAACGCTTTCAGGTGCCAAGTCCCACGTTCTGACTTTTCCCAACATTCTACTGCACAGCTCGCTTCAGAACAATGCACCTTGCAGCTTCATTCATTCCTCTCCCTGCAGGCACCTCACATCCCAGCTGAACAACCAATGCTTACACTAACCCTCACCTTTCTGCCATCTCACACCCATGCCTCACAGTTAACCTCCACAAATGCTCAATGACACAAGCTATTTCTCGCACTCACACTCATAACTGTCTGCTTTCTTTCCTTGCAGGTGAAGAGAGTGCAAAACTCCAAGGAGACAGAGAGAATTGGGGTCAGGTGGGGTGGGGGTTGCTGGTGGCCTTCCAATGATAACCCCCTTTATGGGCACTGGCAATGCATGCCCTCCTGGTCCACTGGGAAGAAGCTTTTGTTCCACAAGGCTGTAGACATCAGCAACAACTTGTCATGAAAGCCTGAGCCTCCTAAGGCACTGGTGCTCATACATGTGGAGCAAGATGATCTTCTGCCTATAGGACCTGTTTTGGGGGCTCTTGCCTCCTTCAAGCTGGATCCCCTTGTCTATCCCACCTGCCTTGTTGAGCGGTGTATGGCTGTGAAGAAGGCAGTTGCTGCTGCTGCTGGTGTTGTTTCTGCTCCTGATGTTGGTGTTGCTGCTCCTCAAGTTCCTTATCACAGATGCGTAAGTTGGTCCCATGCTGGGGTGAAGGCTGATAGCAGGAAAGTGCAGCTCAAGCTGAGTGTAGTCCATGGATGGTGGAATAACTTCCAAGAAGTCGGAAATCACCTGTCAAGCAGCGAGAGAGCACTCTGAGAATAAGTGCTGTGGACAGCAGCCTCTCACTTATGCAGGGCTGCAGCTCCTCAGTCTCTGAATGTTTCCCAGCCTGTTTCACTGAATAAGCACTCCCCACTGTGTTCTCACCTGGTTGACCCTGGTAACTTCCCCACAGCTAAGGAAACTCATGCACCGGCTATTAAAACCAGTTAAATCCTGAGTTAACTGGGAATTAAAAAATTTGAATGACTTATCCAGCAGCTTCATGGGGGTCCCTGCTGACCTACCACTTTTCAGGGCTTTAACTGCCTGCACCTGAACCCGTGCCCATGCCCACCACCTGGACCCCCCACTCCACCACCCCACACGCCCCCCCCCAAGCTCTAGCCGTACAAACTCTGTCCTACATTTCCTTTATAGATATGCATCGTTAATTCATATAAACCAGTAACTCCATGTAGTAGTTTTCTGGCACAGGCTGCTTGTGATTGGTTGCTATGATGCCATCCTCTTAACAGTATTCCTCTGCAGGTATAGCAGACAAAATTGACTTGGAACCCTTACATTTGGACTCCCACAGCACCTCACCTGGTACCTCTAAGCCTCCCTGGGCAGAGTTTTCAGGTCAGCTTGCAGGTTAACGCCCGACCCACTCGAGTGTAAAATAGCACGTGATGACATCGGGCGAGCGTCCCGATGTCATCCCGTGCTCGCACGATATTTCAGTTGGTGGGCCGGTGCAAAAGTCAGAAGCGCGCCCGCCGACAATTAAGAGGGCAATTAAGTCCATTAAAGTTGTAATTGTTCCCGATTTTTCCTGATCCACCAACCATAAGGGCGAATCGGCCAGGCGGCCTTTACATTTTTCATGAAACCTCACCCAAGGGCGGGATGACAATTCCGTTATTAAATTTTTAAAAATCTATGCTCAGAATTTTTACAATGTATATGTGCAGGTGACTGTTCGCGATGCTCGGACATTATTGTTCTGATTTTAAAATCTTTATTTAATGCTTTTGAAGTCGTCAGCTCCCTGAGGCAGTTCTCTGCTTTCGGTCCACGCTCGCCCATGCCTGCGCTTACATCAGTGTCCGCCCTCCTCCCACCCCCACCCCCACCCCCACCCCGGCAGCGCTGAGCATTTCAGCCCGCACTTCACGCTCGCTGGCCGTTAATTGGCCAACCAGCGTGAAATTGCGGTTGGGAGCCAATCGCAGTGGGTGGTCCCGGGCCCGCCGATCGCGCCTGCACACCGACCTAAAAACCCTGCCCCCCTGGAGCGCTGGCCGCTCCAGCCTTCCTTTGGGAAGCTGCCTCCACACAGTTAAACTGTCCCCATCCTCTGTGGGGACCTGGAGGCTGACTGGAAAATAGGCCTATAAGTGGCCTGCAACGGGTAGACTTACTACCGCCCTCCAACCACCTGCCCGCAGCCCCAGTGTTCAACAATTCTGTCTCTGGGAAAATGTTGGGGTATGGGGGCGGGGGAATTGAGTTGGGGAACTGGCACACAGGCTGGTGGCTCGAAATTCCATGCCTGCCTGGCTCCAATTTCCAGCCCCCGCTGGACTTAAAATCCTGCCCTAAGTTCCTTAAATTTGCCAGCATGACATGTCACTTCTCTACACACTAACCTATTTTATGCAACTCATTTTTGTAATTTTGATACACAGCGGGCCGTGGGAAGGAAATTCAGGGTGGCTGAGTTATCCTATTAGTAATAGAGTTGATCTGCAAACGCTTCTTGGATGGGAACATTAAGTTTATTTACAATACACTCAGCAGCAACTGTAAGCTTCCAACTCCAACTCGACCTCTACACTAAGATAAAAGCAAAAAAACTGCGGATGCTGGAAATCCAAAACAAAAATAAAAATACCTGGAAAAACTCAGCAGGTCTGGCAGCATCTGCGGAGAGGAACACAGTTAACGTTTCGAGTCCATATGACTCTTCAACAGAACTAAATAGAAATAGAAGAGAGGTGAAATATAAGCTTGTTTAAGTGGGGGAGGGGGTAGAGCTGGATAGAGGGCCAGTGATAGGTGGAGATAACCAAAAGATGTCACAGACAAAAGGACAAAGAGGTGTTGAAGGTGGTGATATTATCTAAGGAATGTGCTAATTAAGGGTAGAAAGCAGGACAAGCAAGGTACAGATAGCCCTCTACCTCTAGACTGTCTGCTGAGGTAGCCTGCGCTACTCTCCTATTGGTTACTATGGGTCATGTGATCTTTCCTAACAAGTATTATTCTTAAAGGTACATTACACACTATATAAAACCGTAATTACTACAAAAGGTGCTGGTGTTTGGGGTTGGACAGTGGAGAGAAGGAAAACAGAAAGATTTATGGGGCAGCAGAGGCAGGAGGGGATCAATGGCACAGGCATTAAGACATGAGGCAGGGGATGGTTAAAAAGACATCAAAGACATAAGGGAAATATATCAATAGCATGGAGTGGAGAGGGATCAAAGCCAGTGGGAGGGTAAGGAAAGAGAGGGGCGGATCAGAGGCATTGACAGGGAGGAAAAAACAATCATAAATCTAATATTTTTCCCAATGAATGAGATCTCAGTTCAAACGCTTGTTATTGAATATCCTGGGGGTGCATATACCAGAACCCCTGGATGAAGATGTAACAGGAGATTGCTTATGAAACTTGGGATTTAATTAGTTGAAAAAATATTTTAAAAATGCCAAAGATTTGTACTCATTATTATTCAGGCATTTTGGTGTAAAACTTGTTGAATACTCCTTGAAGCACATGTGCTCAAAGAAATTAACATTTCATTTTGAATAGATCATTTTGACCTGTATTTTGCTCAGTTTTACTTATGTCTTATTTTCTTTAGCCATCCTTGTGGCACATTAGTTGTTGAGTGAAAGGATGGTTGGTTGACTTGCTTCTTGACCTCTTCCAAAGCTGTCCTTCCGAAGCGACTCAGAGAAGCTGTCAGAGGTGATCGGTTTTCTGATTATCCCTACATCCATTGAAGAATTTCCATAACATAATAGTTTGTGAGGATACTGCCTCGGCAGACTGCCTCTGGATAAAATTATTTCAGATTTTAAGTTTTCATTTGTTACACTGTAACCTCTCCAGCTTGGAAACCTATTGTTTGGAAATGCCAGTTTTCCAGGGAATTTTTGAGCAGGCCTGATGTTCATTTTAATGCACAACTTTAGGAATGGAAACATGGAGCAGAATTTTCTGCCTGTCGGGCGGGTGGTGTGGGAGCGGGCGCACGGTTGCGGACCCGATCGGGTCATGATGCATGATGCGCACCCGGAAGCGCTGTGCGCTCCCTGTGCGGGCAGGGGGGGGTGGGGGTTGCCTGAGTCGGGAGTGCACTCTTTCATGCATGCGCACACAAATCTCCCTGATGCACGGAGCTGCCTCAGGGAGATTAATTTGAGTGTGAAAAACGGAAAAAAAGATTTTAAAAAATATTCGGACATGTTCCCTCATCTGAAACTGTCACATGAGCAGGGACATGTGCATTAATTTCAGTAAAAATTTTTTTCAAAATTTAAAACCATTCATGAAACCTCATCCCGCCCGTGGGTGAGGTTCCAAGAAAAATGTGAAGGCCGCCTGGGCTCTTCACCTGCCCGCCAACCTTAAGGTTGGATGGGCAGCTCCGTTAATTATTTTAATTGATAGTTAAATGGCCTTAATAGGCCTTTGACAGTTCGGCGGGTGCGCAGCCGACTCGGGTGTGTGCCTGCCGAACTGAAAGTCTGAATGACGCGCCGTGACGGTGGGACACCCGCCCGACATCACCACGCGTCATTTTATGCCTCGGCGAGTGGGCCCCGCCCCCCGCTCAACGAGCCGAAGATTCAGCCCATGAAAGATACAGCATTTAGATAGGTCAAACAATTTCTATTACTGCTTTACAATGTGTTATCGCTGTTTCATACTTAAAGTAACTATTTATATCTACAGTGTTTTCCAGTCCACACACTCATGGTTCGGCATTTTAATGTCATTCTATAATCCAGAAAATTCTAGAATCCAATGGTTCCAAGTATTCCAGACTGGAACAGTTACAGAGTATTAGAAATATTCGTCTATTGGCCAAGTAATAGCACTGTTAATTAAAGGAAACATTAAAAATAATCAAAATCTTTTTTACTGAGAGCATCAGATTGTCCAATAAGTATGGTTTGCTGTTTTAATATACATTTTTGACACATAGACATGTTCAATAATTCTGAGTAGTTGAGCCTTGTAAAACAAATCTAGGTTAATTGCTTTCTAATGCATTTTGAACTCAGGCACGTGAAAAAAATAGTAATATAATGAACTAATAATGAACTTGAAAGTGTGGTTTCAATTCAAAAACATGGCATACCATCGGGAAATCTTAGTGGTAAAATAGTGTGCAATAAAACCAACTTGACATGAGCCCACATTATTGTAATCTTTAAGACATAGCTGTTCAAAGCAGAAAATCCCTCACAAAGTTCTGAAACTCTGATGTGAGCAAAATTAAGGCCGTGCTCATCCATTTTTTAGGCATACCTGTGCCAGCAGCGGGTTGAGTTGATCTTGCAATTAGCTGGCAGGGGTAAGGCAACAGTTCTTAAAGTAATACTGTTTGTCCTTAAAGGCTTAGTGTCTTTTTTGGCCTTAAGGAGCCCAACATGTCTGAAAGCGAGAATGTGGCGAAAACTCACCACTTCGTTGAGGAAGCTTTGAAGAGACTAGGAATAGTGCGATAAGTAATCCACCTACCTCCTGACTCCCCAACGCCTGTCCACCATCTACAAGGCACACATTAGGAGCATGATGGAATACTCCACACTTGCTGAGATGAGTGCAGCTCCCACAACACATAAAAAGCTTCACACCACCCAGGACAAAGCAGCCCACTTGATTGGCACCACATCCACAAACACTCATTCCCTTCACCAGCGATGCACAGTAGCAGCAGTGTGTACCATCTACAAGATGCACTGCAGGAATTCACCAAGGCTCCTTTGACAGCACTTTCCAAACCCATGACCACTGCCATCTTGAAGGACAAGGGCAGCAGATAGATGGGAACACCACCGCCTGGAAGTTCCCCTCCAAGTCACTCACCATCCTGACTTGGAAATTTATCACCGTTCCTTCAATGTCGCTGGGTCAAAATCCTCGAACTCCCTTCCTAACAGCACTGTGGGTGTACCCACACCACATGACTGCAGTGGTTCAAGAAGGCAGCTCACCACCACCTTCTCAAGGGCAACTAGGATTGGGTAATAAATGCTGGCCCAGCCAGCAAAGCCCACATCCCATGAATGAATAATAAAAAAAATGATCCTGCTGTAGGGGCTGCAGCAAAGGAGAGTAGTCTCGAGTGTTACACCATCCTTTTGTCAAAGTAGAGATCCTAGATGGATGTGGTTCAAAGAGTGAGTTCCACAGCAGCTGGGAGGGAATGTAGGAATAGACAATTGCATTTTCATACTTACATCTTCAGGACATCACAAAGCACGTCAGAGGCAATGAAGCTATCTTAAAAAGGAAGGTCTCAGTATTAATCCCTGATTATATGTGGAGAGAGTTGGAGACAGGGTTAAAGAATTAAATGTGGGGAACACTTCCCCTATACAACACACACGCGACCTCCACTTATTGCTCCCACAGACCCTCAAGAATGCCTTTGATCTCACCAAGACCCAACTCTCCCAATATTGCAGGTGCCTCTTCCCCCCTTTCACTCACAGCCACGCTCCATGGTCTTGACTGTTGACCTCTTCCCCTTTCCCAATTGCCTACCTCTGCCACCCTTACCCCACTCCAGCTCCAATTGCTGACAACTCCTCCAGGAACTCCACCTCCAGCCTCCAACTCAGCTGATTTTCCTACCCAGCCGCTAGTCCTGCTGTCCATTTGGTGGGTGTCTTGGTGGGAAATATACCAAAAAGTATTAATGGGATTCTGTCTTAATCTCGGCCTCACCATGTTCATCGGCCATTTTTAACCTCCCTGTACACGTAAATATTGGAGTAATAGCCAATGTAGCAATGAAGGAAAATGTGACAGCTACTTTTCACCTTTTTTGAGTGAGCAATGTAAGCTCCGACACTTGGAGAACTCCCCTGATCTTCTTGGTAAAGTGCCTTGGGATCTTTTACATCCACCTGAGGAGGCACTCACTCCTTCAGTACCGCACCAGCTTGGATGGTGTATTAAAGTTCTGAAACGGGACTTCAGCTTGCAACCTCCTATTGAAGAAATGTGAGTGAGATCAATGAACCAGGTGTTAATGATTGTGTTGTTAAGAAACACAGGTGATGGGCATTGTTTAAGGACTGAGAGGACATATAAAGAGCCTCAACTGAGACAATGGGTTGGTAGTTTGGAGGCAGAGGTCTGTAATGCTGCATCCTGTGACTAAACCTAACAGCAATGAAAAGATCTGTGTCTTGTACTTCACCATCTGGCTTGGGTCCGGTTAACACCAGGCTGATTTGTTTCCTGGCAACAGGAACAGTGTCCCACCTTGTCACACATTGGCACTGTTGGGGGATAATACACACAGTACTTAACCATACCATAGAAGAAATGCCATACAAAGAAGAGAGAACTTTTGCTATTTACTTTTTTTATTGTAAAACAGTGGTAGGGAACATTTTAGTGGGCCACCCGAATAGCTTGCACTGCTGCGCATAAGTGTTTAAAGGTGTGCTCAGAACAGGCATTGCTACCAGAAACTACAAATATACTGCATTGGAATACGCTCACACAAGGGCATTTGTAGACTGATCGCAGGAGTGGCTGTCTGTGTGTTCTGCCAGTTTCTAATATCTGGTCACTTTGTAACGTTTCCTGGAGAAGGATGTTTACAATCATTGCACAGGTGAGGAACTTACTAAATACAAGGAAGTGTCTCGATTTGAATGGGATGTTGCCCGCTTTGCACTATCATCTGAAGTTAAAATGGAGTGGTGTCCATTTGTTTCTGATTATGCCTCTTTAAAGCATCATGGCTAAGTTAAAAGGTTAAAAGTACTTTATAAATTCAACTTGTTGTATGTTGTCTTTGGTCAGGCATCTTCTATGCCTTACTCGAAAGTGAACCTTTCTGTTTATGTAAATTATGGTATTGAGTTAGGCAGCTCTCACGTATTTCATGGGTACCATCCACTATAGCCTGTACTCAAAGCAACTGTGCCACCCAGTGAAAATTCTGTACTTTGTCTAGCTGTTGTCTCCATTGCAAGGAATTCTGATTAATGTGCTGCCCCTTGTAATGACGGCATCTGTTATTTGCTTGATACATTTATGATAGGTATGTCCTGCGATGGCTTTTAAGGATCAGATGGCAGAAATGGTTCATGCTATGCTCCTGCTTCTGTTTTAGTTGTGCAAGCATCACAGACTAATATCCATATTCTGCCAACATTTATATGGGTAGCACTAGCTAAACCAGGCATTTCCTGCTGAAATGGTAGTCCTGATAATGAAAACTTTTAAATGGAAATAATCTAAAGATAGGCCTTGAAGATTTCAAGTGATGGGGCTGTGACTATTTTCTTTAGCAGCTTGTTCCTTTGCGGGATTGTCCTTGGGAGGGAAGATTGATGATACACTGTCTTGGAAACAAATGGTCTTTGTAGTTTGTGTGGATGGCGTTACCTCGTGCTTTGTCATTGCCGGAGGGCACCAGGTACTTGTTTCTGTCAATTCCCACCAGTTCGTTCCTTATTTTATAGAACACGGTCAGTCTATTTTTCTCCCTCCTTTACTGTCGTGATTCCCATTCTTTGATCAAGGATGTGACCCTGGTGTATTTCCCATACTGATTCATGCAGAATCATGCAGCACATCTTTGAATCTCTTCAATCTTATTTATATCTCTCGTCATATAAGGATCCCACACATAACTTGCATGCTTTAAGACTGGACGACCAAATGATTGGTAAGAAATGATTCTGATATTTTGTTGCAATACCTAAGGTTCCTCCTCAGAAATCCAAGAACCCTGTTTATTTTGGATGTTATCTGCTAAATGTGTAATCCCTGTTGAAAATTGTTTTCAAGATGAACACCCCCACCCCCACAAGTGTGCTTACGCATCTACCTGTTGGAGAATTTAATTACAGAACGTAAAACTATCTGCTGGGTAGATCCTTTTTGTTGGTAATGCACAGTACATAGCATTTTTTGCCATATGTCATCCCCCATTGGTCCTGCCATTTTTGGAATTCCAGAAGATCATCTTGCCACGAATTGATATGACCTTGCATTTTCTTTGATGTGTAAACCATACAGTCATGTGCAAATAGTTGCACCCTATTTTTTTTAAACTTGTTAGGAAGGTCATTTATGTATGTCAAGAAGAGTAAAGGTTCCCTGGGGCACTCCAGGAGGACATTTTCTAGGAGAGGATGATTCTCCATCACACACCATTCTTTGCCTTCTGTTGGTAAGGAAGGGCTGATTCAATGTCCTCTGATTCTATAGTAGTGAAGTTTGGACAAGAGCTTTTCATGAGGAACTTTGTCAAAGGCTTTTGAGAAATCTATTATTGCCATGTGAGAAAATTCATCGCTTTCAAAACTTGAAGCTGGTTCATCGACAGGCTGCAAAAGCTGAGTTTCAGAAGATCTTTTCAACTGAAAACTATGCGGACTATCTACCAGGATATTGTGAGCTTCAAAGTGTTTCATGACATGAGAATGAACAATATGTTTAAGCAGTTTGCAAAGAAGCTGGTTAGAGATACGGTCTGTAGTTTTCTGGTTGGCTTTTATCCCTTTTTTGAATATTCCACAGATAATAGCTTATCTTCACTTGTCTGGTAAGTAGCCAGTATTGATTGATTCTTCAAAGAGATTGATCAATATTGGAGCCAGCTCATCAGCTGCTAACTTTAAAATCCAGGGAAGGATTTCATCTGGATCTGGAGATTTATCAGGGTTTAGTTCTTGCAATAAATTCAAAATACCCTCTTTGCTTTGTCATGAAAATATAATAATTTTCATAATATTATTGTGATTTATTGTAAAGGTAGGCTAATAGTGGGGTTTGGATTAGTTTCTCTGTGTGAGGTTGTGTGTGTGCGGTTTCATTTAAATTGCAGACAGCTAGTCTGGAGCTTTTGGGTTATCAAAAGAGAAGCTAAGTTGGAAATGCTAAATACATAAATATGGCTGAAGTTTTAGAATGTGAGGTGTGAATAACATTTGCATTTTTAGATAAATCAGAGTCATGAATTTCAAAGTGATGGTAAGGTGTTACGGCCAACAGAGGCTAAGCCAAACAATGTGTTTATTTTTCCCAAAGATGATTAATAATATGAGGACAATGGAAGATTTATATTAAGGGAAAAGTAAAATTGCAAAGACATTTGGGACAATGGGATTTAAATTAAAAAGGGAGAAACATGTATAAAGGATCTGAGGTTATGTGTAAGCAAAAAGCATTCTAAGATCTAACAAGTGTGAAAATCCTCCAGCCTCTAGGTATTAAATTGCTGTCTACAGGAACCAAAGCTAAGAAAACTCGCTGTGAATATCACTGTCCAGGGTATTGTGTGCTTTGCCTGTGTCTGTTGAAATTTATCTGCTTTTACTGTTGCCTTAACGGAGGTGTAACTGGGAATCAGATTAATTAGGGGAGCTAGGAGTTATCATAGTAGTAATTTGCAGACCTATATATGTGCTTAAAATAATTTATTTTATTAATAAATGTCTTGTAAAAAACCTTGAAGGCTCGGTGGACTTATCACTATTGAATTCAAGGCACGCATCTCAAAATAAAAACACAAATTGCAAAAACAGTTGTGGCAGCTGCTTCAAGTTTCCCTCTGGGATTTAAGCAGCTCAGCATTTACCATCCGCTGTTCCAAAACAACTTATAATGAGATTTAGTATGCCTGTTAAGTGGCAAACTTTACAGCAATAGGCAGATTGCATCAAAGATTAATTGCATAATTTAGGTTTTGTCCCTGTTCTAGATGCTAGGCAAAACATAGCACAGATGAGTGAAAGGTTTTTTTGTGAAGCATGAGCTGGTGATGTCAAGTCACTTCTGGCATTTTGGCAGGAACATTTGATTCTGCAAATGCAGGACTTGGGGTACTGGGCGTGAGGGTGAAAAGAGTGCTGCATTCAACTATCTCCTTCACAATCCAGGAATTCCCATCTTCAGCATTTAGTTTGTTGCAAGTTTCTTTGCATCACCAAGCAACAATACTGCAGGAAAAGGTTTCATAATGAAGCAATGTAAATATGAAACCCTGTCCCCTTTGTCTACATCCCCCACCCCGTCCCCTCCACCCACTCCACCATAGTCAAACTCATTGAAGGAGCAAAATGTAAGTAAATATTTTTGCTTCTATGAAAATAAAGTTTGAAGTCAACCTTACTAAAGTTCTGAAACTAGTTTCAACAGGTCAAGCTTTGCCCATTTTATATGGACAAGCTGATCTTCCAGGGCTCGAGCTCAACCAGAATAATATGGATTTTGGTATGGGAAACGATACATGTAATGTGAACAGAAATGCAGCTTTCAGTGTACATTTCCTTTTCTGCAAGATGCAGAGCACTGTGACTCAGATACATATGTCCACACATCCATTTGCCCCAATAAGGTGCTGTGTTGTCAGTGGAGTCTTGCAAATTTGATAAGCCTATTTATGCATCTCAAAGATTAATGGTGTAACTTAGCTTTTTGATGTTCATTTACTGGCCATTTCTGGGATTTAAAAGTGATTTACTGTGCCACAGAAAGTCAGAGTTGATAGTTATGTTATGGTGAAGGTAATAATGAGACATGGTTGAAGTAACTTATTATTTATGTGCATTGCACCATTGTACCATCTTGGCCATGCAACTGGAAAAACTAAATTGAAGAACCACCTCAGTTTGCTAATTAATGGAGTGGGTTAGTTTAAGTGTTCTAAAATGAATACATATTATCATCCAATTGAATTGCATAGACGCATAATGGAAAGGCTGCTCTGATATAAATGGTTGCTGTGCACTGTAAGCTTCTGGTGAATTCAGCACCAATATAGACTTGTCAGTGTGAACATTACTGAGGGACAGAAAATTTTGCCATTGTAAAACAAGTTATACTTAGGGAAGGGAAGAGAGTGCAATAAAAAGAGAAGCATTCACTGAGAGATTACTCAAGTTCATTGTTTAAAGTTGGCATGATGCAGTGGATATTTTGAGCTCTAATCATAAGGAGATACTTGGCATTCCAAGTGTGGAATGAAAAATTCCCGTATGTTGCTTTTCATTTTCCATCCATTGAAATTGGTAGTTGGAATCACTGCGATTGTCTGACCCATGCTCACGACAGAAAAGAAACCTCACCGAGGGTTTGGAAAATCTACTGATTCAAACTCCGTATTCTTCTATCACCAAGGTTGCTTATTTTGAACTCAGCAAAATTGCTTACTCTACCCCACTTCTCACTATAGCTGAACCTGAACAGGTTTTGTTACCTCTAGACTCCGTTTGTTCAATGCAGTCCTTGCTGGCCTCCCATCCTCCTCCCTTCATAAACTTCAACTTGTCCAAAACTTAGCTGCCCATATGTGCCATGCAAAAAGTTCAGCTCGTCCATCATGCATCCTCAATGACCAATATTGGCTCCCTGTCCCCCCAAAATATTAAGTTTAAAATCTTCATTCTCAACTCTCCCCACCCCACATTGAGAAGGCTCTGCAGCTTTTTATCTTCTCCTCTGATTCTGGCCATTTGTACATGACCCCTCCTCTTCATCCATCATTGCAGCACAGCTGTCAGCCACCTTGCTCCTACTCTTTGAAACTCTTCCCTTAAACAGCTCTGCTTCTCTACCCCTCGCCCCATCTTTAAAATATCTTTTCAAAATACACTTTTTTGGCCAGCTTTCATTCACTTCTCCTAATTTTCTCACCATGGTTCAATATCTACTTAATTATTTATTTTATTGATATTTTTTCTTCTTTACGTTAAGTGCCATAAGACAATTTCTATGCCAGGAGCACCAATAAACACAAGGTATTGTTGAGAGAGGGTACTTTTCTATTGGCAGCAGGTGCATCATTTGTATTAGATGACTATAAGACTCTAAAAGAATATTGATTCAGAAACGGTGGGCTAGATTTTACATGGAGGTGTTGGCCCCGGCCCCAGCTTAAAGGCCAGAGACGAGCGCACCTTCACTTGGCCGAGAAGCCCGGAGCCAGTTTTATGGCTGTTGAGACGTTAATTGGCTCTAGGTGGGACTTCTGCCCCCATCTAGGAGGAAGTCCTGCCTCTGAGAGGTGCTGGCCAATCAGATGGCAGGCAGCTCTCTAGACCCAGCAGCGTCTCTGGCAGTGGTGGCCACTTCTGGAACTGTAACCAATCCCCAATAACAATCGTTGATGGAGCTGGAATAGAAGGTGAGTGGGGGGGGTTTCGCAGGGGCCAATCTGGTAGGCCCCAGCAAGGGCAGTGGAGGTTGAGGTTTGGGAGAAGCTTGGCAGGAGGAATATGGGGCAGGGGGAGTACCATGGGGTGGATACCTCTTCTGGCTACAGGGTGCCCAAAGAGGAGGGCCCCACCCTCAGCCCACAAAGAGGCCACTAGGTTTCACCTGGCAGCCCCATCACGTGACCTGTGCACCCCCCTACTGTTGGGAGAATTTCAGCAGCAGCAGGAGAAGGCCCGGAAGTGGCCATCAATCGGGTGGGCGGGCGTTGAGTAAAATTCCACCCAATTCTAATTCAAACCACCCACTGATGAGTAGCTTACATGTGTTACAAATTGAAACAATGCTTTAACATTTAATGCTGCAGAAAAATTCTTCACAACATTTCCTCTAACTACACCTCTGCAAACCACTAGTTTTCAATACAATATTTAAACTTCATTTTGATGATCTTCATCAAAGATTACAGTTATTAACACTGGTGCAGGCAAATGACAAAAATATTTGCTGCAGAAATGTTCTCAGCTACAACCCAGTCATCTATCCAACAAATTGGGAAATTTCTGAGTTATGCCTGGTCCACAAAAAGCAAAACAAGTTCAATCCAGCCAATTACTGCCCCATCAGCCTAGTCTCACTGAACAGCATACCGATGGAACAGGTCAGTTGACAGCGCTATTAAGCGATACTGTTTAACAATGCCCGCTTTGGGTTCTGTCAGAACCAAGCACCCAAAACATCAAGGTAGCATTTCATTGAGTGTGGCATCAGGGAGCCCTAATGAAACTGAAGTGAATGGAAATCAGGAGAGAACTCTCCACTGAATAGAGACATACCTAACGTAAAACAATGTAATTGTAGTTGTTGGAGACCAATCATCTCATCACTGCAGGAGTTCCTCAGTGTTGGGCTCTAGGCACAACTAACTTTAACTATTTCATCAATGACCTTCCTTCCATCATAAGATCAGAAGTGGAGGTCTTCACTGATGATTACACAATATTCAATTGCATTCGCAACTCCTCAGATAATTAAGAAGTCTGTGCTTGCATGCAGCAAGACCTGGACAACATTCAGGCTTCGGCTTTTAAATAGCAACTAACCTCTATGCCACATTAATGCTAGGTAATGACCATCTCCAAAAAGACAGAGTAAAACCACTTCTCAACATTCAATGGCAGTACCATCATCAAATCCCCCCGCCATCAACATCTTGGAGAGCCCCAATAACTAGAAGCTTAACTGGACAACCCACATAAATATTGTGGCCACAAGATCAGGTCAGAGGCTGGGTATTCTGTGGCAAGTGACTCAAGCCTTTCCATAATCTATAAATTACAAGTTAAGAGTGTGATGGAATATTCTCCACTTGCCTGGATGTATGACAACCTTTGCAGCAACACTCAGGTCACCATCCAGGTCAAAGTAGTCCATTTGATTAGCACCCCTTCCACGATCTTAAACATTCACTCATCACTAGCACAATGTACCATCTACAAGATAAATTACAACAACTTGCCAGGGTTTCTTCAACAGCACTTTCCAAATTCATGTGTTTATTACCTAGAAGAACAAGGGCAGTGGGCGCATGGGAACATCACCACCTGCAACCTTGCCTCCACATCACACACCATCCTGACTTGGAAATATATCACTGTTCCTTCATCATCACTAAGTCCTGGAACTCCCTCCCTAACAGCATTGAGGGTGTACCTACACTACAAGGACAGCAGCAGTTCAAGAAAGCAGTTTATCAACTTCCTATGGCAATTGGAAATGAGCAATAAATGCTAGTCTTGTCAGTGATACCCACATCCTGTGAATGGATAAAAAAAAAGCTAAAAGCCAAAGTTGGTTAAACTGAAAATTGCTGAAGATATTTGGACTAATATTAAAAATAATCAATTGTAAGTCAATACACTTCCACTTATATACTGAACGTAAAAGTGCAAGTGCATTGCATGTATAACAAAATTAAAAAGTGCGGAACAGTGACTGCTTGTTTTGTTTTACCAGTATGTCTTTGGAACTCAGTGCATACAAAAGCGATAACACATTTTAAGGTAACTGAAAATACTCCACGGGTATAAAGTTCCGACTGCAAACAATAATTGAAGTTTCATTTTTCAATAGCAAGGTGTAACTTTAACAGGAATAATTGTTGTTCAGAGCACAACAGATTAAGTTAATGTGAAGAATGTAAAACTATATGTTTAGAATATAAATGTAGCATATTCAATATTCCCTTTTTTTAAAATTGCACATGTTGAAGTGAACTACAACAATCCTATAATTGTCTTGTCACACAAACTATCCTTTGCTGTCAATTACAAACATAATCATCATCAGCTCATTTGTAGTCCACTCAAGTGCTTACTCATTTAATCAATTCATAACCTATATCTCACTAAGTCAACATTAAAAAGGTATGAGTGTGTTTTACAAAGTAGAAGTTAGGCATTAATCATTAAGATACTCTATAGGAGCTATTAATCACCAGTCAAGGACCAAATATTCACCACATATGTCTTTGGAATATGGCCAGAATTCTCCGCCCCCATTGGCGCTGAGCGTCATGGCAGACATGAGCGGACAATATAACGAGAATCAGTTTTACTCCGTCATGAAACCAGTTTGCGATCGTCTGCTCCACCGATCAATGGCGGGCCGCATTTCCCGCAGCCACATGTTGGGAACCTAGGGCAGGATCTTCGGCTGGGCGAGCAGGGGTGGGGCCCACTCGCCGAGGTGTAAAATGATGCACAGTGACGTCATCGTGTCCCGACATCACTGCGCGTCATTCAGATTTTCAGTTCGGCGGACACGCACCCGAGTCGGCTGTGCGCCTGCCAAACTGTCAAAGGCCTATTAAGGCCAGATAACTATCATTTAAAACAATAAACTGCCCTGCCCGTCCAACCTTAAGGTTGTTGGGCAGGCGAAGAGCCCAGGCGGCCTTCGCATTTTTCATGGAACCTCATCCACGGGCGGGATGAGGTTTCATGAAGGTTTTTGAAGGCTTGAAAAATGTTTTAATAAAACTCATAGACATGTCCCAGCTCATGTGACAGTTTCACATGAGGGTACATGTCCTAACAATTTTTTTTTCTCTTTATTAAAATTTTTTAAGCTTAAATTATTCTCCCTGAGGTAGCTCTGTGCCTCAGGGAGATTTCAGCGCTCTTTCGCACACATGTATGAAAGAGCGCAGGATCCGACTCAGGCAACCCACCCCGCCTGCACAGGGAACGCTGAGTGCTTCTGGGCATGTGTCACGCTGTGCGGGCCTTAATTGGCCCGCCCACGTAAAATGGCAGCACCCAGCCAATCGCGGTCAGCAATCGGCTGCGCACAAGCCCTGCGCCCTCTCCCGCACAGCGCCCCACCCCCCTCCCACCCTCTCCCCCCGACGGGGAGAAAATTCTCCCCCTAATCTCAATACTTTAGCATCACATTGTAAGCCATGCTCGCGGGATTCATCCCCTCACGCTGGATCATCCAGGAACATTGGTGTGATTGCACGCTGGTGTGTTTCACAACGAAACATAAGCGACGTGCACCTGGTGAGCTGCACTTCATTCGGGACTTCAATGGTTGTCTGCCTACCTTCCTTCGGGCAGCAGTCGTGGTCATTAGCGCCAGACTTTGGTGGCAGCACCACATCACTTTTAGGGGGGCTCATGGGCAGGTGTCTACCTACCAGGCCAGCTGTAAGGCGGGGGTGGCTTTTCAACTGCTGCAAGGCTAGGGCTTGCTTGGGGAAGGGTGAGAAGTGCCCTGAGGCAAAGGAAGAGGCTGCAGGGCGAGGGCTGTACTGAAGAAAAGGGGTATCCCAGGGTGTGTGTGGGAGCACATGTTGATCTGTGCAAGTGGCCTCAAGATGGTGAGGGCTGAGGAGGCAGTCTCCAGAGGAGATGAGCGCAGATGGGGATGTGAGGGTATGTGTGTGAGAATGGGTGGTGATGTCCCTTGAGCTGTCAGTGAGTGAGATGCCAGTGAATGTGTGATGGCCTTATGAGTGTGTGAGTTTAGAGTGATAAGATGGTTGCCTTACCCTGGCGACACAGATGAGATCATTCATCCATTTTCTGTGCTGGATGGCAAACCTCTTGTGTGCAGCATTGGCACTGACCACCTCTGCCACCACCTCCCAAGCCAGATTGGTGAGACTGATGGGCATCCTGTGGCCAGAGCGGGTGTAAGGGCATTGCAGCGGGCCTCCACAGTGTCCAGAAGGTGTCTCAGGGATGCATCACTGAATCGGGGGGCTACACTCTTCTTGGCTTTTGGGGCCATGTCTTCACCAGGGCTGCAAGCATTGAGAAGTGTGCGTGCAGCTGCAGCTTAAATATGGCACCCTGTGAGCGGAAGTGGCAAGGTAACGGTGTGGTGGGCAAATCAGAGGCCACCCGCCAGCGAGACGGCATGTTTCCTGTGGCTGCATAATTAATGAGGCGGGAATGGGACATTATGGCGTAAAAAGCCGCCATTGCGGCCAGCAGGTAAAGCGTCCTATTTCTCGCCCGCTGCTGCGCTTAGCGCAAATCTGGGACAATTGCACCCTATATCTTCAGTTCCTTAAAATTTTTAGTTATAATATATCAAAAAAATAACCAAAATAATAAAATTGTCAACTTATGCAAGATGATCATCTTTTGAACTTTTGAACAAATAAACAAATGTGTTACATATACTAATCTAAAGATAAAATGCAACAAGAAAATAGCAATAGAAGAATTTTTGATGGTTCAGTACATTGACAGATCACTATGAAGTGATGGGACAAAAGTCACATTCCCTAAACCCTGAACGTCCAATCTCAGTGACATCAGTGTAAAGGCTGTTGGGCTGGTGTCAAGGAAGAACAGTTACGGAGACAGTCATTTTTAGGCACCTCTTGGAAAAGCTTGTGAGTAAATCATCTGTCCAATCTTTCAGCTGCAGTCAGATGCATGGCTTTGAGAGAGTACAGGGGAAAACCAGAGTGGAAAATAAAGTGCATTTGTCCTTACGCTAAAAAGAAATGTTTTGAAATTTTAAATAAGATTTACTTGAAATTTGTGCTCTTCTCAAATTAATATTAGATCCAATTTAAGTGATTCTGTACATCTGTGAAGATTAAAATAATTTGACAAACATTTTCACTATTTTCAGCTAAAAAGGTGAAAAATTAAGTTTGTAGAGTTCCTCAAGGCACCACAATGACCTAGCATGGGGAAACATAAGCACAGTGTCACAGACAAAATGTATTTGCTTTCTTACTGTTTGTAATCGGTATGTTTTGTATGGAAAGAGGTGTATCTTTTCTTACCCTTGGACTGTGTATTCCAATTAAATAATTCAGCAGCAAATTTTTGTGACTTTAAAATAAAAAAGGTTATTTATTCTCACATACTTAGCCCAAGTTAACACATCACACACACACATGTGCGCGTGTGCGCAAACACACACACACACTGGATGCAGATGAAGATAGTGTACTTTTACAGATAACAGTTAATTCAGTCTCTGATTTATAATTTCCAGTCTTCTGGTTTCTTGAATGGGTTGATAATTTAAAGTTGAAGGAAGGATCTTGTGAAGTGAAGGGTTCACAGCAGGTTGTAAGGTTTCTTGTAGTTGAATATCAAAGAGGTTGGTTTTCAGGTGAACTTTGAAACTGGAACAGGTTAAATGCTTTGGCTGCTTGGTGACATGCAGCTAGTTTGAGTCTGGTTCTCAGACTGGCTTATGACTGACAGTTCTCAAAAGGCAAAGATGGCACTGCCTTTCTCTGCAGCTGTTCACTTGTCAGTGTTCTACAGCAGTTTGCCCAGGTCTCTCTGAGTCTTTAGATGAAACTTGTTATCTCAAGCCAGTTTCAACCACACAACCAGTACTGGCATTGTCCATCCAGAATGGTTTGGAAATCCAAAGCCATCACTACACAATAGGAAATGACATTCCTTTACTGGGCATGACAACAGTGTATCATGGAGTTTTGAGTTCCTTAATTTCCTACTGACCTTTTAAGCTCCTAATATGTAATGACAGTGCAGAAATACTCCAATGGGGTGGGAAACCTCATGCGGTGGGTCATCTCAGACTCCTCTCATGTACATCTTGTACTGGAGTCAAAATAACATTGACAGATCCCAAGGATTTCACTCTGGGACCTGGGTTCAAATCCGTCTTAGGATAATGGGATTAAAGTGTGCTCTTTCTGCCTGTCAGAATCCCACATGAGACTGCATGTAATTTGGCATTATGGGGTTCAGACAGGTTATGCACACACTGGCAGAGAATGAAATGCTCATATGAGATTGGGACCGAGGCACATGGTTGGAGCAGAGTAGAGGGATCTGGCCGCAAAATGCTTCATGCTGTCAGTTGGTTCCAAAATAGAATGTTTCATCCTCCAGAACTAACATCCCCCACCTTGATGAACATAAAGAAGTAATAAAAAAGAAAAAAACTTGGTCAGTGTCTCATCATTCAAATGTCAATAGCAAGATTCAAGTGCTTCTTATGGGGAAAATGTAGCTCCACAATATTCTCGTGCTGTTAGCAAAATGTGCATTGAACTCATATTTTGGTATGAGAATCCTATCAAATAAATATGTTGTGTATGACACATCAAAATAAGTAGATGTCGATTATGACGATAAAACACCCAAAGGAAATAAATATCAGACACATCAATATCCAGAGCAGCAGAAGACAATTGTTAGAGAATTGGTCAAAGTAGTACATTGCATCTGTTTGATACATACTGCCCATTATGTTCTTTATGAAGTGTCCTATTGGGGTCTTACTCTTCAAATATGAGTCTGAAGACCCTTTTCTTTTATTAGTTACTAAGCTCCTCATATTTGTTCCATATTGCAGCTGGTTGAAAGTCTAAGCTTTATTGTCTTCTGTTATTGAAAATCCAGATTTCTGCAGCCTAGTCCCTGAGGTCAAGCTTTGTCTGAGAAGACATTCTCATTTCAGAATGTACTGAGGCTGTCTAGAGAGAGGGGGAGAAAGATTATGACTGTAATACACTTAAATCCAATTTATTTGCTTGACTAGAAACTTGACCCTTACACAAATTCTTCTGTTTCTATATTTAATTCCTTTATAACACAGAGTTAATGTTAACGACACAGCAGATAATACAAGGAGTTCAAAGATGCAGCAATTCTTGTCCACGTACAGGATTCATGACGTTAACTAAATTGCACCAGTAAACTGATATTTGGTGTTGAGTGAATAATGGCTAGCAGAATGAACTAAATGTATTTTGACAGCATGCTTCTTTAGCCAAATGATACTGAAATAAAGTGTGCTGTGCACCGCATAGACTTCTGAAAAATTCCCATGAATTGAGGTTTTTTTTTTAAAAAAAGAAAAACCTCTACAACAGGAAAACTTTAGGCCATCTGGAAAAATTTTTCTTCATATGGAAATCAAGGGATTTTATGAATCGCTACACTGAACACTTAACACTGAAACAGATTAAAGCATTTTCTTTTTCTATTTCATGTATTCATCAAAGAACTGCCTTGCAGCTTGCATTAGAGGTTACATGCAGAAAATGCATTTTTCCATTTTGTTGATGTCTGCTCTGTGTAGTGTTGGAGAATATTCCTAACAACTGCTTGGCACTTTGTTGAACTTGGTTTATTTAACTATTGATACACACGAATGGAACTGTTCAATAATATTGATTTTGACTTTTGCTTGACTTAAAATGAAGATAACAAAAAGCAGCTTCTAAACAAACTTTCTAACTTACAATTATTTCATTAGCAAATCTAAATTTTATTTTAGAATATATGGGAACAGTGAGAGAATTGTTTTAAGATGTCAAACAAAGCTGAAAGGTCTTGAAATTGCTCAGGGTCTCTACCAGCCGCGATAGCTGTGTTTACGTTGTTCCCATGGGTCCCGTTGGTGCCCTGCGAGAATTATGGCAGGAAACATGTGAAACTTCTGTAGAATTTCTGAACAAATTCATTGATTTTTAAAAGTTTTCAGTGTTAATTGCACAATATTCTGTTCATATATATTGTATAGAAAATACACGCAAAGTTGTAGATGAAGTAATTTTATAATGGGTAGGCACCATAATATTTTCAGTTTTCTTCCATCTTTTTGAAGTCTAATTAGTTTGTGATGTTTGATGTATTTACACTATGACCATATTATAGGTGAGATGTAGATTCAGACAGTAGACTCCCTCCACTTAAATTCAGAGTCAGTTTGGCTTTTGACTCCTGCCATGATGACCCGACATGTGCATGTGAAACATTCTTTGGGCTGAATTTTCGCCCCGTTGAGGGGGAAGAAGCACAAGCGCGTTTCCAATCGGTGGCCCCGATTGGGGGCGTGGCGCCATTTTACGTGGGCGGGCCAATTAAGGCCCGCCCAGTGTGACGTGAAATTTCCCTAACATGTCCCCTCATGTGGCGATGTCCCATGAGTTGGGACATGTCCATAATTTTCACAAAAACTTTATTAAAATTTTTTAAAAGCTACATGAAACCTCATCCCGCCCGCGGATGAGGTTTCATGCTTTTTCTAATTTGCGCCGGGGCTCCTGGCCTGCCCACCAACGTTAAGGTTGGACGGGCAGGTCCTTTAATTACTTAATAGCCTTTGTCAATGGGCTCAGTTGGCCATTGACAGGTTGGCGGGTGCGCAGCTGATTTTGCTGCGCCCCCGCCTTCCTGAAAACTTAAATGGGGCGCAGTGACGTCGGGAGTTCCCCCCGATGTCACCATGCGTCATTTTACACGTCGGTGAGCGGACCCCGCCCCCGCTCACTGACTCGTAAAATCCTGCCCTTTAATTTCATCGGCTGGTCAGATATATACATTGAATTTCATTACAGGATTCTGTAGATTCTGGAACAGTCCCAGCAAATTGGAGAATGGCAAATGTAACCCCACTATTTAAAAAAGGGAAAGAGGGAGAAAACAACAAATTACTGCTCGATTAGCCTAACCTCAGTAGTAGGGAAAATGCTAGAGTCTATTACAAAGGATGTGATAATAGGATACTTAGAGCAACATTTTCCCCCATCGGTGGGGTGGGGGGGGAAGTGCGGGAGTGGGCACGGGCGGGTGGGCTTCCAATCGGTGCCCCCTATTGGGGGCACGCTGCCATTTTACATGGGCAGGCCAATTAAGGCACGCCTGTGCGGGCAAGGGTGGGATTCCCTCAGCTGGGATTGCGCTCTTTCGCGCATGCATGCGGAAGAGCGCACAGGTATCCCTGAGGCAAAGTGCTGCCTCAGGGAGATTTTAAACTTTAAATAAAGCTGAGAAAAAAATTTCCCTGCCATGTCCCCTCATGTGACACTGTCACAGGAGTTGGGACATGTCCATAGCTTTTATTTTAAAATATTGTGAGATTTTTAAATCCTCATGAAACCTCATCCTGCCATTAGATGAGGTTTCATGCTTTTTAAGAAGCCTTCCAGGGCTCCCGGCCCGCCCACCAACCTTAAGGTTGGACTAACAGGTCCATTAATGACTTCAACTACTTTGTTAATGGTCTTAATAGGCCGTTGATAGGTCGGCGGAGGCACAGCCGACTCGGGTGCGCGCCCGCCGAACTGAAAGTCTGAATGACGCGCCGTGACGTCGGGATGCACGCCCGACGTCACCCCGCATCATTTTATGCGTTGGCGAGCGGGCCTCGCCCCTGCTCACCGACCGGAAGATATAGCCCTTAGAAAATAACAATGGGATTAGACAAAGTCAACATGGACTGATGAAAGGAACATCATGTTTGACAAACCTACTAGAGTTCTTTGAGGATGTAACTAGCAAAATAGATAAGGGAGGACCAGTGGATGTGGTGTATTTGGATTTTCAGAAAGCTTTTGATAAAGTCCCACATAAGAGGTTAGTGCGTAAAATTAAAGCACATGGGATTGGGGGTAATATATTGACATAGATTGAGAATTGGTTAGCGGACAGGAAACAGAGAGTAGGAATAAATGGGTCTTTTTCAGAGTGGCAGGCGGTGAATAGTGGGGTACCTCAGGTATCAGTGCTTGGGCCCCAGCTATTCACAATATATGTCATTGATTTGGATGAGGAAACCAAATGCAATACTTCCAAGTTTGCTGATGATACAGATCTTGGTGGGAATGTGAGCGATAATGAGGGTGTTAAGAGGCTCCAAGGCGATTTAGATAGGTTGAATGAGTGGGCAAATACATGACAGATGCAGTACAGCTTGAATAAGTGTGAAGTTATCCACTTTGGTCGGAAAAACGGAATGGCAGAGTATTATTTAAATGGTGATAGATTGGGAAATGTTGGTGTCCTTGTACACCTATCACTGAAAGCAAACATGCAGATACAGCAAGCAGTTAAGAAGGCAAATGGTATGTTGGCCTTCATTGCAAGAGGACTTGAGTACAGGAGCAAAGATTTCTTACTGTAGCTGTGCAGGGTCTTGGTGAGACCACACCTGGAGTATTGTGTGCAGTTTTGGTCTCCTTACCTAAAAAAGGATATACTTGCCATAGAGTGAAGGTTCACCAGACTGATTCCTGGGATGGCAGGATTGTCATAGGAGGAGAGATTAGGCCAACTAGGCCTCTATTCACTGGAGTTTTGAAGAATGAGAGGAGATCTCATTGAAATATATAAAATTCTGACAGGGATGGACAGACTGGATGCAAGGATGACATTTTCACTGCCTGGGGGTTCTAGAACAAGGGGTCACTGTCTCAGGATACAGGGTAGATCATTTAGGACTGAGCTGAGGAGAAATTTCTTCACTCAGAGGGTGGTGAACCTATGGAATTCTCTACCACAGAAGGCTGTGGAGGCCAAGTTACTGAATATATTTAAGAAGGAAATAGTTAGATTTCGGGGCCAGAATTTTTCTGTCGGCGAGTTGAGAGCGGGGCCCGCTCGCTGACGCAGAAATGATGCGGGATGATGTCAGGAGGAACCCCTGACGTCATCCCGCCCCATTTAAATATTCAGGAAGGCGGGCAGACAGCAAAATCAGCTGTCTGCCCGCCGACCTGTCAATGGCCAATTGAGGCCATTAACAGCATAATTAACCCTACTAAAGGACCTGCCCATCAACCTTAAGGCTGGTGGGCAGGCCAGGAGCCTCAGCGGGCTTCTGAAGAAACATGAAACCTCAGCCAGTGGCAGGATGAGGTTTCATGTCTGTTTTTAAAAACTTTAATAAACTTTATGTAATATTTATTAACATGTCCCATCTCGTGTGACATTGTCACATGAGGGGGACACATTAATAATTTTTTTATTTTGCTATTTTTTAGGTTTATTAAACTTTCAGCGCTCTCCCTGAGCACTTAGTCTCAGGGAGCAGTGCGCTCTTGCGCGCGCATGCACGAAAGAGCGCACTTTAACAGTTGGGGAATCCCTACTCCCACCCCACACATGAATCGCATAGCGCTTCCCATCGGGTAGCCCGCTGGGCGGGCCTTAATTGGTGGCGCGGCCCATTTTGGCGGTGGAGTTCGGCTGCCTACCCGCCGCTGAGCTAGTGGGGCCCACCCATTGAGGGATAAATTCTGCCCCTGGAGTCTAAAGGCATCAAGAGGTTGTAATGAACGTATAATAAATTTCATAATATTTTTCTGGTTTATTGTGAAGTGGATTTATGGGGCTAAGAATAGTTGGGTCCGTCTTTGTGATTTAATTACATTTGGGATCAAGTGGCTGCAAGCTTGAAATCATCAAAAGAAGCTAGGTACTTGACATGCTAATAAGTAAACATGGATGCTGGCTTAGCATGTAAGGTGTGAATGGAATTTGCATTTATAGATAAATGGACTTCAAGGGGACCTTAGTCTGTTTATAACTAGCCAGAAAAACAAGGCTAAGCAGTGTGTTTATTTTTCCCAAAGGTTACTGACAATATTGGCAACATGAAAGCTTTTATATTATGAGGAAGATACAGTTTCAAAGGCATATGGAACAATAGCATTTACATATTAAAAAGAGAGAAACATATATAAAGGAAAATGAAAGGCTTTGTGGGAGAAGGCTATGTAAGGTCTAACTAGATTGTGTGAAATAGCCTTAATAAAGCTTCCAGCCATTTGTGCATAAGTCAGCTATATAACTAAACTGAAGTTGGGGAAAAGACATTTGGAATTCCACAATCAAGTGAGTATTGGTTTAATTTGCTGGTTCTTTTTTAAATCTAAAATCTAACTTGGGCTTAAAGGGGGTATAACTGGAGGTCAGGTCAATTAGGAATTTTAGAATTTGTTATAGCCGTAATTGTAGACTTATGTACATGCTCAATATAATTAATTTTGTTAAAAAATATTTTAATTTTAAAAAAATCTCTAAAGGTCTTGGTGGACTCATTACTTCTGAATTCAGTGCACACATCTCATAATAAATACAAATTGCAAAACTATTGTGATAGCACAACCAAGTTTCCCTTGTGGATTTGGTCCACCTGGCACACGTCCTCTGCCAATTCATAACAGGGTATGGGGAGAGCGCAGGAATATACCATTGAGATAGAGGGTCAGCCATGGTCATATTGAATGGTGGAGTAGGCTTGAAGGGCCGAATGACCTACTCCTGTCCTATTTTCAATGTTTATTTGCTTATAAGGTGCTGAGTTTAAAATGGCTGCAGAAGTCACCTGACCTACAAATTGGCCAAGTCTGGAAACACCTGAATATAGATTTGCCAGGAGACATGGCTAGAGGCAATTTCCCTAATGGACTTATACCTGCCATTGTCTAAACTCTCCACTGTCATAAGGACAATGTGCCTCTAGACTTTCTGACCCCAGAAACTACCAGGAACAATGACAGACTAACAAAACTATTATGCAAGGAGGGTGCTAAGGACCCCTGTCTGTTTCGATGGCATCTTGATTAGATGAGACATTAATATGGCACAATGGCTAACAGGATACAAGGAATTAATTAGCTGACCTGTTGGAGGCCAGGATTGATCTATAGAGATTCTAATAACAGGTAAGGAAGAATCCCACTACCAGCTTGGACAATGACTGTGCAGAGAAGGGCAGTCACATGACACAGCAGCCATCTTGCCTGCTGTCAGAGATATAGAAAAAGCAGAGAGTCTGCTGAAAACAGTCTGAAGAAGAAGTTTGCAGAATGGACCAATAACACAATCTCTCTCCCTGCTGTTTTCAAGTTCAAGACCCAATCTCTGATACATTTTGGAATAGATCAGAGATAGAGAATTTCAATTGCAAGGAACTTCAGATGCTTTGGGGGAATACTGATTATAGTTTAATCAAGATTGTCTCCAGAAATTATAGCTTACATCGATCACAACTCCACTGGAATTTCAAGACCATCAAAAAGACATCGGAACACATATTTCTTTATTTTCTTACAGACTTTAACTCTTATCAATTCCACCTCCTTCACTGTGTAACCTATTCTATTTTGTGTATGTGTTTGTGTGTGTGTGTTTGTGTGTGTGTGCACGCATGCGCGTGTGTATGTGGACGGGGTGGGGGAGGATTGGGACGTGTGTGTGGGGTCAGGACATGTGTTATCTTTTTAAATTTTTAAAAATCTTTACCTGGGTGAGTTTTTAGTACAATAAAAACTAATTCCTTTTGTGTTTAAACTCAAAAAAGCCTTTAGGACTGAGTTATGAACAATCAGTACATAAACAGTTAAGTACATACATTGAATTGACACATTCATCCTTATATAAATTTTTTAAAAACCTGTTACAATCAATTGAGGAGTGAGGGAAAAAGAGAAAGTCCTGGCACCCATCCTCACCTGGTCATAACAACCTGGAATTCTCTCCCTAAATCTATTCTCTCGCTACTATTTTCATGCCTCTCCTTGGCAACAGTCTGAGAATAAACCAGTCCGTTCACAATCTTTGGGTCAGATTTTCATCTTCATCTTGGGAACCCTGAGTTGGGCCATTTCCCAACATTGCAGTCCCAAATTCTAAATGTCAGCCCACTCACCCACTATTTTGATCTCTGGATGTCTGATGCAGCCTGGAGATGGGGTTGCCGCCTCTTGAGGCAGGCCTAAGGCAGCGACGGAAGTGGACAGATGGCAAGACTGGCTAGTTAGAAGGCCTTCCTTAATTTACTGGAACATTGGCCCAGTTCAATTCATGATTGTTAGGCCTTCTGGCTCTCACATCTCACTCCCTCTTGTGATAACTTGATCTCTGTTTGAAGTGGTTTTTCATTGCCTGTGTGTTTATTTTGACAAGATTGAACATTCCTTCAATGGGAATTTCACTGGTTGTGTTTGATTGACAGTTATTTTGGAAAGGTAAAATGGGGAATTTTCTTCAAAGAAAATGTTGAATACATGATTGTTTTTATTAATTCATGAGCATTTCAAAGACTTGCCAGTGTTATTATAAGGCTCATTGGTTCTGTACCTAGTCGATACCTGACAAGTGCTTCAAAGGCACAGCAAGTGTCAAGACATTAAATCAATGTGAAGATCAAATCACTGCATTGAAAACATACTTAAATCATCATAAACCATTATGTGGTGACAGTTGAAGTTGGGAAGAGCTATTAAACTTACCTGTCAAAAGGTTCCTGACTCTATAGCAAGCTTCCTTCAGGTTCATAAACTGAATTACCTGGCATGATTCCCACAGCCTTCAGGAATCCACACATCTACATTGATTTTGGAGTAGACATTTAAATAGTTTATAATAAATTTTAAATTACTTTAAGTGAGTGTTGGGTTGCCACCTGCCATGATAACTGACTCAATGAAAATTTCAGGAGGGCAGAATCTGAGGGAAATTTTAAAATGTGGCCCCACATGCCTCCCATTTTGTACTCCCAATGCAGGTATGCTCAGTGTTAGGAGATGTAAATTCAGCCCCTGGTGTCATATTTGACTCAGATAAGCTTACAACCACATATTTGTGCTTAGACTGCCTATTTCCACCTCCATAACATTGCTTCACTTCACAGCTGTCTCCCCTCACCTGCTGCTGAAATCCTCATTCATGCCTTTGTTATCCTTGTATTTGACTATTCAAATAGACTACTGGCTGGTCTCCCGCATTTTAAACTCTGTAAACATGTCATCCAAAGCTCTGCTGCTCGTGTCTTAACTTGCATCAAGTCCCATTTAGCTGTCAATCCTGTGCTTGTCAACTTACATTGTGCCCAGTCAAGCAATGGCTTTATTTTAAAATGCTCATCCTTGTTTTCAAATCCCTCCATGGCTTTGACCTGCCTTATCTTTGTAATCTCTACCAGCCTCACAATCTTCCAAGATATCTAATTTTGGACTCCTAAGCATTCCCAATTTTAATCATTCCATCATTGGTGGTTGTGCCTTCAACTGCCTAGGCCCCAAGATCTGCAATTCTCTCCCTACACCTCTTCACCTTTTCACCTCATTTCTTCCTTTAAGACAGTCCTTAAAACCTACCTCTTTGACCAAGCTTTTGGTCCTCTGACCACATATGTGGCTTGGTGTCATATTTTGTTTTATAATGCTCCTGGGACACTTATTATATTAAAGGCAAATATAAGTTGTCGTAAGTCTCCTCCCCCCCCACCCCCCCCACCCCCCCACCACCCCCCCCCCCCCCCCACCCCCCCCCCCCCCCCCCACCCCCCACCCCCCCCCCCCCCCCCCCCCCACCCCCCCCCCCCCCCCCCCACCCCCCCCCCCCCCCCCCCACCCCCCCCCCCCCCCCCCCCACCCCCCCCCCCCCCCCCCACCCCCCCACCCCCCCCCCCCCCCCCCCCCACCCCCCCCCCCCCCCCCCCCCACCCCCCCCCCCCCCCCCCCACCCCCCCCCCCCCCCACCCCCCCCCCCCCCCCCACCCCCCCCCCACCCCCCCCCCCCCACCACCCCCCCCCCACCCCCCCCCCCCCCCCCCCACCCCCCCCCCCCCCACCCCCCCCCCACCCCCCCCCCCACCCCCCCCCCCCCACCACCCCCCCCCCACCCCCCCCCCACCCCCCCCCCACCCCCCACACCCCCCCCCCCCACCACCCCCCCCACCCCCCACCCCCCCCCCAACCCCCCCAACCCCCCCAACCGCCCCAAAACCCGGCCCCATCTCTTATCTCTTTTATGACCTCTTAAAACATACTTCTTCAAGCAAAGTTTTGGTCACCTTTCTCCTTATGTGGCTTGATGTCAAACTCTGTTTGATAATACTCATGTGAAATGGCTTGGGACATTTTACTATATCAATGGCTCCATATAAATACAAATCATTGTAGTATTAGGCTCCTCCCTCTTCTTTACCTCCATCAAACAGTGGACAGGAAGAGAGCACCAGAAGGATTCTGCTCCTGTACTGGCCGAGGAGCCAGAGATTTAATATGCTTTTCCATTCACATGGTTTAGGAGCGTTCCCCCCTGGTGAAGGTTCAGCCTTCAGCAGATCGAGAATCAAGAGGAGGGGCAAAAAATTGAAACACAGTTGTCGGCTGCTTGCAATATTCAAAACAACACTTTATGAAAAGCCTGTACAAATCCTAGGCCACATCTATATTACAACTGCAGCATTGGTGGGAAGCAGTTTTGCTTTGTTTTGGCACTTAAAATACAACCTGATATTAGAATCAGAGTCAAGCCTAATGCTGGAATAAAACAATTCTTCACTGGAATAAAGTGATTCCAGCAGTCAATTCAACAATAAAAACTTGCATTTATGTAGGCCTCAATTTCCTAAATTTGAACTACACAAGTGGCAGTCTGAAACTGAAAAGGATTCAGTTGTAGTGCAAATACACCTAAATATTTGTGGAAAATCAGTTACGGACTTTGTTAGTATGTCCAATTCAGCCTAATATGTTGAAAGAATTGTGAATAATGAAAATAAAACCTGTAGTAGTAATAATAATAATATATGTATCCTATGACACTACACTCAGGGACTCTCATGTAGTGTAGTATTCAGGTGAAGCAGGGGTCACAGTGAGGGGACATAATTTTACCAGGGTATCCAAACATAATTAAATACCCAGGTTAGAATCATTCTCAACAAAAATAAAAATACCTGGAAAAACTCAGCAGGTCTGGCAGCATCTGCGGAGAGGAACACAGTTAATATTTCGCGTCCGTATGACTCTTCAACAGAACTAAGTAAAAATAGAAAAGAGGTGAAATATAAGCTGGTTTAAGGTGGGGGGGTAGGACAGGTGAGTCATTCTCACTCTGTCCTTATTTTTATATATGACTCTGATTTGATTTTATTACGAGTTGCCATCCTGTAGCATTTCACACAAAAGGGTTGAATTTAACTTTGCCAAATTGTCTTTAATGGGTTGTTAGGGCTTTCAAAATGAGTTTGATAGGCTTATTGTCCCATCAATTCCAATGCTCCAGCCACTGCCAGTTTCAAGGGGCCTGACACTAAATTGCCAAATCAACTGCCTGTTTCAGGTGATAGATCCTGGAATTGTGTGAATCAGTGTCCTATGACACGGGAACATGATTGTCATTTTGGGAGGCACCCCCAACTGGTTTGACAGGCTCCAGCAGAAGAAATCCCAAAAAGTAAAAGTTTAAAATTATTTTTGTGCAGCCAGGAGAGTAGGAGTGCACAAAAATAATTGGATCCACTTTCCTTTGCGATATCCACCCCCAACCGCACCCACCCCTGGCACAAGACCAGCCACCCCAACCCCAACCTTGCAGCTAGCTGGGCTGCTCCTGGGTCACCCAATGTTGCACTGGTCTAAATCTAGCAAGCTGCGTCAGTTTAGAATGGGCAGCTTGCAAGTTTTATTTTAAATGAGGCCGCCTAAAATCAAAAAGCTTGACACCATCCAGGACAAAGCAATCCGCATGATTGCCTGTCCATCTATCGCCTTAAAAATTCGGTTCTTTCAGCACCGGTGTGCCATGGCTGTCATGTTTACTACCTGTGCAGTAATTCACCAAGGCTTCTTCAACAGCATTTCGCAAATCCATGATATCCAGCATCTCAAAGGTCAAGGGCAGCAGGGGCATCAGAATACCATCTCCAAATTTTCTTTCAAGTCAAACACCATCATGACTAAGAGACAATGTACACTGGATTGTTATCCTAGAACTTCTCACCTAAAAAGAAGTATCAATTCACTTTCACTACATGGGCTGCAGCAGTTCAAGAAATAAAACTCATCAGGTAAGGCAGATTGTGTGGAGAGAAACAGAGTTAAGATGTCAAGTCGATCTTTCATCAGAACAAACTATTGCAAATTTTCAGAATTTTCTCTTCTAATTTCAGATTTCTAGCATCCGTTCTATTTTGCTCTTTAATATTGTTGCTTTTTTTTATTAGTTACATTGGACAAAATTCACCAGAACATAAGAATTATGAGGAGTAGGCCATTCGGCCCCATGAGCCTACTCTGCCATTTGATGAGATCATGGCTGATCTGACTGTGGCCTCAACTCCATTTTCCTGCCTGTCATTCTTCCCCTCCCCATATCCCATTGTGCTTACTGACCCCATTAGCTAGCACACTCTAATCCCAACCCCTTTTCCCAGCCCTAACAGTGACCCTGACAAGCATCCTAATGCCCACACACATTCCAGTGTTGCCCACTTCCACTTCCACTTAGCAACAATGCTGCTTCCCATTTGTGAAGGAGGTAGCAGAAAGGCCATGGCCACAGATTCCATTTCATAACAATTCAGCACTGAAAAGTGGTCAAAGGGCAGGTGGTGGGTGATTTGGGCACATTCTGTAGGGACCCCTCCCCATGAATACCTAAGACTCAGAACTGTTACTCCTAATTATTCCTTCAGTATTCTGAGATTTCGCCTTTTGAGTGTGCTTCATCGAAGAAGCTTCTAGAAGCCAGGGTACTATATAATGCTCCAAAATCACAAGCTAAATGCCCCAGCTGTCTAAGATTCAAGCACCGCCTTCATTATTGTTATATCTAGCACCTTTCCCACACTGACTGACACCATTTGTGACATCAACCCCCAGTTATGGGACTGTTGCTGCAGTGTCAGACACCAGAATGCCACATGCATTACTGTCCGATCCCAAGACACTTGTCATACTGCTTCCAACCCTTCCGGATGACCACGTTCATGAATCCCTACATGTGCTGGAAAAACCTGCCTTGCTTGCCTCAGGCTTAGGGACAGTGACCTCCCAAATCTCTGCACAACATGGGCCATCTCTCATGCTTCTAAATACCCGGAGTGTGGTCCAAAATTTTCCATTTTATGTTAATATATACTACAAATAATAATGGGTTGAATTTGCAAATGATGGTGGACTGATGGTGGATGGGCCAGCAATTTCCAGCCACTGGCTGGTGTGCTGGTTTGCCAGCATGTCCCACCCTGGGCCATTTTGGGACATGGCAGTTCGGAGGTAAATGGCTACCTATGTGCAAGCAGCAGGTAGCAAATTAGGCATTACTTAGGGCCTATTAAGGCCACTCTGCCAACTGGAATCTCACCTTTTCAAAAAGGCTTTCATCTCAAGGCACCCTCTTTCGCTCCCACCTCTGGCAGGCTGTGGATGCTGGGACAAAAGCAGTTTTCAAGGCTGGGATTGATTTTTTTTTTACCAGGTAAAGGTTTCAAAATATGTGGAACAAAGATAGGTAAATGGGGTTCAGCCACAGATCAACCACAATCTAATTAAATGGTAGATCAGGCTTGAGCAGCTGAATGGCCTAATCCTATTCCAGTGTTCCTGTCTGTGTTTGTAGTGGAACAGTGGTAATTCAGTTCATTTTCAATTGTAAATTAAAATTAGTTTACAATGACTGCAGAGCATTATTTTTATTTAAATGCAATTTGATATAGAAAAGTAAATCCCTGATAATGTATCAGTTTTGCAATATTTTCTTTACCTATATTTTAAAATGGTCTTGTAGCTTTAAATTGTCCCATGGAGATTGAGAGAAAATTTTTACCCAGTTTTTATAACCTAGATGATTGTAGAGTGTCTATTTTCTTCCAGGCTAGGAGGAATTTTTTTTAGTCTTTGTTTATCTTTTCATATTAAAGATCCTGCGTTTGAGGTGTTCCAAGAAAGATAGTCAAGTGCCAATTTGTTAATCTTGCTTGATAGGCGAGTGGGCTGAAAGTAGAGAGAGAATACGAGAGAATGTTTTACAAAAACATAAAAGGAAAGGTAAATGGAGAAGCAATTATAAAACCAAAGCAAAGTGTCTGAGAAAAAGAAGATGAAACAAAGACAACATATGCAAGAAACAAAATGAGAAAGGGAAACAGCATGATCATTATCCCTTTGACTGATGTTAGATCGCAAAGCAACAATGGATTCTGATAGAAGGAAAATTGAAAAGTACTAAGTTATAAATGTTAAACATTGGCCCCAAATTTCTTTGTGGATAATGCTGGATTTCCCTTATAACTCTGGTAGAACCCACTAGAAAATGATAAGGACTCAACTAGACTCAGCTGCTACAGTTTCTGGGATTTTCCATCCTGCCTTGTAATGGGTGGAAACTCCACCTGCATAGGGTTTCCATTTTCCCACCTCATTTGGAACTTGGCATGGTACTGAGGGTTGGTATACCTAGAGAGATAAGGTGCATGGGTTTCTAACTGGGCGCAGGTGGGGTAACTGTGCAGGGCGATCTAGGTGAGTTGGAGCACTAAACAATGCTTTTAAGAAAATTCGGTTTGGCTTCCTAATGTACTGGGTTGAAAGGTACATGGATAGTGCAGGTGTCTGGGTAATTCTCCTCCCCCCCTGCATGCCAGACAGTCGCTTGATTTCCCTGCTGCATGGATAGGATGGGCAGGCACCGGCAGTATAACTGCCATAACACCATTAAAAAAATGTTGTCGTCCTCCTCCGAAACCCATAAACTCTAGCTGGGATGGTGCTGGTGGGCATCAGTGGGTGTGATGCTGGCATAACTATCAGGAGCATGGCTCCCTGATTGTCAGGGCCTGTGTAACGTTCTTTATTTTGTAAGCACTTTGAGTAGGCAGGAAGATCATCAAAGGAATACTGGAAAAACTACACATATAAACTGACTATAAAAATTTATAAGGGAAAATGTTTTTGACCCATGAGTTTACTTGCTTCGGTGAATTATATCTATTTTGTATTGAGCTTTCTATAATTTCTGTAATCTGTTGATAGTAAATAATCAGAGGTAATACTTCCAGGAAAATAAATAGTGATATTGGTGCTTTAAGACAAAATCAATTCAGCAAATATATATTTATATATTTCATCCTAACTATTGTATCTATAAATTACATTGCAATAGTTAGAACAGAATAGGAATCCTATTTCTCCATAAATTAATCAGCTGTATATACTTAACTCTTCAATCTTCATGCCACATTAAAATTCTGCTTCTTTCTAATCCATGTCCATCTTTTTTAACCCTATTCTTGCCTCCTTTTCAGAAGGCCTGACTGCAGTTTTCCAGCTGCCAGCTATCCGCTAGTTCTTCACCCAAGTATGAGAGTCCAGGCAGTAAGTTCTGATAGGCTATGTAACTATAAATTGCATGACATCTCAGCCAAACTTAATTCTCACCCATGTTCCCATGTACCCGATCTTTAGCGCATTTTTGACCTATTTCCATAAATTCCACTCCACAGAATTTTGACAGAAATAAGACAGATTAGCGAATGTATGAAAGTTGCACAGTCAGGAATTTATCCAAATAATTTATAGGTAAAGGAAAAATTGTATAAAAGAAATGAAACCTATCCATGTTTACCTGTGTATTTTGCTGCAGGGGGGGCACAGGTTGGTGTTTAGCCCAAGAACACATATTGATTGAACCGCTTTCTTGGCCTGGAGTCATTGAGGTGTTTATCAGAATAGGCCATGGTCCAGGTAACTCAGCACAGGTCAAGGATTCAACCTAGTATCTCCCTGCTCGGGATGGTTCAATGCCATGCAATATGACGTAGTTATCCACTTAGCCGACATGAAAGCTTTTTAAAGGAGTTACTCAATAAAGCACCGAGGGTTTAATTTCTGCAGGGACTCCTCCAATCACCCGTCATCACTTCAGTGGAAGAGCCCTAGAAGTCTCTGAAAAATAGCAAAATAAGTGGGAAAAGCCCTGCAGAAATTTACTACCTAATTACTTTCGATAGGAGTCTATCCTAAATGTATCCTATTGTGACAGCAAAAATAAAACTCTTCTCATCTCTATTTTGCTTGAGGCTTGCCACTTTTATGCTCATGCTCTGTGAATAGTTTATTTTAAAAGAACTTGCTTACTGCACCCCATATTATCCATCCCTCTCAGCTCATTGAAAGCCCAGAATCATATCCCTTTTCAAATATCTTATTTGAGAGCAAGGACAATTAGTTCCATGGAAGTTTTCTGAATAAATGCAGTTGGCTGCTAGAAAATCCTTTGCCAGCATATTGTTTAGTAACTTATTTATATTGTTTCTGATTTTATGGCATTTATTAATAATAAATGAAAAGGAAGTGTATTCACAACATAATTAACTTAGCAACCAAGAGTGGCATAGTTTGACATAACTGGATGTAGAGATACTGCTAATTATTGCTGAAAAAAGAGACATGTCTAAGCTTTTCGTCTTGCACCCATCAGGACACTTGCAAGAATACTGGAAGCTACATATGAGGGCAGTATTGGCAGCTACATATATTAATATACAGGGCCCTGTTCTTTGCAGACAGAAAGAGCATGTACACACATTGTACCTGTTTCAGCTAATCAAAATAAGTGACAGCCATCCGCTGACTCATTCCTCAAGGCAATGCCTTAACCAATCAGAGTCAAGCTGCCTGGTTTAAATTTCAAACAATGCTTGGCACTTAACTGTCAGTCACCATCAGTGGTGCATTCTCCATGGCAACACCACTTGCCAACCAATCAGCACTCTCTTTACATGCAGTATAAATTGTTGTTTTTCCCTTATATTGGCATTCTTGTGGAGTGTCCTGATGAGTGCAAGAAGAAAAACTTAGACATGTCTCCTTTTTCAACAATACTCAAGTTCTGGACTACCAAACATTTAACTGCTAATTATATTAGTTTAGTAACTGGCTTATTGACTGCTGGGCAATTTACTTGTATTTTCAACATATGTTTTTATATCAATTTGACAGTGTACACTTCTTGAAAGAGCAGAACAGTTAAATTTTTTTGCTGGCACTGAGAAACAGAACATAAATGCTTCCCTTTATATGGAATCAATGGCATTTCAAAATTTACAATATTCATCAATAGAATGTTTTGAAGCAGATAAATTTCTGAAAAATTATTTGAAGTTTCAGTGATTAAGTAGCAGAAGGGGAAAAATAGCAGCTGCAGCCTTCAGCCGTATGAAGAATGTTATCTCTTTGGTGAGAACTATTGTGACATCTTGATGGAGGAACTGAGGGAAGGAGTTACCAAATTCTATTCGACCCATTCCTTACCTTACCCCTAATGTGTTAACAATTGGGTTTTGCAACTAGTGAATTTGGCTGAAGGTCTCAGTGTAGTACCCAACAAGCCTTGTAGTAGGCTCTGAATTTTACCAGTCCTCTTGTAACAAGCTGGAAGAGAGAAGGGCTTGTAAACTGTCAAAGAAGGCATCAAGAGGGAAGCCTAATGCTTCCCACGTACACAGAATATTCCCAGAAGCGGGAGTGGCAGCAGCTCAGCCAAGTGGAAGGGAGCAGAAAATTTATTAAATTAACTGGCCAATTAATGGTCACTTTATGACCCCACCAGTATTTTACCGGTATCGTGACAGCCCCAAATACCTCTTGAGGAGACTGCCAGGTACATCTAGGTAGTGGCTTCCAGAAGGAAGGGGATGTCTTCCTTTCTGGCCCCTCTGTGCTTATAGAGGGGCCTCCCAGAGGCAATGGCTGCCCTCATGTCTCCGACTCCAACGCTGGAGCGTTCATCCATCCGATTGCTGTGGCCTGCCTGACTGGCTCTTGTACATTAAAAAGATTTCTTACCTGGTCTTTGAGGGCGCCTCAAAATGAATCCACCATCCCCTTCTCCCTTCAGCCTGAGCAGTGGCCATCTCTATTGGTGCCGCTGCTGAGGTTTCCAAGCTGTTTGCCCTCTGATTGGGCTGGAAACTCTGAGAGACAGGTCAACATCCTTAATTGGACAGCACTCCTGGTGACATCCTATTAATTAATTGGCCGTTACTGGTAAAATCACCCGCTTTCGGTTCCAGAAGCAGGACTTTCTTCCTTCAGTTAAAACACTGGCCTTTATTTCATATTGTTTCCTGAAAAATCAGCTCTTCCTGCCAATATTGGAAAATCCTTAGCAATAAATGTAATGGATCAGCTAATGGAATTAAAATTATTTCTTAATTGTATGCAAACAAAACCCAGTACAACCGTTTTATATGTTCTATTCTCAAGCTTAGTTTTTTAAGCATAAATCTATTGTATCACCCTATACAGGATAATATTCTGCTGTACATCTTTGCTGTTAATAGAAAATATAATAGTGTTACCAGGGTATATTCAGTATCAGCTAAAAATTGAGCAGTTACAGTGACCTTTTAAATGAAATTCACTCAGATAACAAATACACAGAAATGTTTCAATGGATGATTTTCTCTGTTTGGTAGAAGATGAGCAGCAATAGAAATAACATATTGCTCCTCAATTGTGAGGATGTCAAGATATGAAAGAGAAATCCAAAGTATTTCTTTCTTTGAGCCTGACTGACTCCTATAAGCTTATCAAATATACATCCATTCATGTGTTCCAATACAGACTGTTGGAGTGGATCTCTATTAGAATTGATTGTATTTTATTCAGTAAAGAAGAATTTATAAAGCGTAATTACTAACAAATGGCCTTGCATTTTAAAATATTTATTTTAAAGCTTTTGTACATATATCTACTTAATAAGATGAAAGAGGATGGTGCTGGAAAAATATGTTGTTTCATTTTATAATATGACAGTTTCAAGTGCTTGCAGGCTCAAATGCGATGTAGAGCACCCTCTGCTGCACTAGAGCGACATTTCTCATACTGTGCTTTCAGAATCCTTAAATGAGATTGATGAATTAGTATCAAATTTGAGGATAGTTTGTGCTATGGTCACATACCTACAGGGAATTAAACTGAAACAGGCCAAGTTATTTCCATTCTGCTTAAAAGTAGAAATATTTCTTATATAGTCCTTTTAATCCGATAAATTCAGATTCTTCATATGCAAATGTGACCTGTCAGTAGCTTGCAATGAAGTAAATTATTGTTTAGGTTAATCTTCATTTCAACAAAAACTGAAACCACACTACATTGCACACAAGGATAGTACTCTAGGCTAGTGTGGGAAATGAGATAAGGTTCTGTCAAATTCTGTGGTACTTTCATATATCTAGAAGTTGAGTAAGTGCTTGACCCGTTAAAATATTGTAAATGAATTATTTTCACATGGAATGAGTTCTGTTACAGTGATTCAATTCCAGTATTGTCGTGATCAGCACAATAAAGGATTAAACAAAAATGAAAAAAATGTTGCAGATGCTGGAACTCTGAAAACAAGAACAGAGAAAGCTGAAAAACTCAGCAGGTCAGGCAGCATCTGAGGAGAAACAGAAGTCAGTCAGTTAGCATTTCAAGTCTAAGACCCTTCTTCAGGACTGGAAGATATCACACCTGAAACAGCCTTTAGAAAGGACAAGAACAAGAGGAAAGGGGGAAGGATGATGAGAAAAACCATACATAAGAAATAGCATGAGACAAATTAAAGGAAGCATAAGGAGGGAAATCAAAGGAATAAAGACCAAATATGAGGCAGAGAGTGTGTGAACAGCCAAATGGCAATAGATGGAAAAGGAATCATGAGAAACTGGCAAAGGGGCCGAGGAGTTTGGTAGAAGTAACAAAAAATGGGGTGTATGTGCTGGCGTTTCTGCAGATGGTGGGGGGTCCTGGGGTGGGGTGGGGGGAGGAGGGGATTGGCACTTGGAGTGGGACTCTTGTCAGAACACCACTGTGGGTTGATATGCCCCATTTATGTCAACATGGTTTTAAATTCCATCATACTCCAGGTCACTGTAATTTGCTCAGGCTTGCCTCCTTTTTATGCTTCCTTTTCCATTTACATCACTTTAGCTATTCATGTATATGTTCCTGTTTCAATGGTTTCTCTCATTATGTCTGCTTTCGAACTGTGATATCGCTTCTTCCTTTTAATCATCTCCCAGTCCCCACCTAAGCACTTCACAGATCATTCTATTTTCATTCCTGTGTTTTTTTTTCATTTCCCACCAACCCCGCTTCCCTTGTTCTCTCCATTTTTGAATGTTGTTCATCTGCAATATCAGGGAACCATAGTCATACAGCACAGAAGGAGGCGTTTCGGTCCATTATGCCCACGCCGCCTCTTGAAAAAATGATCCAACTAGTCCCCATAGCCATGCAAACATTTCCATTTCAAGTATTTATCCAATTCTTTTTTGAATGTTATTACTGAATTTGTTTCCACTACCCTTTCAGGCAGTGCATTCAAATCATGACAACTTGCTACTTAAAACATTTCTCCTCAACCCCCCCTCTGATACTTTTTGCCAATGATCTTAAAGGAAGGGTTTTAAACTTCAGTGACCAAACTGATTGCTGCTTTTTCACAAATGCTGCCTAACCTACTGAGTATTTGCAGATTTTTCTGTTTTTGTTTTCAGTAAACTTGACTTGGCCTACTAGCACAATCACTGATACCATTTAACATCAGCTACATTGCAAGCGAATTTTGGTCCTAATTGCTATTGGTTTTCAATCAGGGAATGTTGGCATAATAGTTAAAACAATATAAACAAAGTAAGTTTAATTTTAAAAATTTGGGAAGTAAAAATACATATTTTTTTGATAAGTTGCAGATGGATTAATAGACACGCCCAATTAAAAAAAATAACAGTTTAATAGCTGATAATAATTAGGAATCTAAGGTAAACTTATCAATATATACATAAAAATAAAATATAACCACTGTAGCTTGGTTGTTGTAATGGTACTATTGGACTCCCAGTAGAATACTCGAATGAGAATTCCAATCTCAGCTGGTATTGGCACTTGGATTTCTTCTGAGGATTATTTTATAAGTCTTTATTCATCATGTAAGAAAAGGAAAAAAAGTACTGGCCAAGGAGACTAACTTCCTGCCCTGCTCAAACATTTATCGTGGCAAGTCAACCAATTATTGCTGGCATCTATGAAGCTGTCTTTAGCTAGCTGCCAAAGCTTCTCAAATGGTGAGGATAATGCGGATGCAGAGCAGGGAGGGAACAACAAGGATGTACACTTAAAAAAGAAGATCAACGTTTGTTCCTTTGCTGAGAGGATGAGGTCTCTTTAAATTTCTCCATATCCAGCAAAGCATTGCAGGGAATTATTTTATGAACATCACTACTTGAAATTGGTCAAATAATCAGACTAGGACATTTCCTGTACTTTCATCCTGGGAGGGGGGTGGGGGGGGGGGGGCGGGGGTTTGGTTGGTGAAAATTCAAGTACTCCTGTTTGTGTGCATTGGTATTGCGATTTGTGATTACCCTTGCCTGGTCCTGTTGAAGGACACAGCACACAAACCTCATGCTACCTCCTCATCTGACTAAATTCAAAAGGCAGCCCAGTGCCAAATGCACTGCTAACTTGCTGCATGTTCAACAAGGTGGAGGTGGCAATCAATGTGCGTGGCCAGCATGTGTTTCAGCTAACCTGCAAATCTTAAAGGCAGCCTGTCCCTTTTAAAGGGGAGCTGTATTCATTGTACAGAAGGTGCTGCTGACCATTTGTGAAGGGTACAAGATGAAGCACATCACGAAACAGCAGAGGAGAGAGAGGGGTCGCAGATTTTCTGCTCTAGTGCTGGAAGCATTAGTACGGCAGGTGCAAAGGTGGAGAAAGGCAATGTTTTTGCAGGTGGTCATGAGGATGCCAGGACACAGACTGAGAAGGGACTTGGAGCAGGCAGCCAGGGAGGTGAATTCCTGGACTCTGGCCCCAATGACCTGGCAGACGCCTGTCCTCACATGGGTGGTCAAGGTCAGTGAATGCATCTTCAAAGGATACCTCTTACCCACCACAACACCAACTTCTCACACAGCTCAATGCACCACAGCCCCGTCACTCACCCATCAGCAATCAGGACTCATGCCTAACATTCAGATACTCCACCTCACCCAGGTACACATACCAGTTCTGCCAACCTCATATCCGCCTCATATTGTTTTCATATACCTTCATCTATTCAACTGTGATAGACACATCACCCAATCACATTGCAAAACACTCACTGACATTTTTCCCTCTCACTTGCAGGGCAAGGTGGCCTATACCAAGAAGATGCTGAGCAGAACCAGAGGCAAACAGACATGCCTGCATCACCTGAGCCCTTTGGAGGAGATGGTACTCTGCATCATGGAGCCAGTTGTGACAGAGGCTGGTGCATCTGGTGTTGCCAAGCACGTTCAGGATGACAGTATATTTCTGCCTTATCCCCTTCTCAAATCCCACCTTATTCTGATCCTACTCTTCGGCCTGAATTGAAAACAGATGATGTGACCATGGATCTCTTGCTTTCCATTGCACCTCCTTTCCCTCAGCTCAATCCTCCCCCTCTGCATTTCTGCTTTTAGATACCCAGGAACTGCTTCCTGGCTGCAGCCTCATGAGGAAAAGTGAGAACTGCTACGAGTCTCCAAAAAAGGGCCATTTCTTGATCTGACAATTATAGCCATCAGCTCAGATACTGGCACTGTAGGTATCTTAGCCATCAGTGTAAAGTTGTGATCCGCATGTGGAGAGTCACTGAACACGAGTGAGCTGCATTCAGGCCACAGGAAAAGGACAGTTTGTGTGCCATTTCTCAGGAGGGCGAGGTCACAGATGAGTTCTGCTGAAGGGAGGACTTAGATGAGGCAGCATGTGGGAAAACAGTGATGAGCATGCACACCGAGATGCATGGGATATTGGTTGGCCTATTAGCTAGCTTGTTGTCACTGTCGAGAATGGAGGAGTTTGACTTCATCTTGGTGCAGCGCTTTGCGCAGAGCTTAGAGACCACACTATCCACTGTGGAAGCGATGACCAACTCCATGACAGTACTTATGTGATGCAGCATGTGGTGGCTGAAGTCTCAGATTCTATTGCAGCAAAAGTAGAAACCAACAAATGTCTGAGTGCTGTAGTGGAAGCTCAGATGGTTATGAAACTTATGCAAGCTCAGATTGCTGCCATTGTGGCCGTGGATCTCAGTGCTTAAAGGGGCAGGCAGCTTAGTTCTCATGGCAGTCCAACAATCTGGCCTTCAACAGATTAGTAGGACTGCTGAGATGCTGCACCAGGGAAGGGACAGTGGAGAGCATGCACCTACTGTTCTCAAGTTGACAGCATTCCTGCTGTCACCACTACCTTTCTGCCAGTGCTCTTGTCTATCTGCTAGCCAGCCCAGAGTGCTGCCATGCATGTCGAGATGAAGCAATTCAAAGCCAAGCCTTCTAGGCTTAGAGCTAGTTGAGGTCATCCTGCAAAGCCACCTGCAGCTTCCTCCACTGAAAAGCAGCAGCCTTCCGGCAGCCATGAATAACGCACAATAAATATTAATAACAATAAAAATAGAAATAAATAAGTACGATCTGATAGCCATTACAGAGAAATGGCTACAGGAAGCCATAGATTGGGACCTGAATATTGAAGGGTACGTGACATTTAGGAAGGACAGGAAGTTAGGAAACGGTGGAGGGTTGGCTCTGTTAATTAATGATGGTATTAGCACATTAGAGAGGATGACCTAAGTTCAGGAATCCAGGATGTAGAAGTGGTTTTGGGTTGAGATGAGAAATGATAAAGGCAAGAAGTGACTTGTGGGAGTGGTATCCAGGCCTCTTAATTGTAACTACATGGTAAGGCAGAGTATAAAGGAGAGATAATGGGAGCTTGTTAGAAAGGTACAGCAATAATCATGGGGGATTTTAATCAACACATGAGCTTGAAAAATCAGATGGGCAAAGGTAGTATAGACGAGGGGTTCATAGAATGTTTTTGGATAGTTTCTTAGAACTGCACTTTCTGGAGCCAACCAGAGAGCAGGCTATCCTAGACCAGGTATTGAGCAACGAGATAAAATTAATTGATAACCTCATAGTGAAGGCACCCCTAGGTAGCAGTGATCATAATATGATTGAATTTTACATTCAATTTTGAGCTAGTATTTTAACCTTAAATAAAGGCAATTATGAGGGCATGAAAATGGAGCTAGCTAAAGTGAACTGGCAAATGAGGTTAAGGGATAGGTCAATAGAGGTTCAGTGGCAGACATTTAAAGGGATATGTCAGAATACACAGAATAGACACATTCCAATGAGAAAGAAATTCCAAGGGGAGGGCTTAATTAAGGATTAAGGGCTTAATCCGTGGTTAACTAAAAAATTTAAAGGCAATATGAAACTTCATGAAAAAGCATAAGATTACACAAAGACGGATGGCGGGTCAGAAGATTAGAAAGAATATAAAGAGCAACAAAGAATGACAAAAGGTTTAATAAGGAGGGAAAAATTATAGTACGAGAGAAAGCTAGCTAGTAATATAAAGATGGATAGTAAGAGATTCTATAGATATTTAAATAAGCAAAGGGCTAACAAAATGAGCACTGGTCCTATAGAAAGTGCATCTGGGAATTAATAATCAAAAGTAGGGAGTTGGCGGATGAATTAAACAGATATTTTGATTCAGTCTTCACTACAGAGGGTGGAAGGGAGGGACAAACTCAGGTAAGTAATGGCCTTAACAGGCCTTTGACATTTCGGCAGGCGCGCAGCTGACTCTGGTGCGCGCCCGCTGAACTGAAGATCGGAATGATGCACGGTGACGTTGGGACGCGCGCCCAATGTCACTGCACATCATTTTATGTGTCGGCGAGCGCCCCGCCCCCACACACCAAACGGAAGGTTCTGGTCATTATTTCAGGTGGCTGCATGGCTCTTGTTTTTGGCACCACATCCTTTCATGGTTGGATGGCAGAGGGCAATCATGAACCTAGAGCAGATGCCCCTTGTTTCCAAGTTGCCAGCCTATGGTTTATTGTGGTAGCCCAGAGAAGGTGGGAATGGCTGACTGCCTCAGAAGGAAGGAGTCATGGTTGCTGTAGGGATAGCAGGCATTAACCAACATGATGATCTGTACCTGCTCACACACCGATTACTTGTAGATATAGTGATAGTCCTTGCAGTTCCAGCACATCTCCCCATTTACATGTGCAGTCCACAGAGCCATGTGCATGCAGTCGATGGCTCCCTGCATCACTGAGGGTCCAATTACCCTGGCAAAGCCACATTCCCATTCATCCTGCTCCTCTCTAGTAAGAGGGAAGCTTATGAAGTCCCTTCTCCTGGTGCACAGGACGTTCATCAGTTGCCTGATACAGCAATGGACAACAAACTGGGACATACTGCTGGCTCCCACATAGAAGGGTCTGCTTACCTAGATATTGAGGGTGTTGGCAACCTTGACAGCCACTGGCAGTGCCATCCCTACCCTGGTCTGCAGCTGTAGGTTCTGTTGAAAGAGATGGCACAGTTCAGTGACCACCCCTTCAGTAAATCATAGGCAAATCATTTGATTCACTCCACGTGATATCAAGAAACAGCTGAAGGCACTAGATAGTGCAAAGGCTATGGGCCCTGACAATATTCCGACAATAGTACTGAAGAAATGTGCTCCAGAACTTGCAGTGTCCCTCGCCAAGCTGTTCCAGTACAGCTACAACACTGGCATCTACCTGGCTATGTGAAAAATTGCCCAGGTATGTCCTATACACAAAACGCAGGACAAATCTAACCCGGCCAATTACCACCCCATCAGTCTACACTCCATCATCAGTAAAGTAATGGAAGGGATCATCAACAGTGCTATCAAGCGGCACTTGCTTAGCAATAACCTGCTCACTGACGCTTAGTTTGGGTTCTGCCAGGGCCACTCAGCTCTTGACCTCATTACAGCCCTGGTTCAAACATGGACAAAAGAGCTGAACTCCAGAGGTGAGGTGAGAGTGACTGCCCTTGACATCAAGGCCACATTTGACTGAGTGTAGCATCAAGGGGCCCCAGCAAAACTGGAGTCAATGGAAATCAGGGGGAAAACTCTCCACTGGTTGGAGTCATACCTAGCACAAAGGAAGATGGTTGTAGTTGTTGGAGATCCATCATCCCAGCTCCATGACATACTGCAGGAGTTCCTCAGGGTATTGTCCTCGGCCCAACCACCTTCAGCTGCTTCAGCAATGACCTTCCCTCCATCATAAGGTCAGAAGTGGAGATGTTTGCTGATGATTGCGCAATGTTCAGCACCATTCACAACTCCTTAGATAATGAAGCAGACCATGTCCAAATGCAGAAAGACCTGGACAATATCCAGGGTTGGGCTGACAGGTGCCAAGTAACATTCGCGCCACACAAGTGCGAGGCAATTATCAACTCCAACAAGAGAGAATCTAACCATTGCCCATTGACGTTCAATGGCATTACCATCACTGAATACCCCACTATCAACATCCTAGAGGTTACTATTGACCAGAAAATGAACTGGACTAGCCATATAAATTCTGTGGCAACAAGAGCAGGTCAGAGGCTAGGAATCCAGTGGCAAGTAACTCACCTCCTGACTCCCCAAAGCCTGTCCACCATCTACAAGGCACAAGTTAGGAGTGTGATGGAATACTCCCCACTTGCCTGGATGAGTGCAGCTCCCACAACACTCAAGAAGCTTGATACCACCCAGGCTTGATTGGCACCACATCCACAAACATCCATTCCCCCCACCACTGACACACGGTAGCAGCAGTATGTACCATCTACAAGATGTACTGCAGGAATTCACCAAGGCCCCTTAGACAACACCTTCCAAACCCATGACCACTAGCATCTAGAAGGACAAGGGCAGCAGAGAGATGGGAACATCACCACCTGGAAGTTCCCCTCCAAGTCATTCACCATCCTGACTTGGAAATAAATCGCTGTTCCTTCATGGTCGCTGGGTCAGAATCCCGGAACTCCCTCCCTTACAGCACTGTGGATGTACCTACAGCACATGGACTGCAGCGGTTCAAGAAGGTAGCTCACCACCACCTTCTCAAGGGCAACTAGGGATGGGCAATAAATCCTGGCACAGCCAGTGGCGCCCACATCCCGTGAGTGAATAAAAAAAAGCCTCCTCGCACACTGTTCCTGGCTGAGATGTGGGTAGCACAAGTGTTCCCTGAAAACCCTTGATGTGTAGGCCCTTCTGTTGAGAGCCTTCTTTCTTCCCCTTCTGCAGACAGTTTCCCCTCTCTGCAACCTGCGTTCCACATCCCTGTCATGTTGCAACCCAATAGGGTCTGCAACTACAGCCCCATAACTCCAGCAGGCTATCTGTTGGGAGGGCTGAAACTCACCTTTCATACCTGTCCGGGTGAAGCAACACTGACTTCAAAATCCAAGTAGCCACCAAAATTCCTCCAAGAACACAATGTAGTACTTCCACCAAATTTGCAGGGGCAAAAGTAAGTTAAAAGCACCTCACTGCAAGTTGGCTGAATGGACCTTTAAAATAACATCAGCTGAGGGGATTGAGATGGTTCTTCATGCAGCTGAACCCATGTTCATCTGTGAATGAATAGAAGTGGGTGTTAACTGGACCTCTACAATCCAAATTGCCAGAACATGCGTCAAATCAGCCAAAGTGGCTGAATGATGTCACGATCGGCCATTATTCATACTTATGTAAATATGACATGCCAGCGCTAGCGTCCTGTCAGGATGTAGTAGAGGTAGTCAAAAGCATTCCAGTTGCTATTGTTTGTCTTCAAGGCTTCTGCAGCACTGGGACTAGTGGCACTACTGAGTCCAATTTCGCAGCCCATGTATTTCGAATTGCAATGTGCAAATGTTACCTTTACAACTTAAAATGCAATATGAGTTATAAATCATTAATATGCCTTTATTTTAAAGGATAAACCACTGTATTAAGTCGGGGTCAAAAGAGTTTTATGGGCCGGACTCCTGTTCACCCATGCCAACGAAAGTCAGCATATCTGAAATTACAATATAAATATTATCACAAATTCTATTCGAGTCATTTTTAAACAGTCTTTGAAATGTCACTCTATAGCCTAAGAGGCAAAGGAGTTAAGCACATATATATTTGCTCATGTTTTGGTCTCTTTTGGAACTTTGCTTTTCATTTCTCTGTTTCTTGGCTTTGAATTTCTTTCTATGCTGCAGGAGATTTTCTTGGCTTTTTGCTGGCTGCTGATTTATCTTTAACTTTTTGCCTGCAGCTGTTTACTTGGTTGCTGCCTGTCTTATTATATTTAAGTTACTTGTTTCTTCCCCCTTTTAAAAAAAAATACGGTTTCAATTTCTTTCCAATTACTTGAACACTCTTTTTGTGCCCTTGCCCGGATATTACTGATTGTAGCTCATTTTTACTGTACTGAGAAACAGCAATAATAGTTATAGCCATTGAGGTTTTCCATGATACTCTGAGAATTTCAACAGTTATTTTGAAATCACCCGGACAAATGGTCCTGTAGAATAGCAGGATTTGCCATTATTTTGTATATTCCTTGGCCTTGGTAATGGTCACTATCAATCCAATAATTCCCTGCACACCACAAAAACTGACAACAAAAGCCCTTTCTAATTCAATTAATTTAAAGTATTCTTTTGAAACAAAAATCATAGTATATTTTAGGATCATGTCAAATCACCCACTGAGCATCAGAATTTGCATCAGACTTTGCTCATACTTATGGAACACAAAGAACAGGAAAAGTAAGTACTATAACATGAAAACGCAGAAAGAGATATGAATGAAAGTTGCTCAAAGTGCGGCGTTTTTATTCCTGTTTATGGGTCGAACATGAGAACTTTTAAGAACAGGATAAGGCCATGAGGCTATTTTCATGAAGGCACCCCTGATCTACTTTGAATAAAAGTATGATGCACATTTTTTCACCAAAGAAGTTAAAAATCAGGGATCAATTTTCTAAGACACGCTGCAAGAAATGATCAATGTTATGAGACGTTTCAAAAACTGGGTCAGACAAACAGTGTCAGACATGATTGCCATCTTTAGGCAATAATGGCTATTAGATGCAGTGGGGCAGGGGAGGGCTAAATGAGTGATTTCAACTTGTTATAAAACTCATCTAGCAGACTTGTTCAGGGAGCTACCCGAACAACCTACATAAAGAAATGAAGATTCACAGGAAGTCTGCGGGCCAGATGAAAGTGTTATACAGGCCTGATAGACTGTCATTTTCTTCTCCCTCCAGAAATGCATTTAATTGACTTTTGGATCTACATATACAGGTTATTTCAACACCCTTCCTTAGTAACTATTTGACAGTTCTATTATTGTTTCGAAGATAAGGATCTGCTTGACTTCCTTACTTATTTATAATGGTGTACATTTGTGCGTCCAGTAATTAAATCCTTTGCTATAGATGCTGATTGGTGTGGTGTAATTTTGAATAACTATTTAAGACATAAAGTTAAGGAAGAAAAATACAGAAAATTATTTCCTAAGTTGTTAAATAGCCTAGAAAGAAGCTACGTGTTTTCTGGATCAATTAATACATTTACTAAGAAATTTATTAAATGAATAAATCTGCAAATTTAGCTAGTGCTGTTGGGGAGGGTTTAAACTAGCTTAGCAGGGGTGTGGGAACGAGGAGAGGATATTAGAAAGTAACACCAAGGTGAATGGAATGCTGGGAAAGGCATATAGTACTAAAATAGGGAATGGTAAATTAATAGATGGATTTGGAGTAAAGGAGCAAGCAATGAAGTCTAAATGCATGGATGTGAATGCACAGAGTATAGTTAATAAAATTGGGGAGTTACAGGTACAGATTGTCTTGTGGGATTATGATATTGTGGCGATAATGGAGACCTGGCTTAAGGAAGGACAGATCTGGGCGTTAAATATTCCTGGTCACAAGGTGTTCAGAAAAGATAGGAAAGGGAAAACAGGAGAAGGGGTAGCATTTTTGGCTAAGGAGAGTAGTGCAGTAATGGAGAAAGAGGATGTGTCAGAGGATTCAAGGACAGAATCGATTTGGCTAGAGCTAAGTAATAAGAGGGCCTGTGCAATAAAGTTTCGAGCCACCCATGTCCAGCTTTACATACTGGCGTACCCCGCACCATAAAAAAAGTGAAGCATACTCAGGCCATTACGACAAAAGAAAATTTATCTCATGTTGACAGTCAAAACAAATTAACAGAAGCATCTCTGGTCTTCAACCCCAGACCAGTTAAAATAAACAAAACATTGCAGAACAGAAGATCACCCATGACCAGCCCCTCTTGTGCTCATGGTGCCTTAAACTTACGTTTGCAAATGCTTTGTATTGGTGCTCTCCCCTTGCTGGCACCGACATTGGAGACAGCTGCTGACTCTGCTGTCTTGTTGGCCTTGATGATCTTGGCAGTCGTCCTTTGGCCAGTGGAGCCTGCGCTGGCCCCAACTGGGAGGGAGCAGCCATGGCTGGCATCTTCCCAGTTGCCGTAGCCTCATCAGATGCCACGGTCACTGGCAGAGTGGCAGAGTGGCAGAGGAGATGCTGCCATCATCTGGAGCACCCTGAGAGGAGCCCACAGAGATGACAGGCATCACGTGTGCCAACGTGAGGTCACTCTGGACCTCCCTGCTCACCATTGATGGACGGGCACCTAGCTGGGATACTGGGGCCTCATCCATCTCCCACACGGACACTGACCACCTGAGGTCAATGCCTGTGTGAGGGCTTGCAGGTCCGAGTGCAACCCTAGGGTCCCCTGATTCTGTTCCTGGAGCTGCCACTCCATGAGAGTCGCCACTCCCTCAATGGAGGAGGCAGTGCGCTCAGCCATCAGGGTCAACGCAGTGCTCATGCTCCGCATGGACTCCTCCACAACGGAGACCATGGCACACAGACCCTCATGGATCTCTGCCAGATCCTTCCACATGTCTCGCTGAACATCCAGCATCTGCTGCCTAATGGACAAGCCACCTCTGGAGTCCAGAGGCTCACCATCTGTCTTCGACCCAGCATCGTACTGGTCTCCAACAGTCATCCGACTGCCGGCGCCCTGGGCACTCTCTGCCTCTGCCAGCACCTCAAGCGAGTGTGAAGTGCCCTCACCGCTGTGTACTGATATTCTAGCCAAAGATCTACCACCTACCGAGGTGCTGGTATCTGCGCTGGTGCCTGGTTCAGAGAGCGGGTGTGACACAAGTGCACCTGGAGCCTGGCGGTCGTATAGCATCAGGGGTGGGTCTTTGGGGTTCTGCAATTGAGTGCATGGTGGCAAACCTAAAGGAGAACAACGAAATGTCATTAGTTAAAGTCATCACACTGTCACTGTGCATGCCAGGCACCCTGGTGAGACCATGGAGATCTGCATCATGGTGCCATCATCTTTCAATGATCAATGGGGAATCCAGTTTTGAGGCTCCCATCAATAATGAGACTACATAAGAATGTTTGCACCAACCTAAACTCTCAAATCTGGTTAGGATTAGGAGGTTAGCAGGGCCTTCGCCGGTCCGCGACCTTTCAATTTTGTTATGGGCCGTCTTCTCCTGAAAGGATAGAGGAGCATTGATTAGTCCACTCTCTACCTGCAGCACCACTGTAGCCTGGCCAACCCCACCTGAGGGACACCTTGCAAGATACATACTAGTCGTGGCCCTCGAGCCGCAAGACACTCGGTCCAAGCATCCAGGGCTCATCCTCTTGGCCAGCTCCAGTGTCATTGACAGTGGCACTCAGACTCTAACACACTTAAGCTCCATGGCAGTGGCCACACCTTAACACTTCAACACACTGATCCATGCCAACATGGCACTCACCCTTCTTGAGCGCAGCAGATCGTTGAACCTCTTGCGGCACTGGACCCAGGTGCACCACAACACATCATGGCTGCTGACCAGCCTCCCAAGTTCTTCTTGTAAGGTGCGATGGCCTCCTCTTTGCATCTCTGGGGACAAGGGTGTCACTCTTGGCAGCCACCTCCTCCAAGAGGACTGCGAGGCACTCACCAGCAAACCGGGAGGCTGAGTGCCCACCTAACCTGCCCTCCCACTTGGCATCCGCAGCCGCATTAGTATCCATAATAATTACCCTCCTGCTGACAACACCAAAGATGTCTTAGTCACCGGCAGCCTTCCAGACCCTGACTGTGCTGGTTTTAAACCAGCCACCGGGTCGACATTGGATCCGGCGGTCGACAGGCCCCTACCCTCGTTGCCCCTTCCCGACCATTGAGGAGCCGCCGTTCACGCTTGGCTGACTTTACTTAGCCCGCCAGCGTGAAATCGCAGTCGGGGGCCGATTGGTGGCCCACCCCCGGGCCCACCGACCACACCCACCCGCCAAACTCAAAATTCTGGCCCTTGTTTTCCATTATCAATTCTCCAGACTCGCTTTCTATAGGACTTACCCTCACTTTTTTAACTCTTTTCTTTTATAAACATCTATAAAGACTCTTACTATCTGCTTTTATATTTCTGGCTGGCTTTCTCTCATACTCTATTTCTCCCTCCCTATTAGACTTTTAGTCATTCTTTGCTGTTCCTTATATTCTGTACAATCTTCTGACCTGCCACCTGTCTTTGCACAATGATATGCTCTTTCTTTAATACTATCTTTAACCTTTCTAGCTAACCGCAGATGGTGTGTCCGTGCCTTGGGCTTTTACTTATTCATTGGAATGTATCTTCTCTGTGCATTCTGAAATATCCCCTTAAATATTAGCCACTGCATCTCAATTGACCTTTCCCTTAACCCCAATTTGCCAATTCGCCTTAGCTAGCTCAGCTTTCACACCCTCATAATTGCCCTTATTTAAGTTTAAAAACATAGTCTCAGACCCACTCCTCTCTCCCTCAAACTGAATGTAAAATTCAATATATTATGGGCGCCTTCACTACGAGATCATTAATTACTCCTATCTTATTGCACAATACCAGGTCTAGTATAGCCCACTCTCTGGTTGACTCCAAAACATGCTGTTCCAAGAAACTATCCCAAAAACATTTAATGTACTCCTCATCTAAGCTATCTTTGCCCATCTGACTAGTCTATTTGTAAATTAAAATCTCCCATGATTATCCTGACAAGCTCCCATTATTTCATCCTTTATGCTCCACCCTATCATGTGGTTACTATTAGGGGGCCTGGATACAATTCCCACAAATGACTTCTTGCCTTTACCATTTCTCATCTCTACCCAAACCGTTTCCACATCCTGGTTTCCTGAACTTAGCATTATTATGTTAATACCATCATTAAGTAATAGAGCCACCCCTTTACCTTTTCATTGCTTCCTGTCCTTCCTAAAGATCCTGTACCCTTTAATATTCAGGTCCCAATCCATGTCCTCCTTTAGCCATGTCTCCATAATGACTATCAAATTGTAATTATTTATTTCTATGTGCGCTCTCAGTTCATCTGTTTTGTTTTGAATGCTACATGCATTCAGATACAGAGCTTTTAGTTTTACCCTTTTATTATAACCTCTAGTTTCATCTGTTGATTTACTGTTAGATTTGTACTCTCTATCCCTTCCTGTCACGGTCTGTTTTTCATTTCCCATAATAATACCTTTTTCTTTTTTTTTGCCACTGCTCTTTGATTTACCACATCTTCCCAAATTTAATCCCATGCCCCGGCTATTTAGTTTAAAACCTTTTCTACTTCCCTTGTTATGCAGCTCACAAGAACACCGCTCTGAGCATGGTTCAGGTGTAGGCCATCCCAACGGTACAGACCCCACTTTCCCGAATACTGGTGCTAGTGCCCCATGAACCGGAACCCATTTCTCCCATGCCAGTCTTTGAGCCACACATTCATCTTTCTAATCTGATTTATTTTATGCCAATTTGCATGTGGATTAGGTACTAATCCAGAGATTTTGACCTTTGAGGTTCTGCTTCTTAATTTGGTGCCTATGTCGTCATACTGATTATGCAGAACCTCCTTCTTTGTCCTGCCGCTCAGGCTGAAGTCTCCCTTCATTGACTGTGCACCTTTTACAGATTGTGCACTTAAAAAGTCCATTTCTTATTAGTCCTGTGATGAGTCACTCTCTAGCCTAGCTTCCTGTTGCTATCAAAACTTAATTTAGGCCCTATCCAGGCAAAGAGCTTTTAGGTGTTTGACAGTTAACTGCCACTACCAGCTACATTCCCACTTTGAACCAAAGTCCCAAATATACTCACTTGGTCTCTGTGTCACTCAGGCCGAAGTCTCTCCTCACTGATCGTGCAACTTCTTACTGATCAGCACTGACCTAGGCACCAGACTTGGTAGTGGCATACCCAGCCCAGCTGACCTGCAAAATTTCCTCACTAATGTCTGGGGACATGTGCCAAAATTGGGAGAGCTGTCCCCTAGGCCAGCCAAGCAAAAGTCTAATATAGTCAATCTTATGGAATCATTTCAACCAATATCACAATCTCCTCCAGCACCATCCCTAGGCACATCCTGCACACTGGCAGAACAGCCCCACAGAGGTCGTGGCATAGTGGTGTACAGTTGGGGAGGGAGTGACCCTGGGAGTCCTCAATGTCAAATCTGGACCCCATGAAGTCTCATGGTATCAGGTCAAACACAGGCATGGAGAATTTCTGCTGATTATCACCTACTACCCTCCCTCAGGGGATGAGTTAGTGCATGCTGAACACCACCTGGAAGAAGCACTGAGGGTAGCAAGGGGACAAAATGCTTTCTGGGTGGGGGACTTCAATGTCTAGCACCAAGAGTGGTTCAGTAGCAACACTATTGACCGAGCTGGTCCAGTCCTGAAAGACATAACTGCCAGACTGGGCCCGCAGCCGGAGATGAAAGAACAAATACGAGGGAAAAATCTCCTTGACCATGTCCTCACCAACCTACCTGTCATAGCCATCCATCCATGAGGCCCTATGGGCCATCAGCAGAATCAGAATTGTATTCCATCACAATCACGGTCCAATACATCTCATGGTCTAACATATTCTTTACTTTGCCATCAAGCATGTGGACCAACCCTGGTTAACTGAGGACTGTAGGAGAATATACCAGGAACAACGCCACACAAAGCTAAAAATGACCAACATGGTGAAGCTTCAACTCATGACTACATGCATACTAAACAGCGGAAGCAGCATGCTATAGACAGAGCTAAGTGATTCCACGACACTCAGATCAGAGCAAAGCTCTGCAGTACTGTCACATCCAGTCGTGAATCCTTCCTTCCTTTTTCTTTATGGCTTTTTCCATGTTGCATAGGGTCACCACAATACTGGTTGATCATCTTCATATCAGCTATTATTTTTTGGACTTCGAGGGTGGTTTTACAGCCCTTCCTGCTGCCAACCCTTCCCATTTATCCAAGCCTGGAGCTGGTACCAATATATATTGGCTTGCCTGCACTAGTGGCTGTGTTCTTTCATTGTCAATGAGTCCTGAAGTGGGACTTGAACCCTGGGTCTTTTGGCTCAGAGCCACTGAACCACTCCAGCTCCCCACATCCAGTCAGGAATACTGGTGCATAGTTAAACAACTAATGGGAGGAGGAGTCTCAATGCACATCCCCATCCTCACTGATGGTAGAGGCCCAGCACGTCAGTGCAAAACACAATGTTGAAGTATTTGCAACCATCTTCAGCCAGAAGAATCAAGTAGATGATCCATCTAGACCTCCTCCTGAGGTTCAAAGCATCAGAAATGCCAGTCTTCAGCCAATTCGAATCAGTCTACGTATATCAAGAAACAGTGCCCTGGATACGGCAAAGGCTATGGGCACCGGCAGCATACAGGTTCTGATGTTGAAGACTTGTGCTTGAGAATTTGCTGCGCCCTAGCCAAGCAGTTCCAGTAGAGTTACACCACTGGCATCTACCCAAAAATATGGAATATTGCCCAGGTATGTGCTGGCCACAAAAAGTAGGACAAATCCAATCCACTAAATATTATCACCTCATCTACTCTCAATCATCAGCAAAATGCTGAAAGGTGTTATCAACAATCCTATCAAAAAGCATTTACTCAGCAATAACCTTCTCACCTATGCTCAGTTTGGGTTCTGCCAGGACCATTTGACTTTAGAATCATCAAAGCCCTGGTCCAAACATGGACAGAAGAGATAAATTGCAGCGGTGAGATGAGAGTGACTGTTATTGACATCAAGGCAGCATTTGACCGAGTTTGGCCTTGTAAAATTGAAGTCAATGGGAATCAGGGGATAACCTCTCCACTGGTTGGAGTCATACCTAGCACAAAGGAAGATAGTTATGATTGTCGGAGGCTGATCATCCCGAGATATTGCTGCAGGAATTCCTCAGGACAGTGTTCCAGGCCTGGCCATCTTCGGCTGCTTCATGAATTTCTTCCCTCACTCAAAGTCAGAAGTGAGAATGTTAGCTAAAGATTTCAGAGTGTTCAGCTCCATTCCCAACTTCTCAGATAATGAAGCAATTTGTGCCTGTAAGTAATAAGGCCTGGATAGCTTTCAGACTTGACTGATAAGTGGCAAGTAACATTTACACCATACAAGTGCCAGGCAATAACCACCTCCAACAAGACAGAATCTAACCACCTTCCCTTGACATTCAACAGCATTACCATTGCTGAATTGCTCACTATTAATATCCTGGAGGTTACCATTGACCAGAAACTTAGCTGGACCAAGTTATATAAATATTGTGGCTACAAGAGCAGGTCAGACACTGGGGGCAGAATTTTGCCCTGGTTGGGCAGGCTCGGCGGGAGTGGTCGGGAAGCCGGACCCGCAATCAGGCCACAACTGTGATTTCACAGTGGCAGGCCAATTAAGGCCAGCCCCAACATGAAACATGCACTGCAGTGCTCAGCGCTGCCTGTGTGGGGGCGAGGGGAGGAGGGTGAGTGGGGAGCTTCGCGCATGTGCACAGGTGCTCAGAAGAAAAGCTACCTGAGGCACAGAGCTGCCTCAGGGAGATGAAGATTTTTGAAAATTAAAAATAAAGAATTTTAAAATGTTAAAAAGCATGTGTCTTCATGTGACTCTGTCACATGAGCAGGGACAGATTAGGAATTAGCTTGAAAAAAAAAATTTTTTCAATGACGAATTGAAACCTGATCCCGCCCGTGGATAAGGTTTCACAAAAAATCCAAAGGTCGCTTGGCCTTTTCGCTTGCCTGTCAACCGTAAGGTTGGACGGGCAGTGAAAAATTGAACTTAATTATTACTTTAATGGCCTTAATAGGCCTTTTAATTGTCGGCGGGTGCGCTGCCAACTCCCACGCGTGCCCACCGACTGAAATATCGCACGAGTGCGCGATGACATCGGGACGCTCATCCGACGTCATCACGTGTCATTTCATGTTCATTCGGGTCAGGTGCGTGCCTGCCTGATGAGTGAAAAATTCTGGTCCAGAACTTTCCATAGTCTTCCCATAACCATGTACAAAGCGCAAGTCAGCAGTGTGATGGAATATTCTCCACTTGCCTGGATGAGATGAGATCCAACAATGCTCAAGCAGTTCAAGACCATCTCCACCAAAACAGCCCACTTGATTGGCATCTCAACCACCATCTTAAACATTCTCTCTTTCCAGCACCACAGAGTGGCAGCAGTGAGTACCACCTACAAGGCGCACTGCAGAAACTTGCCAAGATTCCTTCGACAGTGCAATCCAAAACACTATCTCTACCACCTAGAAAAACAAAGGCAGCAGACTCATGGGAATGCTACCACCTGCAAGTTCCACTCCAAGACACGCCACATCTTGATTTGAAACTATTTCACCGTTCCTTCAGTGTCACTGGGTTAAAATCCTGGAACTACTTGAAGGTCAAGCGGTTCAAGATGGCAGCTCACCACCATCTTCTCAAGGGCAATTAGGGATGGGCAATACATGCTGGTTTTGCCAACAATGCTCACATCCCATCATAATTTTTTTTTAAATGATAAATTTCTACAAAGCATTGCTCAAGGAAAGGTTAAAGTACTGTTTACAGTTTTAGCCATCTCATCATAGAAAGGACATTAAGGTCTCAGAGACCCTGCAGGGCAGATAAAAAAATGTTATGATACCAACGATGGAAAACTGTAACCGTCAAAACATAAAGACATACATACGAACATACGAATTAGGTGCAGGAGTAGGCCATTTGGTCCCTCGAACCTGCTCCACCATTCACTAAGATCATGGCTGATCTGACTGTGGCCTCAACTCCACATTCTGCCTACTCCCGATAACCTTTGACTCCTTTGTTAGTCAAGAATCTACCTAACTCTGCCGTAAAAATATATTTGGGATGCTGGAGCTATTTAAAGCAGGTCAGTGATGATTGAGAGGAGATTTAATGGAAGTTTTTGAATTATAAAGTGTTTTGATAGATTGAGTAGGGAAGGGCTATTTCATTTGGCTGGGAGCCAGTGAGGAGAGTTCAACAATTTTAAATTAGCACAAAGAGATTAAGGGGATGGGTTTGGAGAAATATCTTTATGTGGAACGTTGTTGGAGAATGGAATTCTTTTTTACGGGGAATGGTTGATGTAGAAATCATCCTATCTTTTAAAGGAAAACTAGTGAATTATCTCAAGTGTAGGAACTCAGGAAACTATGAGAAGAGCTTGAGACAGTGGGATTAGATTTGGGTTACTCTAGCTAAAAGCTGGCATGCACATAGTTACTGTCTTGATTATTCCATGAAGCTGAGGATTTACAACTGGTTATAAGGTTTCTAACATAAGAAACACAATAAAAATTAGAGCACTTACAAGAACATGTTTAAACTTATCTTTGCAGTAGCATTTCAAAATACCTTTAATAATTAACCACCGAAGGCCAAGAAATCTGTGGGTTGTGTCTCCTCACTGAAGTAATTCAGCTGAAAGATCTATGTGTGAACAACTCAACTTTGCACTTGGAAACGCTTTGCATTTTTTGTTATACTTTCTAATGAATTCTAAATGGTTATAGCAGCTACATTTTTATACTTGTATCTTTCTGAGCAAAAATTCAAATCAATCAGCAACAAAAATGATCATAGGTGACAATTTCTAGGACAGTACCATTATTCAAATTTGCAAGAAAAGTCTGAATAAAAATCCTGCATTGAAGTATTTTTGAGCAGAACCTTTTAGTAGCATTGAGTAATAATACAGAGCTATTCTGTGAAGGAGGAAAGATATAAATTGATTAAATCTTTTCTTAGGTTTCATATTTCTTGGCCCTCAGTATAAAAATCTGCATGCTAAACAGATGTGGTAGAATTCCTAGGTAAGGAACCTTCCACCGAATGATACATGTATATTTGTTACATAAAATTACATATTTATTAATGTAACTGTGGCCTGTGAGCATATCCACTAATGTATTCAGAAATATAATGAAAGCAGTTATGGCGCATTGTATGAGCTGAACCACATTTAAGAACTGTGGTAATTCCAACATGCAACAACAACATAAACTTGCATTTTTTTAGTGCCTTTAACATAGTAAAAATGCCCAAGACACATCATGGGAGCATTATCAAACAAAATTAAACACTAAGCGCATGAGCAGGTATTAGGACAGATAACCAAAAGCTTGGTCAAAGATGGAGATTTTAGAAGTATCTTAAAGGAGGAGAGAGAGATAGAGATATGAGGCAACTCTAGAGCATAAGGCCTAGGCAGCTGGAAGCATGGCCCTCCAATGGTGGCAGGATTAAAATTGTGAATGGGCAAAATTGGGGAAGTGCAGAGATCTTGGAGTGTTGTAGGCTTGGAGGAGGTTACAGAGATAGCGAGGACAAGGTCATGAAGGGATTTGAAAAAAGTTGAGAATTTTAAATTCAAGGCATCGCAGAACCAGGAGCCAATGTAGGTCAGCAAACTCAGTGGCAATGGGTGAAAGGGATTTAGCACAAAGTTTTGGATGAACCTAAGTTTATATAGCAAAAACAGAATTACCTGGAAAAACTCAGCAGGTCTGGCAGCATCGGCGGAGAAGAAATCAGTTAACGTTTTGAGCCTTCATGGCCCTTCGGCAGAACTGAAGCATAGTTAGAAGAAGGGAGAAATATAAATTGGTTTAAGGTGGGGTGGGGTGGGGGGGGTGGAGGTGGTGGGGGGAGAGAGAGAGACATTGAGGGTGTGGTGATTGTGGAGATGAGCAGATAATCAAAAGATGTCACAGACAAAAGGGTCAAAGAGGTGTTTTGTCTGAGAAAAGTGCTAATTAAGAATGGAAGACAGGATATTCAAAGTACAGCTCTAGTGGGGGTGGGGTGGAAAGGCTAACAAGGTTTTAGTTTTAGATTTAAAAATAATGGAAATAGGTGGGGAAAGAAGAATCTATATAAATTATTGAAAAAAAAGCAGGGGGGGGGGGGGAAGAAACGGGGTGGGGATGGGGGGAGGGGGAGGTTAAGATCTAAAGTTGTTGAATTCAATTTCCATTATTTTTAAATCTAAAACTAAAACCTTGTTAGCCTTTCCACCCCACCCCCACTAGAGCTGTACTTTGAATATCCTGTCCTCCATTCTTAATTAGCACTTTTCTCAGACAAAACACCTCTTTGACCCTTTTGTCTGTGACATCTTTTGATTATCTGCTCATCTCCACAATCACCACACCCTCAATGTCTCTCTCTCTCTCCCCCCACCCACCCCCCACCACCTTAAACCAATTTATATTTCTCCCTTCTTCTAACTATGCTTCAGTTCTGCCGAAGGGCCATGAAGGCTCGAAACGTTAACTGATTTCTTCTCCGCCGATGCTGCCAGACCTGCTGAGTTTTTCCAGGTAATTCTGTTTTTGTTTTGGATTTCCAGCATCCGCAGTAGCTTTTAGCTTTTTGTTTTTATCTAAGTTTATATAGCGTTGAAAATGGGAAGGTGGAAGACTCGAAGAGCATTGAAATAGTCAAGTTAACAAAGGCAAGGATGAAGTTTTCAGCAGCAGAGGAACTAAGACAGGGGTGAAGTTGGGTGATGTTATAAAGGTGGTTATGTAATTGGAATCTCATTATGAAGTCAAATACAACACCACGGTTGCTAATTGGCCTCATTCAGCCTTAGACGGTGGCCAGAGTGAAGCATGCAGTTGGTGGCTATGGAATTGAGTTTATGGTGGGGGCAATAAACAATGGCTTCTGACTCCAAATATTTACTTGAAGGAAATTTCTGCTCAGCCAGTATTGGATGTTAGGCAAGCAGTGTGACAAATCAGAGATATTGAAGGTGTCAAGCGAGGCAATGGTGATGTGACGCTGGATGTTATCAATGTATGTATAGAACCTGACACTGTTATCGGATGATGTTGCCAAGGGGTAGATGAGAAATGCAGATGAGAAATAGTAGCGAGCCAAAGATACCAGAGGTAATGATGTGGGAGTGGGAAGAAAAGCTGTTGCAGATGATTCTCCAGCTATGACTGGATAGAAAAGAATAGAAGCTGGCAAAGGCAGCCCTGCATAGTTGGATGATGGAGGAGAGATGTTGGAGAAGGATGGTGTGGTCAACCATGCCAAAGACCACAGACAGATCGAGAAGGATGAGAAGGGATAATTTACCTTTGTCGTAGTCTCATAATATGTCAGCTGTGACATTGGTAAGGACCGAGTCAGTAGTTTGGCAGGGAAGGAAACCTGATTAGAGCCATTCAAACATGGGGTTGCTGTCATGTGTGTTATGATGATATAAAGGCACCAATAATTTTAAAAATTATTCATTCTTAGGATATGAGCATCACTGGTTAGGCCAACATTTATTGTTGACCCCTAATTGCCTTTGAGAAGGTAGCAGTGAGCTGCCTTCTTGAACTGCTGCAGTCCAAGTGGTGTAGGTAACACTCACAGTGCTATTAGGGAGGGTGTTCCAGGGTTTTGACCTAGCAACAGTGTAAGGAACGGTGATATATTTCCAAGTCAGGATGGTGTGTGGCTTGGAGGGGAGCTTCCAGGTGGTGTTCCAATGCATCTGCTGCCCTTGTCCTTCTAGATGGCAGCAGTCATGGATTTGGAAGGTGCTGTATAAGGAGCCTTGGTGAGTTCCTGCCGTGCATCTTGTAGATGGTACACACTGCTGCCATTGTGTGCCGGTGGTGGAGGGAGTGAATGCTTGTGGATGGAGTGCCAATCAAGCAGGCTGCTTTGTCCTGGATGGTGTTGAGTTTCTTGAGTGTTGTTGGAGCTGCACTCATCCATGGACATGAAAGAGGTCAGATGCAATTTTGGACCAAGGATGGATAGGAATGTCATGCAGAATCAATGGTTCTTTGTGCTGACTTGGCATATACTCTTGATATGCCTTGCACTTCTTGACAGCGACTTCAATGTCATTGCTCATACTCGGCCAATAGACAGTCTCTCTTGTGAGTCTTCTTGTCCTATCTGCGCCCATGTGTGAGTGATGAAAGTTGTTGAAGAATATCAGGTCACAAAATGTGCTGTATGGTGACATGCCTGCCTTTAAAAATGACTCCTCGGGAGATGCCTAGCTCTTAGCCGTAAGTTCGAAATTGTCTCACATGTTTGTGGACATGCTGAATTGAATCAGGCCATCCTTCAGTGATGGTTTTCCACAGTTTCTGTAGTGTGGAATCTTTCACCATTTCTTCTTGTAGCTGCTGGCTTTTGTGTTGTACAAAATGTACCAGATTGATTGACAGACTTGCATTCTCCTGCAAGTGTAATGTCGCAGCTCCCTTGAAAATATCAATTTGTCAAACTGTCAAAAATAGTTGTAAGAAAGCTGGGTATGGATTTGGATGGTAACAGCACATGCAAGAGGAAAGGGGGATTGGTGATGGGCAGTGGTTAGCAAGGACAGATGGGGCAAGGGTCGTTTTTTTCTCAGGAGAGTGTTGAAGACAGTATATTTGAAGGCATGGGGCATTAGATGAGGAGAATGAACATTTAACAATATCAATTAAAATGGTGGGGGGGGGGGGGGGGGGTCCAGTCAGAAAGTTGGTTGGTCAGGGAATAAGGTTGATGGAGCAGGTGGATTTTGTGGCCAAGCTAAGCTCAGTGAGGGCAGGAGGGAGAATGTCAGAGAGACCAGAGAAAGATGCCCGTTCAGGGCTAGGGGAGGAAGGGAAGCTTAGAAGAACTTTGGCCACATTATCAGGGAAATGGGCTTTAGAAAGACAGTTGTAGAGATGGGGAGCTGTTCTTTACATTCTAAAATGATCCTGGAATAGTGGGCAGTTTTGAAGAGGACAGCAGGACCTGATGGTGCTTTATTTGGTATAACCAGACGTGGCAAGGAATGAGTAAACCAGTTGTCTACTATAAACTTTCAAGTCTGCATCCTCTTGACTTAAAGGAACATGGATGAGGGCTAGACTGAGGGAATGGCCAGGGTGAGAGATGATAATGGCTTTAATGGGGGCAAGGGTATCAAACATAGAGGTGAGAATGTGATTGAGCAGATCACATCCTGCTGAGATGTTGTGGTGTATGGAGCGTCAAAAGCTAGATAGTTAGGCATTTAAAAGTGTAGCTGTAAGTGATTTGAGAGTGGACACAGAAGGAAATGGGTAGGTGTGATGTGGATGAAGAGCAATACAAGAAAGTGAACAAAGATGGCCTTATCTGTTTTTGATACAACGGGAGTAGCAAGGCCACATGAGATGGCAATATTGAGGGCATGGCTGTGAATATGGACTGGGGAGTTAATAGGGAGGGAGCAATAAAGGGAGGATAAGGTGCTATGAACTCAGAGGAGAGAGAGCATAATGAATTGAGATGGAGGGTGAAATCACTGAGGTTGAGCAATTGCTCAGTGCAAAGGCTGAAAGAGGAAAGCAGTGAAGATATCTCAGTGAGAAATTTGGCTTAACTACTTGCATGGATGGTGGAGTACAAGGAATTAAAATGAGAGGTGAGAGGCATGGGCAAAGTGAGATGCTGAAAGGTGCCAGAGGGGTAGTGGGGCAGGCTAAAGTGTAAGTAAGGGGGATCGAAGGTGTTATCACCCATCACCCAGGTTTCTGACAAGGCCAGGATGTCAATGCGATCCTCCACAATAAGCTTGTGGATTGCAAGGAAATTGTTCACAAGTGAACAAACATTTTGGATGGAGATGGGGATAGGGGCAGTGATATCCAATCCACTGGCAGATTCTGCAGGGTCAGTATTCGGAGAGGTGAGTGGGACAAGGATGAGGTTGGCAAGACCTCATCCCAGTGGGTAAGCTGAGTAGGAAGGTCAGGAGAGAGTAAGATAGGGCATTTTGGATTTCTGTTGTAAAGGAGGCAGTAATAAATGCCTTGATGGGCCCTTCGGAGGATAGGACGAAAGGTAAAAACCTTTAAAAAAGGTTGTAAGCTTATCTAAGAGGGAGTAAAGCCTACAATATAACCAGGAAAGAAGGAAGGTTGGATGTTCCTAATGGTTGGGATAGAGATTTGGGAAAGCTGAGTACCGAAGAGGGGAGAAATGAAAATAGAAAGGATGACAGGAGAGGGTGGTCTAGGAGGGATAGAGAGAAAAGAAAAAATACAAAGTGGACAAAAAAAGGGGCTTATGGTTGCTGTGCAGGGCCATCTGCATTCTCCCCAGTGAAAGTTAGCAGCCTTCCACCAGCTATGCTGCAACCACTGACATAGCATCACATAGGAGCACTAGGGCAGGCAAAGTCACTGATAAAACAGGCACTAAGGGGATGCACTGGGGCAGAATTGTTCAGTTTTGTCCGTACTGTTGAAAATGGTGTTGGAGAAAATTGTGATAGAATTTTTTTTGTTGGTGGCTTTTATTTCAGGATTTTGGCCAAGAGGACACAGTGACATAGTGAAAGATGAGAAATTATGGAGCAACCATGTTGTGAACATGGCATCTCAGGGAACTGGAGTCCAAATGTCCACTCAAAACAGCCTGTCCATAGCAAAGAGTTCCAAGATGCCTCCTCCCTTCCTCCTCCTTGGCTTCCACCTTCCTTCCAAGGTGCCCTCCAAAGGTGGAAGCCGAGGAGGAGGAAGGGAGGAGGCAAACTGCCATAATGATAGCAAGTTTTAACTTGGGCATGGCAGACTATCACAAGTTTGAAGGCACTCTCCCTGGACTATTTGAGCCTCCCTCTGGGTGGTCCAGGCAGCACAACCATTGTATCAGAATGCCAACATTCCTGGTGGCTGCATAGATCCAGTTATAAGCTGTCATCAAGTGATCAACTGCCAGAGTGGTCATTAGCCAGCTGTACAGCAAATATCCCTTGTCACCTAGCAGCTAGCCTTTGATTCTTCATCATGGGCCAGAGATGGCGGGTATGGCACAGGATGGTAGCAGCCATTCACCAAGAGGATCTTCTAGGCATGGTCATATGCCAACTGGATGTTGATAAAGTTGTAGCACTTGTGTTTGCAGAACATCCCACCCTTAAAATATGGGAAAATGATTGCAATTGCACCATGCAGAATCCCACTAGCCTGACAAATCCATGTGCTCTCTCCTCTAGCTTTTCTCTGGTCAGTGAGATGAATGTGAAGTCCCCTCTCCTTTTGCACAGGACTTCTGTGATTTCTCTGATGCAGCAATGGCCTGTGAACTGTCAGATTTTTCTAATATCACCTACTCCCAACTGGAAGGATCTGCTGGCATAGAATTTTAGGGCAATGGTGACCTTTATGGGCACTGGTAGTGTTATGCTTGCCTTGCTATGAGGTTGCAGATCAGGTTATAGGCAGTGGCATAGATAGGTGACCACCTCCTTGGTAAAATACTGCAGTTGGCCACAGTCGACGTAGGAGAAGTGCTTCCTAAAGAGCCTTGGTGGGTAGGACCTTCTATTCTGTGCACTACTTCCCCTCTCTGCTGCCTGTGCTCCATCACCAAGCTATGCTCCAGTCCAAGGGAGACAACAACTATAGCCACCGCTATAGAAGCAAGTTTTCTCCTGATAGGCATTCCAATTCCTCTGACCTCCTTGTCAAGATCCAGCACTGCTCTCTTGAAAATCCAAAAAGCTTGCAAAGCTCCTCCAATAACACACAACACAGTACTTCTATTAACTTTGCACCAACAGAAGTCTAAAGCATCTTGCCCAGAAGCTGAATAGTTATTCCTTTAAATGATGCTAGTGGGGTGTCCCTCAGCTAAATGCATGTTCAGCTGGTAGTGATTAAGGGAGGGTGTTACCTGGAGCCACATGATCCAAAATGGCAGATTGTGCATTTGATGTCACAATCCGCCCATTCGGTATGCACCTGATACATTCATGGCTCACCCACACCAATGCCTTTTCTGTCAGAGTCAACTGCGTGGGCTGCACCAGGAGCATTCTGGTCATAAGTTTTTGACTTTAAGACTTCCATAGCAACAGCCCCAATGGTGCTTCAGAGCTGCATTTTGCGGCCCCATCTTTCGATTAGTCACTTCACATCCTTCTGGGCTCCGAGTTCAACCATTTCAGACCATAAGCTCTGCCTTCATTTCTGTGGACAGCAGCTGTTTGTGATGATTCTGCCATTCCCACTTACACCACCTCTAGACCGATCTTTTGTTTCTTGTCCCATTAACATTTATTGTATATTAACTGTGTTTAATTATATGTAGGTGTTGGGCATTAACTAGAGTTTTACTTGAGCACATGTAAGAAGACATTTATTGAAACTGTGATGTGGTTAAGTTAGGAGGTGTATGCTTGTAATGCTTAATTACATAAATAAATGTAAGACTGAACAAAGGTTGGCTCCAGTTCTATCCTTCACCAACTGGTTGTCTGAGTTAGAACAATTACAATCTCCTTTTCCCTTACTTCATTCTACCTTTCTATCATTTAATCTCTCCTGCCTTTCACTCTATACCGGACCTTTTATGCTTCTTCCTCCCCCCACCCTTTCCTTGCTTCTGTACTTGCTTAAAGCCTGTTGCATCCCTAACTTTTTCCAATTATGAAAGGTCATCAACCTGAAACACTAATTCCGTTTCTCTCTCTGTGGATGCTGCCTGACCTGTTGTATATTTTCAGCACTTTTATGATTTCATTAAGAAAAGCTATGTCCTAGCATTCAACCACGTCAACCCTAATAGTTTTCAGATAGTATATCTTAAGTTAAGAAACTGTAAAAAGTGATAAAGATACAAAAATGATGATAATTTACAGAAATTCAGAATTAGATTCACCCAGTATTTGCTATTCATGGTGCTCTTTTCAACTCTGTATGAAATCTGTATTATACAATGTTATCTATAATTAAACAAGTTGAATGTGATACTCCTTCCTTTATTCCAGATGATGTTATTGCTGAACAGTAAATCACTTCTTTAGAAGCAACACAATGGATTAACTGCAGAGTGCTTAGATGTAGTTTTTGAGTATAATATCACTGAGTAATATTGCTTGGTTGTTGCATTTCTCTACGTCACCGTTTTCCAGCTGAACTATGTCATTGTTATTTAGCATTACATCTTTTCAGTTTTGACAAATTACACTTTCCAAGTGAAATCCTTTTAACACACTTTATCTCGATTAAATTGAATTGTTCAGGAACAGCACTGTCTCATTTGATTTCATTTCATTACTGTAACACCATTGAATCAACTATTGTTTTATAAGATTTTTTAAAAGAAATTAAGAAACATAATAGCCAGCAGGAACCTGGCATTTGACAAAACTTATGTTGGCAGATTTAAGAAAAAATGGCTTGGTTATCTAGCAACTGTCTAACGTTAAAATATTAACTTTGTTCAATAAAATTCTGAAGCGTACAAATCCTCAAAGATTTATAATAGAAAGGGTCGAAGAAGCTCATTTCAATCCCATTGCTATCCTGTTTCTTAAACACTTTCCTGCCCATGTCTTCTCCTAAACCTATACTAAAATTATTTCTTCTTCCTATCATTTTCTGTCGAAAGATCAGACCTTCTGTTTAAATCTTGCTTAAAAATATATAAAGGTTAAAAAAAAATTACCTTGCCATGATCCTTGCCAATAAGTAGATTTTTTTCACTTGTGTTCAAATTGCAACAGTCTGATGCTACGGAATTGGATAGGGCCCGGAAAACTGGGATGCAGTGTTACCCCACAAATGTCATGCCGTTTGCTGACTTAAATAGTTGTGGCGTGCAACCAACACTAAGCACCTGCATGCCTGAACTGGGTCACAAAATCAATGAGAGGCCAGTGCAAGTAAAACCTGGTACTACTTAAAGCCAGCCCATACCTCATAGAGAGGGGTGGGGGTGCATTGCAGTTGGAACAGCTGCGGGAAGTCATTCAGCAACTGATTCTGACCTCGGAGAGACAGAAGAACAACAAGGCAGAGAGCAGGCTGTGAGGCTTTCCGAAGCTGTACTGGAGGTCTTACAGGAGGTGGCGAGAAGTGGAGATACCAAATAAAAACAGAAAATGCTGAAAAAGCTTAGCAGGTCAGGCAGCTTCTGTGGAGGATGAAACAGAGTTAAGGTTTCAGGTCAACAACCTTTCGTCAGGACTGGGAAAAGCTAGAAATGTAATAGGTTTTGAGCAAGGGGTGGGGCAAGGACAGAAGGAAGGCCTTTGAAAGGATGCAACACACGAGACATTGAATGACAGAAGTTAGGATGGAATTTTCTGTGCCCGTTGGCGGTGGGCATGTGTGGCGGCGTGAGCGGACAATATTGCGAGAAGGCCAAAAATCGGTTTCATGACGTTGTGGAATCAGCTTGCAATCGTCTGCTCTGCCCATTGATGGGGGTCACATTTCCCGCTGTCAGACAATGGGAACCTCATTGTAATACATCTGCATATCATTATAAGCCCAGCTCACTGGAATCATCTCCCCATTCTGGATCATCCAAGCACATCGGCATGATTGCACACTGAGGTGTTTCACAACAGCATATAAGATGTGCAACTGGCGAACTGCACTTTGAGGGGAACTCAGAGGTGAGTGCACAGTAACATTGTGCAGCGCTCGTGAGGGTCGCCTGTTGGACTTCAAAGTTGAGGTGCCGTGCATTCAGGCAATGTCATAGGCAAGTCGCTTTTTCCAGGCAGACTGAGAGTGCAGTGGCTGGGGTAAGGGCTGCACTGCAGTTGATGATAGTGCACAAGCATGTGCGGGATAGGATGGGGGAAGCAGCCATGCATTAGGGAAACCTTGTATAAAGTGACCATTCCTCCGCAGCTGAAACAGTTCAGATTCAGCCACATTAACATGTATGGAGTCGGGTCTCCAGCTTATCTGCCCATTCAAACAACACAGGGGCATGAAAGTGCCATCAAGAGCTCCAGAGCTTTTCACCCCTTGGGCACAGACTTCAAACTAATGAGCGTTTTAGTGGACTGCAGAACAATTGGACGACTGGACAAGTTATACAATCTCCTTGCTAAAGCTGGCCACGGAGCAGTCACTGGTGCAGGCGCTCACAGCCCCTTGCAATGTCATCATTCAGGTTTGGACCAGTCTCCCCATCGTTCCAGCTAACAGTGCAGCTTTGCAGTGTGGGTTAGGAGAATGCCTGTGCCTGAGCTGAGAGCACACCATACAGTCCAGTGAGCGAAATTGCCACCAATCGGCCAGGTGGAGCGGGGCAGAGTTTGGTGGGGTCTCTGGTAGCCATGCAGTGCACTAAACTCCGGCCATCCAAGTAGACTTAACAAAGAGAGTTCTTAGAACACCAAAGCTAACCGACACATTTCTCTCTTTCATCCTGCAGGAGGAGTAAATCAGGAACATGGAGCCTGGTGACCTAGCTGTATGTCTCATGGCTTACAGAGGGTGGAGACAAAGAGGAAGGGAGCAACGGAGACGCCTGGCTGGGCAGAGGGAGGAGAAGCACCCTCAGGAAGAAGGGGCACCTGGGACGCCTGCACACACCACTGAAGAACCACAGTGAGCAGTCGCTGGTCAGCACCTGGCTAGACCAAGGGTCTACAGATACCGCCTTTCATTCCTGCAGATGATGGAGAACCCGTGTCACCAAAGACTGTGAACTGGTCAGTCACATCTGTCACCTGCTACAGGATTTGTTGCCATGGAGACATGGAGGGCATCCACTGACCATGACCAAGAGGCTCCTTTCAGGGCTCCACAGGGTGACCTCTGTGGAACATCGCAAGTCTCCACCTACAAATACACCCATGAGGTCATGGACGCCATCTTCACAAAGGAATGACGTGGCAGATGATGTGTGCCAGGTGGATTAAATGCATGAGAGAAACTTGATGACACAGTCACAATGGTTTTGCAATTTGTATTTATTTCTAGATGCATGCCATGAATTCAGTAGTAACATGTCCACCAAGACTTAAGGGATATTTTAGAAAACTAAATTAAACATTTATTAACAAAATAAAAGATTTCAAGTGCATACATAGGTTTACAAGTTACTACAATAAAATCTAAAACTACCTAATTAACCTGGCTTCCAGTTACAACCCCATTAAGGCGACGGTAAAAAAAATTAGATTTTTAAACTTGATGGACCGGCCCTCACCTTTCAATTAGGCAGTCTAACTTTTCCAAGTTCTGATGAAAGATCGTCAATCTGAAATGTTAATTCTGTTTCTCCCTCCACAGATGCTGCCTGAATTTTCTGTTTTTATTTTAGATTGCCAGCATCTGCAGTATTCTGCTTTTTTGACTAGCGATGTCATCTGTCCAAAGGGGCCAGGAGGCCCTCAGGACAAACTTTGCAAAAACAGTGCTACCAGATAGCTATGCAGGTCTCAGCCTGAGAACCTGGATACAGTGCTGAAAGAAGTTCAATGAGCCTGACATGAGTGATCAAGATCAGTGAATGTATCTTCAAATGCCACATCCCACCAACTGCGTGACTAGCCTCAGCTACTGCTTAGGCCACTGTGCTCCCATCACTCAACTACCAGCAATCTCTATCAATCACAACTCATATCTAACATCCATAGCTTCACCTCACTCTCATACACATAGCACTGGTGCAAGCCTCCCACACACACATTTTGCAACTTACACATATTACCTACTCAACCATGACAGGCACATCACTCAAACACATTGCACCACACTCACTGATACACCTCCCTCAATTGCAGGACAAGGTCACACATTATTGGAGGCAGCTAACTAACAAGGAACAGGTCTGGCTGCATGCCTTTACCCCAATAGAAGCGGCGGTTGTCACCATCATTGGAGTGGTCATGCAGAAACCATCTGCTGCAGCCACTGGCATAGCACTGTGGAGTTGCACTAGGACAGGCAAAGGCACCCAGAAGACAGGCACTAAAGGAATGCACAAAGGTAATGAGTTGACATTTTTGTGCAATATCGCATGTTTAGGTTTGGAATGTTTATTTTGTGATGGCTTTTAGTTTTGCACTGTGACTAAATGGACAATGTGGTGTTTCAATGCTATTTAAGTCTGTTGCTTTAACACATTACGCACCATTTTAAAGCATTACACAAAGAATTAAAGCATCCACAATGATCAAAGTACACACACATTCTGGTTTTTGTCTCACCATTTTACCAACAAACACATAAAAAGGTTAAAGTACAGGTACACATGCATATGCCATGAAAATATGCATATTATTATATGCCCAACTGTGGGCATTGTTTGTTTTTAATTTACTGATCAGAAATGCAGTCAGTCAAATCTGGATTCCTAATTATCCATAGGTGACTAGTGGCCAACATATTGGATCATCTTTCGGTCAAGCAAAGACGACTGAACCAATCAAAAATCGCAATCTTAAAGAAAGCAACACCATCTTTATAAAAAAAAACGTAATTCACTAAAAAATTCACAATGAAAAATCTGCAACCACCTCAAAGGCTGGTTATTTTAACATTCCTTTTAACATTGTGTGTTCGACTTAGGTGGATGAAGAACCAATGCTCAATAATTGTGGAGAAGGAAAAACTATCATAAAAACTTGCCAAAAAACTTATCCACTCCACCTTCCAATATCCAAAATGTTCACATTGCACAGGAGCCATGGGGCTGCCTTTTGCTTTTCTGATCTAGGGAGTCAGATCTTTCAGCTGGACCTTTATCAGGCATCTGTGCATATCAGTCCTCAGAGCCTCCCTGCATCTGGCGTGTGTGACAAAGAACAGGAATTTGCTTTTTTTTAAAAATCTGTTATTAAATGGATAAATCTGCACTAGCAATGGCACTAGCCAGCTGTGTCTCTGGAACTTCAGCATTAAATTTCGTATGTTCTGTGGCAAACGTAGGTCTGCCAATGGCCTACACACATGGTTGCATAATGCTATCTGCCTTCATCAACTTATTTAATGTGAATTCTTGTCCTACTGTTTTGTATCTATAATCAGGCTACATGAAACACAGCCTGTTGTTTCTTTCCATGGAACCTCTAGTAATCTGCATTCATCTCAGTGATAACAATCTAAAACTACATTGTTCTCCGTTGTTGTATGTTAAAAACTAATCTCAAAGGGCATAAAAATTATTAATTCATTATTTACTGTGGTGTGTCAGCTCAGATCATGTCTGCTAAAGACAACCTTTAAAAAAGAAAGACTGCTAAATTTGAAAGAAAATACCCTTATAATAAATGGACTTTTGAAATATCTCTGGTTTCTATTCACACTTTTCTATGTAAAAGGAAGTCATTCAAATTCCATAAAAATAAGCTTATCTTTACATAATACACTGTGCTCTTGCGGACAGGTGATGCAAGCAATGTGACCTTTTGGCCCAGTTCTGCATTCCTGTATTTCCAGTGAGGAAGCTGTGCTTGAAGGGAAAGATGATTCCAATAGGACTATGAATCTCACCCAATTCTCCAGCCTGCTTTCTTTGTAAGTGTGGTTGCCTACTGGGAGCATAGGAATTAGCTTTGTTAGAGTACTTTAGCTCTGTGTTATAGTGTAAAATGTAAAGTAGGTGATAGCAATTCAGCCGCCCAATGTATGTCGCTCCTGAAAACAGGAGGCCGAATCGATATTGTTCATTTTACACCATCATCCAGGTTCAACGGTACTTCACTGTCTTTAGTCAATTTAAATTTAACACTATTTTTAAACAGTCAATTTAATTTACAGAGAGTGCAAGATTATTGTACTGAGAATAATACCAATCCTTCTGTTTCTGTGTATTATTTTCATTTATAAACAAATGTGTACAGTCTCTAAGTGTTTCTTTGAGGATAAGAGAAGAATGCAATGAGTCCTCTGCTATTATCTCTCTAATTTCTCCACCCCACCCTCCTTCAAGCTCATCTCAGCCGAAGTCAAATTTCCTGCTCTTCAACCCCATTTCCATTAAACTTATGATCAACCCACTTGCATTCCAGGACTCCAAAATGGAAATTGCCTGGCTTGTCGCTACCTCCATACAGTCCAATCTTTGAATGCTACCAATCCCACTTTCTCCTTCCCAAGTGCCCATTTGTCATCTTATCATCATCATGCGGGTACAACAAGCAATTAGAAAGGCAAAAGGTATCTAATACTTGAATCCCATTGGAATAAAGACTAAGAGTAAAGAAGACTTACTACAATTATATAGGGACTTGGTGAGACCATGTCTGGAGTACTGTCAGTTTTGGCTTCTGTACCAGAGGAAAGATATACTTGCCTTAGAAGGCGTGCAATGAAATTTCACCAAACTGATTCCTGGGATGAGGGGATTGTCCTACAAGGAGAGATCGAGTAGATTAGGTCTTTATTTAGGAGCTGGAAAAGGGGGGTACACCCAGCACAAAACACCAGAGGGGCCCAGACTGGTTACTGTCAATGGAGATCTTGTTGTTGTCCAGACTGAGCAGCCAGAGCTTCAGACCTGAAAGACCGACTTAAAATATAAGGAACTGTTAGTTCTGATTTTTTCTAAGCCAGTCAACCACAAAGCTACCCAAAGGTCGAACAGCTTGCAGAGCAGTGATTGGAGGAGCAGGTGCAGGGAAGAAAGTGCTTCTCCTCCATTCACAGATCCTGCTTCACCCACTTTTGCACTGGCCTCCAAAATTCTTCTGGTAACCTTCAGTGAATATAGATTATTAATTTTTAAAATCAATTACTCTGGGATTTACGCATTCAACTGAAGGAATAAAAGGAAACAAGGATGATCTGAGAAGGAAAATGCGCTTTTAGAGATAGTGAGGGGAGGGGGAGGTGGGGGTGGGTGCAGAGAGAGAGAGAGAAGGGAGAGCGCAAGAGGGAGGGTTGGAAATAAAGCCTCTGTCTATAATCACACCAGCCCTAGCGAGCCAGAGGTGGACGAAGGTTAATATGGAAATGTGTGCAGGGACAAGACGCAAAGCAGCAACGATTTCTTGGGCTCTCAGACTGTGCAGGTATCCTTTGGTGGGGGTGGGAAGAGGGTGATTAAAACCATCTAAACTAGTCTAAGGTTTCAGGGTAAATAGGGAATCAGATAAATAATTGTGTTTTTGGACTTAAAAATACATTAAAATAAAACTAAGATTCTTGAGGGAGCAGCATCAGAGAAGATCCACAGAATGATGTTTCTGTTGGCATAAGTAATTGTTTATCCATCTATTATAAATCATTAGGGGTTTCAGCAGTGTCAAAATCACGGGCCTAAAAGGTTAAGAAATTTTACTCTGCTCTTTTTAGCTAAGATGTATGTAACTAAACAGAGAAACCGCCCATCTGCACACAATAAATATATTAAATTTAACAACCCTGTGCCATTCCTAATGGCCTTTTTTTAAATTGTGGAATCTTAATCTGGCCATTTTTGCAGCTCCTATCATTTACAAAAGCTTCTACTCTACAATATTAGGATATTAATTTCTTTGAGAAAGTTAAAATAATACTCTGCAAAGCAAAAAGAATGTTGCTGTATGAATAATGGTATTCATTAGAAAGCACCAATGCTTTTAATTGTTGTATTTTTAATCTTTTTGGCTTTTCTGACAAGTCATTGCTAACAGTATTGAACAAGGGATATACTTGTCTCGTAGAACTTCGGGCAGAATTTTTCCTTTGTTGGGCGGGTGCATGCCTGAGCAAACGAGAGTAAAATAGCATCCCGACGTCATCGCGCACTCTTGCGATCTTTCGCTCAGTGGGCGCGCACGGGTGCCAGAGCAGCGCCCGCCATTAATTAACAAGCCACTTAAGGCCCTTAACAATGCAATTGTCTGAGATTTTTCATTGCATGTGTGATTTTCTGCTCGTCGCATGGGCAAAAGGGGTAGGCAGCCAGTCGACGTTTTCACAAACCTCATCCAAGGGTGGGATAAAAAAAGTTTGCATTGCCAGTGTGAGCAAGCAGTTTTGGAGATAATTTGCAGCTGGTTGCTTATTGGTACTTGGCAGCTTCATCTCTGTTCGGAGCTTCGTTGGCAAGCCTCATTGCTGTCTGCTAGGCCCCCGGAGGATTCAGACCGTGTGGACCCTTCAGATATCAGGTTGCCTTCCTTTACCCTGGTAATGGGGATTGAGGTCTCCGCTGGTGGCACCTCCTCTGAGAAGGAAGAAAGGGGCAGAAGGGAGAGGAAACCAGGTGTCCCCATACAGCTTCCAGGGGAGGGACCTGTGGGAGGAGAGGCGCAGGCACAAGGGGCTCAGGGCCAGCAGGTAGTCTGAGGTGGAAGGGGCCGCAGAAGGCACCACTATCCTGCTGCCAGGGTTTACAGGCAGCGATGCAGCTAACTCAATATGTTTGAGATGCAATGCGGAAGGAGGCTCCGCCACTCAAGGGATACCATCACCTCCTTTTGCCAGATGATTGGGCCCAAGATCAACTTCAATTGTGTGGGTGGGCATCCCATGCCAGTGGCTCTAAAAGTCACAGTGGCCCTCAACTTGTATGGCTCTTTCCAGGGGTCAGTGGGGGATCTGTGTGGATTCCCCCAATCAGCTGTCCATAGTTGCATCAAGCTAGTGACAGAAGTTCTGTTCAGGTGGGTACTGACCTTTATTCTTTACCGTACAGATAAGACCAGCCAGGCTGAGCGAGCCAGAGGCTTTGCAGCAATTGCTGGGTTCCCCCGCGTCCAGGGTGCAATCAACTGCACACATGTGGCCATCAAGGTGCCAGCGGGTCAGCCAGGAGCCTTCGTCAACAGGAAGGTATTCCACTGCATGAACGTGCAGATAGTGTGTGACCACAGGATGTAGATTCTGCAAGTCTGTACAAGGCACCCTGGCAGCTCTCATTACATGTACACCCTTAGACACTCCCAGATGCCAAAGCTCTTCAGTGTTCCAGCCTGGCTGAATGGATGGCTGCTGGGTGACAAGGGCTATCCCTTGAAAAGGTGACTAATGATGCCTCTCCAGCAGCCAAGAGCAGAGGCAGAGCAGTGTTATAACAGGAGCCATGCCTCCACAAGACAGTAGTAGGGAGGACCATAGGTCTTCTCAAGGTGCGCTTCCAATGTCTGGACTGTTCAGGGGGAACACTACAATACCCCCCTGAGTGGGTGTCTCTGATCATGGTTGCATGCTGTGCTCTCCACAATCAGGCACTGGCAAGGGGGGACCCATTGAGGAAGAGGATCTTGACGCAGCTACACAGGCAACAGATGATGAGTCCAGTGGTGAGTTGGAAGATGAGCCAGTGAGGAGAACGCTGAGGGCGTGGAGGTAGACCTCGGTAACCTGCAGGGAGGCAGGGACACCAGGGGCGCCTTGATCCAACGCTCCTTCAGCTAGACGACCAAAAATAAGCTTCAATCACATGCCAGGGCTGCCACCTCCATCCTAGGTGTCCGTAAGGACCCTTTCATTTGAACCCAAAGAACACTCAGTACCTGTGCAATAAAGTTCAGAGCCACCTATATCCAACATTACATACTGGCAAACCCTACACCAATAAAATAAAATGGTGAAGCATGCTCAGGCCATGATGAAAAAACCAGATTTATATCATTTTGACAAGTATAGACTACAGCAATCTCTCTGGTCTTTAGTCCCAGACCAGTATACATTAAGTAAACATAAATGAGCATAAAATCACCCATGACCTGTCCCTCTTGTGCTCATGGTGCCTTTAACTTACACTTGTGAGTGCTACTTCTAGGTGCTTCCCCCTCGCTGGCACTGGCAATGGAGACTCTGCTGTCTTGTTGGCCTTGATGACCTTGGCAGTCGTCCTCTGGCCAGTGGAGCTTGTCCTGGCCCCACCTGGGAGGGAGCAGCCAATGCCACGGCTGGCATCTCCCCAATCACTGCAGCCACATCAGATGCCAAAATCACTGGCAGAGGGGCGGAGGAGCTGCTGCCATCATCCAGAGCGCCCTGAGAGGAGCCCGTGTGCTAACGTAATGTCGCTGTGGACCTCCCTGCTCACCATTGATTGACATGCGCCTAGCTGGGATACTGGGTGCCTCAACTATCTCCCACACTGACACTGACCACCTGATGTCAGTGCCTGTTGGAGGGCTTGCAGATCCGAGCGCAACCCCTGGGTCCCCTGATTCTGTTCCTGGAGCTGCCTCTCCATTAGAGTCACCAATCTCTCAATGGAGGAGGCAATGCGCTCGGCCATGATGGTCAACAAGTCCTCCACAATGGAGACCATGGCACACATACCATCATCGGTCTCTGCCAGATGCTCCCGCACATCTTGCTGGACATCCAGCATCTGCTGTCTAATGGACAACTCCACCATCATCTGCCTTCGACTGAGCATTGTCCTGGTCCCCAGCACTCATCCGACTGCTAGCACCCTGGGCACTCTCTCCCTCCGTCTGCACCTCAAGCGAGCGTGAAGTTCCCTCACCAATATGCACTGAGATACTAGCAGCCGAACTAATGCCCACTGAGGTACTGGTATCTGTGCTAGTGCCTGCTTCAGAGAGCGGGTGTGACATAGCTGACAGTGACACTTGGTGGTCCTCTGGTGTCAGGTGTGCCCCTTCATGGTCTACAGATGGGATGCCTGCTGACAAATCTAAAAGGGAGAAGAAGGACATGTCATTAGTTAAAGTCATCACACTGTCACTGTGCATGCCAGGCACCCTGGTGAGACAATGAAGATCTGCATCATGGTGCCATTGTCTTCCAATGATTAATGGGGACGCCAGATTTGAGGCTCACATCAATGAGGAGAATGCTGTAGAGTGGTTGCACAATCCGAGAGTCTCAGCTTTGTGCACTGCACTCTTACCTTCATCTGGAACCCCCGCCTCGCTGTGTCCTGTTGCATGGGGAGTGTGCTGGCTCTCCAGCTCCAGAGCATCTTGCTCGAAGCAGGAGAGCAGCAGCAGGTTGGGCGGGCCTCCGCCAGTACGCACCCTTTCTGTTTGGATATGGCTCATCTTCTCCTGAAAGAACAGAGGAGTATTAATTAGTCCACTCTCTACCTGCAGCGCCATGGCAGCCTGGCCAACCCCAGCTGAGGAAACCCTCACAGGGCACATCCGACTCGTGGCCCTCGAGCCGCAAGGCACTCAGTCCAAGCAGCCAGGGCTCACCCACTTGACCAACTCCGACGTGATTGACAGTTGGCATTCAGGCTATAGCATCCCTGAGGTCCACGGTGGGGGACAGGACAGGGGGACAGGGGCAGCCGCACCTTAACACTTCTGCACACTGACCCATGCCAAAACGGTACTCACCCTCCCTGAGTGCAGCAGGTCATTGAAGCTTCCAGCACTGCACCCATGTGCGCTGCACCACATCATGGCTGCTCACCCGGGCTGCCACCTCTTCCCATGCCCTCTTGGTGACGTGCAGTGGCCTCCTCCTCCCATCTCTGGGGACAAGGAGCCTCCTGGCAGCCACCTCCTCCAGCAGGACGGCGAGACACTCATTGGAAAAGCGGGAGGCCGAGTGCCCACCTAACCTGCCCTCCCACCTAGCGTTTGCTTCCGCAATCGAATGCATCGTCCGAATGGCAGCCAGACGTCCTTCCCCGGCAGCCTCTCTGGGCCTTCTTTATACCGGCCACCAGGTTATCATTGGACCCGGCGGCTAACAGGCCCCCACCCCCATTCGGCCCTTCCTGGCCAGTGACAAGCTGCATTTCACGCTGGGCGGGCCTCAATTGGCCAGCCAGTGTGAAATCATGGTCCATGCCTGATCGCGGGCGGCGGCCAGATTCACGGCCTCTCCCGGGCCCGTCCACCATGTCCACCCGACAAGGGCAAAATTCAGCAAAATTCTTTGAGTCAATAGAAAACCCACACATACGACTGTTATTTGCATTTCCAATCAAAGTGCCATCCCACAGTAAAGACTAAGGTCCTCAGCTCACTGGTAGACAGACTGCTTCCTTTCTGTGGAAGCAAACCTGTCAGTAAAGCAGGCACCACAGCATGTTCAGGTGGTCTTACAGAACACTGGTCATTGGGATCCCACTTAATCTGGGGAGCAGATTTATTCACCTATATTAAAGTAAAACTGCATTCCTAGCCTTGAAAAGCTCATTTTGGACACACATGGTGCTGAGAGTGGTCAGGGTCATAAAACAAGAAGAATTGTCTTAGCTTCCCATTATACCACACGTCTGATATTAACTCCTACTGAAGTAAGTGAGACTAAATGAAAGTGGACTGTATAACGGGTGACTCAATGCAACTTTGTCCAAACCCTTCAAACTCTTCTCTCATCCTTTATACCAAGAGCAATTCTTACCCGAGTCCTGTGGGGGAACCACCTCTTAGAAAAAGACAATGCAGTGAAGTATTGTAATTACAAAGCTAAATGGGCAAATGGACAAGTTGTCGAAAAATTTCTTCTGTTGGGATTATTATTGTGATTATTTGTTTTGTCTGAAGGTTGTGAGAAACTGTAGGCTGTAGGTGGAAGGAAATATAGTTCAGGGACTCCACACCGTCAACTACTACTACATTTCAGTTCAGGTGCTGTGTGTTTATATTGAATATGTAAATTCTCATCACATAAATGACCTCTGTTTTAATAGTGTCTCTGTAAGGAAGTGTAATAATACCCAGTGTCCATGTAACCTAATGTAGTCTAAATCATGGAAATAGTTGTGCACTGTTAAAACCAGGTCAATCTAGTCCATTGATGCATCCCCCATGGCTTCCATGCATTGGAAGTTGAGGTAGCTGTTTGCTGACACGATCTGCTGGATATATGCAAGTTCTTCCTGTTACGACCGCAGCCGATGTTATTTGCTGAGCAAGCCAAATCCCAGAGGGAAACTTGTCTTACTGATCATAACCTTTCTTTGTATTTTGAAAATGAGGGCAAAAAACTACTAATCCCAGAAGCATAGAATCCCAGTAACACATTTAGGATTTTAAAATTAAAAGATTTATTAGCAAGAAGAAGAAAAACTTAACCACACAAGATTAAAGTTACATAGTTAAAACTTACAAAACAACCCCCCCGAAAAACCACTTGGTCACAACTCATAAGTAAACTACTTGGCAATACTGTCAGATTTTTAATCATAAAATCCATTAATATCACCCAAGGCAAAGAACAGCTGTCACTTAATAAAGGTGTACCAAACAACTCCTCAAACACTTCCACTCTGGGGCGGAAATTCAAGAGAATGGTTCAGAAATAGACTGCTTTCTGAAAACAAAGACTTATCTGGCTTGGAAACTTGATGGTTGCTTCAAATTTACAACTTTCACACCTTCTCCCAGCACAGATTTGGTCTCAGGACATCTCTCCCACACAGCTACCACAACTCAACTAAACATCTTTCCTTAAATATCTTTTTCCCCTTTCATCTTAGATTCCATTGTCCTAAGCACCTCTTTGAACTCAACTTTTCCAAAATATAAAAATCTTTCATGTTTTTCTATTGCCCCCACTTTCAGGTCAAATAACATTTAATAACCTTCCCTTTTTTACTTATGAAACCTTTCTAAGTTGTAAAAGTCCCTTGTCACTTCTAAATTCCCTTTTGAAATTAAACAGCTGAAAAATGAAGTCCCTACTTATCTCATAATGCAAATTTCAAACCCAATCTATTTACTTGAAATCCAAGATCAAAGCAAAATACTGCGGATGCTGGAAATCTGAAACAAAAATAAAAATAGCTCGAAAAACTCAGCAGGTCTGACAGCATCTGTGGGGAGGAATAAAGTTGAAATCCAACTTCGTCATAGCCTCTCATTACAAATGCATGCATCTAGCACCTTTATCTTTCACCTCTCAGTTCCCACAGGCAAACTGTCTTTACTAACATAAAAGCAAAAAACTGCGGATGCTGGAAATCCAAAACAAAAACAAAAATACCTGGAAAAACTCAGCAAGTCTGGCAACATCTGCGGAGAGGAACACAGTTAACGTTTCGAGTCCAAATGACCCTTCAACAGAACTAAGTAAAAATAGAAGAGAGGTGAAATATAAGCTGGTTTAAGGGGAGGTGGGGGGTGGGGGCAAGTAGAGCCAGTGATAGCTGGAGATAACCAAAAGATGTCACAGACAAAAGGACAAAGAGGTGTTGTGTTGAAGGTGGTGATATTATCTATCGCCCCCCTTTTTTCCCAATAATTTAAATAGATTTTTCTTTTCCCACCTATTTCCATTATTTTTAAATGTATTTCCATCCATTGTTTTATCTCTACCTTTTAGCCTTTTTTGATTCCTTCACCCCACTCCATCCCCACTAGGGCTATCTGTACTTTGCTTGTCCTGCTTTCTACCCTTAATTAACACATTCCTTAGATAATATCACCACCTTCAACACCTCTTTGTCCTTTTGTCTGTGACATCTTTTGGTTATCTCCACCTATCACTGGCCCTCTATCCAGCTCTACTTGTCCCACCCCACCCCTCCTTAAACCAGCTTGTATTTCACCTCTCTTCTATTTTTACTTAGTTCTGTTGAAGGGTCATTCGGACTCGAAACGTTAACTGTGTTCCTCTCCACAGATGCTGCCAGACTTGTTGAGTTTTTCCAGGTATTTTTGTTTCTGTCTTTACTAACATTCTCCCAGTTTAATTAATCACAGACAGACAAACACACACACGTCCTTCTTTACAGAATGCTGCCATATTCCCAAAAATATTTTTAAAATAACAAAATAACATCCATCTTCATATTCCTTTCGTTATTTTATTTCTGCTAATTTGCTTGCCAAGCTGTTTTTCCAGTGACTCTGTGTGGTGTGGTGCTGTCTGTTTCTCTCTCCCTCATGCTGATTGGTCTGCAAAGGTCATCTAGCAATGCATGTCATTTTATACATGAAAAACAAATGAACAAGTTATAATGTATGAACAGATCTGCAAGTGTGATTGTACTGCTGAGGACTTTCTTTTGAAGCTCTCATGTTATCTTCCTTTGAAGTTGCTAAGACCTGTTGAATGCAATCTATTGGGGAACCCGCTGAGACAAGACTGTGGTTTCACTGCTCAAGAAAGTCATTGCTCTAGTCCTTCCAATCACAGGTTCCCTCTCTCCCAATCTTGCTGCTCCTCCAGAGATAGAATCTATGATTGGAGGAGCAGCAAGGGCAGGAGAGAAGGACCCTGTGATTGGAGGAGCTGGAACAGTTATTCTGGACATTCCCACTGGCCACCAGGCAGGAGTCTTTCAGCTACACTGAACGATTTGTGACAACATCTTCTGGAGGCCAAGGAGAAGAAGCAGAAAATTAAAGAACAGGAGGAAGTCTCTACTGTTAACAAGGCTGGAGCAGGCCTGGGAGAGCTGTCACTCAGCCTTGTGCCAGGCTGGACCCGGCTGTTGTCCAGTCTGCAGCACGAGCCACTTCCAGGGAACTGGAATTCAGTGATACTGAGTTACCTTGAGTGAGGTGAGTGAGTGCCAAGTCAGTCTGTCCAGGGAGGGAGGAGGGAGCTCAGGCAGCAGCAACTCAATGGGACTGACCCCTCTTCTCCTCCCCTCCCTCTTTCCCTTCTACAACTCTCCAACAATGAAACAATGTGAGCTGCTGCATGGAGACGGTCTTTTCTATAAAGAACAGGTAGTCAAAACAAAATCTGCAAGGTTTTCTTGTAATCTGGGTCGCAAGTATTGAATCTTTCCCCCAAATTAGAATTTAGTGTCAGCACGTACATATGGTGTAATGTACAGAACGTGTTAATGAGGCAGTTACCAAAATCAGTGTTATCATCTGCACAGCGTTATAAGTAACTAATGGGATATTTTCCTGTCAAATTAACAATATTTCACAACACTGTTAAACTAAAATTTGTACTCTCTGGTTTGTTTAATAGTCACGGTGGGATCACCTATAAGGCACTCATAACTACATTATATCATTGCTGCTCTTAATACTAATGGCTCATGCTGTATATATATCAGATGATATGATGTTTGTAACAAGATGCCAGTAATGTGAGTTATTATTTTACTAGGACCTTTCTGAGTTTGTTTGGTGAATTAATTGATGAATCTTGAATTATAAAAAAAATAGGGCAAAGTTTAAAGGGCAGGGAAGGGATAAGGGGCCCAGAAACAGGAGAAGCACTGGGGCCTACAATTTCTCTCCCTAAGCCTATCTATAGTCCCTATAATTTACAAGAATGAGAATTATCTAACCCAGAGGGCTGTGGCTGCTTTGTCATTGAGTACATGCAAAAGAGAGGTCGATTGATTTTTGTGTACGAAGGAAATTAAACAGGGATAGTGTGAGGTGGTGGACTTGAGGTACATGATCAACCATGATCTTGTTGAATGGCAGAGCAGGCTCAAAGGGCTAAATGGCCTATTTCTGCTCCTATTTCTTGTTCTCATGTGAGAGTGAAAGAAAGAAAAGAAAAAAACAAAGTAATGCAGGAAAAGAAAAACGCATAGTGATGGAAGGAGTTGGAACGGCTAAGAACAGAATGATTATAGGGAAAGGCAGATTTTCTCCCTCTGTTACAAAAGGGATATCAGTTAGTTTATATAATGATTTTCTTCTTGTGTTCTGTCACTAAATAAACAATTCATTACCATCCTTTGCCTAGTTGGCTGACAGTGCTCAAATTTAACCTTTTTTTAGATAAAAACATATATCCTTTTTTTTGTTATTTCTTGCAATAGCTTAGCTGGCAGATTTGTGAAAATGCAGCAAAGTGATTAGAAGTGCTGAGCCTTTTGCACTGTCAGAGCCAATAATCCAATTGCCAGATTGGATATTTTGAATCTAAGAATGAAGTTTCTGATTCCTGATTAATTTGCTACAAGGTAGGGACGAAATGTTGAATAAGTTATTAGGCTGTGGTACAAAGATCTGTCAACTGGTTATTTTTATCCATAGCTGATAGAAGTCATGCTCCAAATATAATTCAGATCTGGGATAACTTATCCTGACAGGCTGGTCATGTACTTACAGGATTACTACATACTCAATTATCAAAATTCATTTCCCACCTAGCTTCCAGGTCAAAGGAAGATCAGTAGAAAGGATTAACATTACCAATTAATACTTCATTCTATAATTTTTCAATTCTATAAAGAAAAAATACCACACTTTATAGTCAGATTTTAACTAAGTTATTAATCTTCCTTAAATACCATGATGTAAATTGGGTCTTTGTGAACTATCAATAAAAATATTGCACAAGCATGCACTTTCTATTGTCACGATTTTTGGCAATGATTTTATGCTAACATTTATAATCTTAAAATGGTATGCATGCAATTTTCCTATGTCGCAATTGTCTGTCACAACTTGTTGCAGGCTTTGGCCTGGATGGCAGCATGGCCCAAGCTGCCGATATCAACCTGCCATTTTTCTTTTCTCATCACATGATTTCTCACCTCCTTCCTCTATCCACCCCTACCCACTCTCCTCCCCCTCCCAAAAAGAGTGAGGTAAGTTATTTTAAGTTTCTTCCAGATTCTTACAATTAAACTCCTGTTGCAGTGTTCCACAGCACTCTCCCTGAGCTCGGGTCTTACTATATTCACCTTTTCCCTCTGGTCCCTGCTACTGACCTTCATTTTCCCCCAGTTCTCCTCTAGGCCCTGATCGCATTGCAATGCATGACAACATGCAAGGTTATTACCTTCACCAGTTTCTCAGCTATGGCCAACCTATGCTTTACAAATGTTCATAGCGCTTGGGGCTTTAGTCGATTTGGCCTTCAGTTTCCTACTTAACATTGCTTTAGCCATGAGTGAATCAGTGATCTGCAAATCTTATCCCCTTCACTAGCCTTTCTCCACTTTACAGGTTGCCACTCTGGTCAGCACTTCTGGGTCCCAAATCATTCTTTCTTCGGCACACTTTCCTGACCTTTTTATGTGCAGAGATGCAAAATCTCCCTACATTTGTCTTTGGTCTGCAATCAGATTTTTGACAGCCAAGAGATAGGGCTCAAGAGGCCAAGGAAGAAAGAGGAGTAAGGATAGGAGATATGAGCTGAAGGCTAAGAATGTGGGCTTCATAATATCAGCTTATCTCAGCGTAATTGCTTGCTTTCATAGGGTTGCTTTTGACTTGCCAGTTTTTTTTTGGAAAGGCAGCAATACAAACCTGACAAGATGTAAACCATACTCTCCAACGTGCTGTGTGCAATGCCACTGAGGTCCCATAGTCATTTTTAATTTGTACTTTGTAGAAAAATGATTGCTTTGTCTCGATGCACCAGGCCATAATTTTGAATTATAGGTAAATACAACATCTTAATAATAAACAAGAACAGTAGCTAAATGATTTTAAAATTGCAACTTGCATGGAAACACTGTTGAATTATCTATGTTTATAAGCATTTCTTAGTAGAAGCACATCTTCCAACATCGTAACGATGCCTCTCTACACCTACAACAGAAATCATGTGATATGCCACCTCAGCATATATTTATATAAACCCTTGCCCAACATTACATCATGAGTTGTCCAAATGCTGCATTGTGTGCAGAACTATTGTATTGCACATCTCATAATTCACAGTTTTGAGAAATAATCTTTTTTTTTAACTTTGGCATTGTACAGACGGGATGCCCTTCGCCAAAATGATCTGCAGCCAATCCTCAGTACTCAAATATTTAGCTTCAAATGAATAAATAATTCAAGTAGTTCCATTTCAATATTCAGCTGTTTTTCATTTCTGGGTCAAGTCTTTAGATTATTTAATACCACTACTTATAATACACGCATTAGGATTATGTGCCCATAGCATCCCTATCATGTAAACTGAGATCAGTTGGCTCATCACAGACCGTGAATCACAACCCGAACCTTCGTATTTGTATGGTCATGTTACATCTGTCATAACAATCAGAGACTTTCAAAAGTTGGTTTTTTAAAAAAGATAAACACCATCCTCTCTTAGAGTTCAAGGATTTTTATAGTACAGTTGAACACGCATTGGTCACATCATCTTGAATCATTCCAACAAGAATGAAAAAAGACCATTCATTTGAATAGCAGCAATGGTTACAATAGCAGGGATCTCACATCATCTGGACTCATCTGTTTTGGCCTTAGAAAGGACAACCAATGGGTCCCTACACTAGGCTTAATTCAAGCTGGTGAAGTGTGGCAATTGATTGTTCCTTGCCTTGTATTTCTTTTTCTAAAAATACTGAATATGCTTTCCATTTTTCTTGGATTTTTTCTGAGTGGCAGAAAACCTAAGCATCCTCCTTGTAATACAACTTAATAAGATTTCCTCTTAATTTCAAAATTAATAGCTTTCTGAATTGATTTTCAAATTTATGAATTAATGCATAAATTAAGGAATTAATTGAAAGATTAATTTGCAAATTTATTAACTCATTTCCAAATAATTTATTTTATATTGTTGAATGTTAACTGAGAAAATACATCATATTTCAGCACTCATTCCTTCACAGGGCAGGTTAAAATACCGTGCATAAAACGATAATTTAGTTAAATTGCAAAATAAGTGAGAGAAAATTCCAACACGAACAGCACCAAAGAAACAATTAAAGCCATTCCTCTCCAACAGAATGCAATTTCTATGAATATGAAATTCAGCAATTCTTAATAAAAATGAATCTTGAGAAAATTATGGCTGGCATTCAGTTACTATTTGGCTGTATTAACACATAAATTCAGTTAAATGGATGCTTCACAAGAGATTTTGGATATAGAGAAAATAGTTTTTCCAAGACCATGATACATAATGGGCTAATACTGTAATTAAAGGCAAGACTAGAATTCCTACTCCTACCCAGTGGAACTATCTACTGAAATGTAATAGCCCTCTTATAATAGTATGAAATCAAAAATTAGATACAATTCAACTGACTTAAAGTTCCAGAATCAGTATCTTCTTACAGTTAAAATGTGACCTGTTTTATTTAGGGTATTTGTACTACATAAAAAAACACATAATTAAACATTTGGTATCATAGTGTAACCTAAAGTATTCAGAAATGAGCATTAATTTTCTAATGCTAGAATAGCTATTTTAAATTCAAACTTCTGGTTGTGGATCAAATAGTTCCCACTATTTTTGCGATATTCAGCAGTAAAGCAAAATTACACAAATTATTTATAAAAGTAGGAAAGATCTGCTCACTGCACCAAGTTTAATGAGATTAGCTTTATAAAATGTAACAGGAATCTGCACTTTTAAAAAATGAAATACAACCTTGTTTCAACTCAAACATTTTGACATAAGTAACTTTTTGATTTTAATCCTTTGTACATGTGTAAAAAATTAACAGGAGGGACGATATTTTACTACATTAAAGGCACTGTACAAATCCAAGCTGTTGACCGAAGCTTCAAAAGATGACCTGCTAGGAAAATACATCCTGAATAAGATAACTTCATATGTATAAATGCAATTTCCAGCTGTCATCAGTCTCCAGACAAAGGGATTACTGCTCTCTTCAATTGACTCTTGTGAAGTAGGCATCCGTCTGTCTCGGGAGATGATGGACTGTGCCCGGGGTGTATGTCACTTCTGGATTGAACATCATCTGTTGTGGCTGTAGGGGCTGACACAAGTGGCAGTCCCTTCTGCAGCTGGCACAGATCAATAGCATTGGCCCGAGGTCAACTGACGTTTTTTTCCTTCTGCCAGGCTTTCTTTTCCACCCACTGGTTCTTTAGTCCTCTGCTTTTTCCAAGCCCTTCCTGACTGCTGTCGCCAGGCACTCCAGTCAACAGCAAGGACTTCCCATGCATCGATTCTGATCCCAGTCAACTTGAAGTCTCGCTTACAGAAATCCTGGTATCACAGATGTTAGTCTTGTCCCAATAGCAAGTTTACCATAGAGCATGTCTTTGGGGATGTGGCCACCATCCATTTGGCTCACATGACCCAGCCAACAGAGTCGCTACTAACTCAAGAGGGCAAACATGCTTGGGATCCTGGGGGTTACTTTTGACCAGAAACTGAACTGGACTAACCATATAAATTCTCTGGTTATAAAAGCAGGTCAGAGACTAGGAATTCTGCGGTAAGTAACTCACCTCCTGACTCCCCAAAGCCTGTCCACCATCTACAAGGCACAAGTCAAGGAGTGTGATGGAATACTCTCCACTTGCCTGGATAAGTGCAGCTCCAACAACACTCAAGAAGCTTGACACTGTCCAGGACAAAGCAGCCTGCTTGATTAGCATCCCATCTATAAACATTCACTCCCTCCACAACTGACGCACAGTAACAGCAGTGTGTACCATCTACAAGTTGCACTTCAGGAATTCATCAAGGCTCCTTCGACAGCACCTTCCAAACCCACAGCTGCTACTATCTAGGACAAGGGCAGCAAATAGATGGGAACATCACCACCTGAAAGTTCCCCTCCAAGCCACACACCATCCTGACTTGGAAATATATCGCCATTTCTTCATTGTCACTGGGTCAAATTCCTGGAACTCCCTCCCTTACAGCACTGTGGGTGTACCTACACCACAGGACTGCAGCGGTTTGAGAAGGCAGCTTACCACCACCTTCTCAAGGGCAACTAGGGATGGGTGTGGGCAATAAATGCTGGCCTAGCCTGCGATGCCCACATCCCATAAGTGAATTAAAAAAAACCCAGCGCTCTGGTGTACTCCTATATTTGGCACAGTCTCTGGCCGGGAGATCCCCAGTTTTCATCTCAGGCAATGGAGGTGCAAGCTGTTCAGCTGCTTTTCTTGGCTTGCATAAGTTGTTCATGCTTTGCTACTGTAAAGGAGGATGCTAAGAACACAGGCCTGGTGCATGCGAAGATTTGTATTTTCAGTTAGTTTGCTGTTGGTCCATACTTGCCTTCACAACTTTAACATGACGCTGCTGCCCTGGCAATCCTGGTGCTGATTTCGACATCAAGGTATAGGTTGCGGGTGATTGTTGATCCAAGATATGTGAAGCTGTCAACGACCTGTAGAGTGAGGTTGTCAATGCTGATGGAAGGCGAAGTCTCTACATCCTGGCCCATAGCTTTGGGCTTCCTGATGCCGATTGTCAGTCCAAACTCCTTGCAGGCCCCAGGGAACCAATCTACAAGCCATTGCAAGTGAACTTCAGTATGGGATGGCAGCGTAGAGTCATCAGCAAATGGCAACTCAGGCTAGGGGCAGAATTTTTCCGTCAGACTGAAGGGGGCGGGGCCCGCTCTCCGACGCATAAAATGATGCGGGGTGACGTCGGGTGGAACTCCCAAGGTCACCTCATGTCATTTACATTTTCAGGTCGGCTGCGCGCAGCCAAGTTGGCTATGCGCCCGCCGACTTGTCAACGGCCTATTAAGGCCATTAAGAAACCAATTCAGCTCATTAATGGACCTGCCCGTCCAATCTTAAGGTTGGTGGGTAGGCCAGGAGCCCAGGCGGGATTGTGAAAAAACATGAAACCTCATCCACTGGTGGGATGAGGCTTCATGACGGTTTTTAAATTTTAATGAAAGGTTGCAATAAAAGTTATGGACTTGTCGCATGATGGGACATGGCAGGGAAAATTTTTAAACTCCTTTATTAAAAGTTTCAAAACGGAGCCAATCTCCCTGAGGCAGCACTTAGCCTCAAGGAGATCTGTGCGCTAATTCGCGCACATGCACTTCCTGGCGGACGTCACGCTGGGTGGGCCTTAATTGGCCTGCCCACGTAAAATGGCGATGCACCCCCGATCGGCGGTGCTAATCAGGAGCCCCCGCTCACGCTCCCCCCCCCCCCCCCCCCCCCCCCCAAACATTGGGGGGGGGGGGGGGGGGGAGAGAATTTTCCCTAGGAATTTACGCACTTTGGTCTTGGAGTGCTGTCTTGCCAAGTTGAACGGTGCGCCGTCAGCTCTGCCAGAGCTCTTGTGAACTTGACTGTTAAATGTGCCAGTGTTGCAGCCATTTACTATCAGTCCTCGATAATGTGAGTTATTAATTGTATAGAGAAAGCCAATAGCTGGAAATAGATTAAGAGATATATGTAATTGAAAGCTGCATATATTCAAAAATCAGGTTCCAATACATCTTAATGAAATCATAACTATCCAATTTATATAACAGTTTGCATTAAATTTTTCTTTTAAAAAAGCTTAGATTAATCAATAGGTTATGCAACATTAGATTCATATTGTGAAGATGAAAAGCATTTTTGTTTTAGGCTGTGCTTGGTCAACACGGACAAAGTGAAGAATTTTTGACAAATAAAGGAGTATTTGCTATGTTAAATACATAAAATACATATGTATATATGCTACTTGAGAGTTGCAAAATTATTTCAAAAAATTGAAAAATCATGCATAAACCTAATTGCTAAAAGTGTTATTTATGCCAAAAACATTTCATGCCATCTTTATTTTTAACATATCCATTTCAAAAAAATAGTTTTATTTTCCAGACCAATGTATTTTGAGATGGAATCTTGGACTCGCAAAGCATTTTCAAATCATAATTATATTTTAAAACTGCTGAGCGAATCCAGCATTTCATCTCAAAACTCATGGGCCTAGAAAATTGATCACACTCTAAATCAGGTGCACACTGCACACACACTGGGAAATCAGGCTTCACCGATGCCACTCAAAGGAAACCTGCATCTCTTCAAGGGAAGTCTCAGAAAGGAAACTTTACAAGTTAAAAAGGGCTCTAAGAGATACAATTCATGCTCTCTGATACAACATGGGAAACTCTGATTCAAGCAGTAGGCAGGAGGGGAGGTGGATTTTGTTCCCTGCGGTGGGAGAAAACCCTCTAAGCAAGAATTCCTCCACTAGTGGGAAGAGGTTGCTGAGGCAGTTACCATCAAAGGTTTACTTCCCAGGACATGTTATAATGTATGCTCAACGGTAAGAATTCTGCGCCCTTATTCTTTGCCCATACCTGCAACTTCACTATGTGCAATATATCTGTTCCAATCCTCTTGGGGCAACCGTAAACCAAGATAACCAAATTTATCCAATGACCCCCAGAAGAAGAAAGATTACACTTTCAGCAACTTTTACTTTAACAAGAATCTGAATTAACATAAATTAAACATGAATTAATAGACAAATGGTACTTCAAATAAAAATGGTAAATTTCGTTTTACAGATTGGATTAAAGATTACTCAACCACAAGGATTCACATCACTTCCCAGATCCACAATATTCTATTCTATATTCATGCAGAGTAGGTCAGGTGTCCTATCAAACAACAGCTTTCACTTCGAGTTTCACGTGCAATTATCAGCAAGGCACACTTCTACAAAGCCTCTAAGATCATGACAGTCCTGATGCCATAGCTTTCCCAAACTCCCTTTCAACTAATAACATCCTGATTCATGGTTTGATCCTCTGAGACAAACTCTCAGCTCTTTCTCATGCCTGAGCTTTTTGCACCACATTTTAGGATTCAGTCCATTTTAGCTTGCTAGTACACCGCTTCCCCAGCAGCTTCTGGAATTTTTTTTTCCTACTGCCAAACAGAAAGCCAAATTTTTCATAGAGTTTTGCTGGCTTGCCCTGGCACGAATTCCGTGATCCTCTTTTTCTCTGCATCTGGGTCTTCACCCTCCAGCTCCTCTGCTTGAAGCTCTCTTTTGTGTCTGCATCTCTCCTTTGTGTCTTATCACATAGTGTCCATAATTTAACCTTCTTCTTGTTGGTACTGCTTCCAGGTCAAGAGTTGCCAGATCACATTGATCAGTATTTCTTATCCAAGAAAGGTATAATTGGTCCCATTATAATTAATGTAAGCTCTTAAGAATTTTTGAAAATAACCTAGATTAACCTAGACATTTTAGTCACAAATTTTCCTTACTGTACTGCTTCCAGGTCAAAGGTCATCACACTATCCCTGTTCATACTTTTCAACCTAATGACATTATCCTCCTCCAATGCATCTTCATTGTCACCCAGCTGGATGGCACTGTACTCACCTGGGGCAGAATTTTACAGCAAAATGCGGTGAGCTGTTCAAAAATCCACTGACTTTGGCGGGACTGTAAAATCCCGCCAGTGTAAAATTCACCCCGGTTCCATTCTTAGCCAGTTGCCTGCAATGGCTTCTCGTTCTGCTCTGTTACTTCTGTGTCTCTCAAAGATCTGTCCTTGGCCCCCACTAGTTTATCAGCAGCATGATAGCCTCCTTAGTGAAGGGAAGGGATCTGGCACATTGCTCCTCAGTGAAATTAAGGTAGTTGTTATCCTTGAAGATGTACTAGGAGAAAACTCCCATGCAGTGCCATCCTCCTCCTCTCCCAGTTTGTACCGCGCTCTTTTTGGATGCTCCCCCTAGTCGCCTCAGATCCATCTGAGCACCGATGACAGTTGTTAAACTGTGGAGACTTATAGAGGCAGTCCAAGCACAGCAAAAAGTCGTTAGCAGAAGTCAGAAATCAGTGTAGAAAGCAGAGGAGACATTCTATATGGCTATCTCTCCTAAGGCTTCCAGAAAAGTGCAATTTTCAATTCCAATTTTCAGAAAGATGCTTTAAACCAAGAAATGCAACTCCATATCCAGTGGTCTGGCCCTTTCATCTGCAATCTCAGAATTAAGTGAACAAAAGCTCTCATTAAACATCCACATTGACCCTCCCACCCTCTGGCCCCCCCCGACTGTATCGCTCTAATTTTAACTTTACTCTTGGGATTATAGGGGCTCCAAATGTTTTTGATCAGGTATTCTACACTTTGCTGCATCTTTTTGTCCTTCAACAATTATTCTTAAAAAATATCATGCCATTAACTAACTCAGTTTTTCCAGGATGATTTCTTCTTGGTTACAGATTAAAACCAGTTAGTCACATTCATAAGGCAAATCTCAAATAGAACCTGAGTATTACAATGCTTTCAAGTAAATCTCTGCTTTGTTTGCCTCATCCAATAACTATGGTAGTCATCCATAAGTAAGTATCAATGACACCTTATCATGGTAGTTTTGCACTGAGCAATTTCTTCAATAGAATTAGGTTCAACTGTTCCACCACAAAGGCTTTTGGAAACAGAGAGTGATGAAATAATAGTCCTCAAATCATCACTTTTCTTTTGGTTTAGTAACTATATTCAGCTGTGCAGTGCACTCTAAGTTCAACTATCACAGCACAAAGCTATTTTTGTTGAATATTTTAATGTTGAGGGTATATGGGGTGGTTTAAACAGTATTTCCCCAATAACAAAAAAAATGAAATACATCTTAAAGGATGCACAGTGCTGGAGGGGGAAGTACTATAAAAAAAACAATCCTTCTATTAACATAATATATTAATTTCTAAAAAATTGTTTTTTCAGAGAAATCTTTACCTTCAATCCAATACCATGACCCGAGAGAGTAACTGTAATTTTGCACTAGGTAGAGGGAAGTTGTTGCTGCTCAGAATTAATTCAGATTTACCATCAGTAAGTGAATCCCTGCTCAGAACCAACATCAAATAATAAAAAGAACACTTCAAATCCCAATAGCAGATCAGCCACCAACTCAATCAGCCTGTTACTAACATCAGCAAAGTGGAAATCAATACTGCCACTTGATGCAAATTGTTGGGTTTCCTTACATGCATGATGCTTGGGAGACTTTATTCAAAGGAATGAACTTTGAATAATTTTCAGTCCCAAAGTGCTTTTGTAGAACAGAAAACCGTAAGACTTAACAGTTACTCATTCTATCCCCAATTTCTTCAAAACCATCAGGAATAAATAGTAAATAGAGGTTAGGCACTTGTCTTCCTATGCCCTGGATTGGAAAACCTAACTGAGTTGTTTGTCAGTGAATGGCTCAATAGGCTGCCCAGGTTACATGCCCTCTTAATTATTGTTGTTTAAGAGAAGAAACAGGTGAAAAAGAAAATCTTGAATAAGGAAAATTGTCAACTGAATTGATATTGAACAAACACAGGCTGCTACAAATAAGCATCACACCTTTTTAAATTATAGCACCCATTTTATTTTAGCTCAAATTTTAGTTAAACCTAAAAAGAGCCTAGAAAGCATATATCCATTGAATGCAGTTTAAACAAAGTAGATAAAAACATTTTGAACTGTACCAATTCAATTCCCATTGTGATCTGTGCAAAACGTTCCCTTTATAATTTGTTTTTGATGCTTGAGATACCAAAAATCACATGTCCAGCACATTTGTTTCAGAATAAGATTTTTAAAAAATCATACAGAATTTTGCATAATAAAGTTTCAAATTACAATCATTTGCAGAAGTGATACAAAATGCTTGCAGATATTTCCTAAACATAATATGAAGTAAACATTCAGTATACAGCTTCCTGCTGAGGAGTATTTTGAAAAATACAAATACATATTCAAAAGTGGCATCCAATTTTCAATCTTTTTTTTGCCTATTGTTAAAAATAAGTATGAACGCACTAAATATAAACCATCCCAAATGATGATTCTGGTGCCTGCCAGTTCAGCCAGGCCATTGAAGGCGTAACAAAAAGAGGCAAATTTCTCCTTTGGACAGAGGGATGCAGTCTCTCCCTCCCACCAACCTCCATGCTATCCCCATTTATAAATCAGAACACATCAACCTGGGCAATGCTCTTAGAGATCAGATGTCACAGTGGCAAAGTCCTCCAAGAGGTTGCCGATCCATCTCTCAAGTTCAAGAACACAAATAGGTATGGGAGGAAACAAATTGGTTTACTCAAAATATGTGTTCTTTTTGATGATTTAGGGTTATAGTTAACTACGGCAGCAGTTCAGGTGATGGATTTCACCTCATTTTGTCGCATGTTGAACATCCAGCTAACAGGGAAATCAAGTGACTTCAGCACTTCTGGGCTTGCCATCTAGTCACCCTACTGGAAAGTGAATGTGTTTGGCACAATCAAGCTCTACAAAATAGCTGCTTAGTTTGCTGAAACACACTAGCTCGGTTTACAAATAAAGAATGGCACTTGATGGGTTGCCAGAACCCAAGGAATTGTACACCAGCATTATCCACCTTTTTCATTAAAAAAGGGAAGGAAATGAAAGATAAAATAGCAGTAACAACCTGTAGTTTGTAAATGAAATCCCATACTAAGTTGGTTATATTCTGGCACATAAAATGCGAAAAATACAGAGAAAAATACAACCAATTTACATAGTTTTAAAACTAACATGGCAATAAACCTTTTCTTTTAAATTCGAAGATGAAGCTTTTTTTTAAACAAAAGTTTCTAAATAAAAAGAGATTTAAAAACTCGGTAAATAGTACATAGTCATCGATTCTATACTGTAATGTTCAAGTGTTATCTGCGTTTATTTAAAATTCAAAGTTATAACTTTTTACAAACATACTCTGGTGGAAAAAGACCCTACTTGATAATCATTTAACTTCCTCTGATTAGAAAACAAATGTTCTGCATTCAGTACAATAAACATTATTCATTACAGAACTCAAGTAAAACAGGTAACAATGCCAGCTGTTTTCATTAGGTGAATGTTGGTTAAGCTTGAAATCAGTGACTTGCAATATAAAATTAAGCAATTTAGACTTCTCTTGTAGAATCTCTGTAATGGCACTAAAAGGTCTCTTCAGTTTTACGACGGTCATTTTTTCCTTTTAGCCACTCATATGATTAATATGACCCTGAAACAGAAACATATTCACAAATAACTTAATTTATAAAATTCAACAGCATCACTGGCAGAACAAGTATGTTTATCCTTTAAAACAAACAACATACAATGCAGAAAATAGCACATGTCAAACAAAAAAGTTGAAAAACCGTTTCTTCTAGAGGCTTACAGTCACAGTAAAAAAAAGATAGCCTCGCTTTCTGGGCATGGCAAACACATCTGCCTGCCCAGTCTTTCATTCTCCATCCCCCATTCCCTTCACTTCTCCACCTATTTTCTCTTTCCTATCCTCCTCTGGAGTCATTGGCTCTTTGTTGGGATATGATTTCCCAGGCTCTATATCCATAGGAGTTTAGAAGAATGAGAGTTGATCTTATTGAAACATTTAAGATCCTGAGGGGACTTGATAGGGTGGATACCCAGAGGACGTTTCCTCTTGTGGGGAAGGCTAAAATTAGGGGACGTGGTTTAAAAATAAGAGGTCTCCCATTTAAGACAGAAATGAGGGGAGACTTTTTCTCCCAAAGGGTAATTGATGTGCAGAATTCTCTTCCCCAGAAAGCAGTGGAGGCTGGGTCTTTGAGTTTGTTTAAGGTAGAGTTGGGCAGATTTTTGTTAGGCAAGGAAGTCAAGGGTTATGGGGGCAGACAGGAAAGTGGAGCTGAGACCACAACCAGATCAGCCAAAATCTTATTGAATGGTGGGGCAGGTTCGAAGGGTCAAATTACTTAATTTCCTATGTTCCTCATCTAAACGGCTATTAATCATATAAGCCATAAGAAACAGTGGCAGTCCATTCAAACTAAGGAACCGTCATACCCAAACTAAGAAGCCGTTGTACCTAAGCCTGTCATCCAAATTTACTTTTGGTAAAAATTCAACAGATAATGAAGAGAGGATAACACTCTGGGCAATTTTCCTCTCCTAACCAAATCACTGTAGGTGAAGGACTGATTGAAGATGAAGATGACCTTTGTAGTTTGTATGGCTCAGCAACTCACTAGATAGACTTCTTGAGCCAGTGCAGAGACTCAAGAAAAGCCATTTGGCTCTGATGGCATGCTCACCTCTGCTCCACAATATCAAGCACCACTCCAAAGACTTCAGCACGTATTTTAGGCAGGCACTTCAATACAATACTGTGGGAGTGCTGCATTGTTGGATGAGATGTTAATCCAAGATCTCAAAAAGATACCATGGTGCTATTTGAGGAAGAGCAGGTGAGTTCACCTGTGTCCTGGTCAACATTTATGCTTTAACCAATACCTAAAACAGATTGTGATGAAATTCCTTGCATTTTTACAACCAGAGAATTGTAAGATGCCTGGCATAAAAGACCAAGAAAGCTAATGCATAAGTACATTATTCATATAATTATTCTATGCTTGAACTTCCTTGACCTTTTATGCCCATTTATTGATCCCTGTACCTGAACATATCCAGACTCATTATAATGGCTGAGCCCATGCTCAAGAGCTGAACAAGGAAATTTCAAGTAATTACAGTGGTTCAAAACAAATGCAAAATTCAGCACAGAACTTTGGGCACAGCAGGAAATAGCCATTTTTTTGGTGTCTTATATTAATAAAAAAAAAACAGTTCAAAGATTTACCCTCACAAGACCAACACTGTCTATTTTCTGTTTCTTTGAATGTATTTTTATGCCTTCAGTATAAGTCACATAAAAAATTGAAAAGTTTCCACAATTGCATTTTCTTAAACATGCTGTGCCTAATGTCCATGAAAGATGGTGAGATGGCTTGAAACTTTAAATGTCATATTAGAAAAATGTACAGTGTCAGTTTCATACTTTCCTTGGACCCTGGTTTTTTACACATCTGCCAAATTTTACATTGCAGCCTATGTGAGTGACATTCGCAAAAATTTTAGCTGTAAATTGATAGCATCATAGTGTGCACAAGAATGACATAATTTTGGGTGTAACATTCCAATTACGCTCTCAGGAAATTCCACCCCTGATCTGGCCGTTTATTGTAATGCTTTGAGGGACAATCCTAATTGGCTGCTACATTACAACAATGACTACACTTCAAAAATGAGTACTTAATTAAGTGAAAAGCACTTTGGAACATCCTGAAGTTCTGAAAGGTGCTGTATATAAAAAACTGCTCATTTGTTTCCTTCTTTACTGGCGCATTTAGCTATCAACTAGGGTCTGCTGGTAGCTTTCCGGCCTCTGGTGGAAGGTTTCAAGTTAAACTCTATTCCAAGATTAGGGGCAGAAATTTTCACTCGGCGGGTGGACATGCGCCCGACCCACTTGAGCATGAAATGACACACGTTGACGTCGGCCAAGCGTACCAACGTCAACACGCAGTTGCGTGATAGTTCAGTCAGCGGTCATGCGCCGGAGTCGGCAGTGCACCCGCTGACAATTAAAAGGCCTGTTATGGCCATTAAATAATCAATTAAGCTAAATTTTTCACTGCCTGTCCAACCTAATGGTTGGCGGGCAGGCAAAAAGGCCAAGCGACCTTTGCATTTTTTTGGAAACCTCATCCACTGGTGGGATTAGGTTTTCAAAAGCAAATAAAAATAAAATAAAAATTTTACAATTGAATTAATAACATGTGAATCACATGAGGGGACATGGTTTAATTTTTTTTATATATATGTCTTCATCTCCCTGAGGCAGCTCTGTGCCTCAGGGAGATTATGCAGCACTCACTCACGCACATGCGCGAAGTTTGCGCTCGGCCCGCTCGCCCTTTTCCCCTCCCCAGCGCTGCCACTCGCATTTCACGCTGGGTGGGCCTGCCAGTGCCAATCACAGGTGGTGGTCAGCTTCCCGACCGCCCCTGCCGAGCCCACCCGCCCCTGCTGAGCCCACCCGCCAAGGGCAAAATTCTGCCCCAGGTTAAGTAAACACTTTGGTGCATAACTAAGGAAATGCTGCCATCCATATAAAATATTAAACTAAGAGCCTGCTCAAAAGAACTAAAAGATTCTATGGCATCCATGGAAGAAGAACAGGTAATTCTGCCAGTGTCCTGGCCAACATTCTTCCCTGAGCCAAAAGCACCAAAACAAATTAACTGTCCATTCATTCATATTTTGTGAATCTGCTTGCCACATTTGTCTATGTAACAGTGACTAAACTTCAAATACAATTCATTGGTTATAAAATATTTTGAGACATCCTGAGGGTATGATAAAGCACCATCTCAATGGGCAGCATTTTCTCCCCGTTGGGGGTGCTGTGCGGGAGCGGGCGCAAAAGGGCGGGTTCCCAATTGGCGCCCCCAGTCAAGCGCACGCCACCATTTTACATGGGCGGGCCAATTAAGGCCTGCCCAGCGTGACGTGCACCAGGAAGCGGTATGCTGAGCCGGGAGTGCGCTCAAAGTGCTGCCTCAGGGAGATCATTGTTACTTTTCAAAAGATAATCAATGAGAAAAATTTTATTGACGTGCCCCCTCATGTGACACTGTCACTTGAGCTGGGGCATGTCAATTACTTTTATTAAAAATGTAACACAAATTTTAAATCTCTCATGAAACCTCATCCCGCCCGTGAATGAGGTTTCATGATTTTTCTGAAGGCCGCCTGGACTCTTCACCTGCCTGCCAGGTTGGACGGGCAGCTCCTTTAACTTTTTAATTACTTTTCAATATGCCATAATAGGCCTTTGACAGTTCGGCGGGCACACAGCTGAACTGAAAATCTAAATAACGCGCAGTGACGTTGGGACGCCCACCCGACGTCACCGCGCGTCAATTTATGCGTCGGTGAGTGGGCCCTGCCCCCGCTCGCCAAAGGGAGAATTCTGCGTTATATTTTTGGCTCTTCCTCAAAAAGAGAGTAATGAAATCCCCTGAAATAGTTGACTTTAAACAATAACTTAAATTTATGTAGCACCTTTAGCATAATAGGATCAATTACAGAACAAAGTACAACACACAGCCACATAAGAAGATTAGGTCAAATGATCAAAAGCTTAGTCAAAGAAGGTTTTAAAGAGTGTTTTAAAGGAGGAAAACACAGCAAAGAGGCAGAGAAGTGTAAATGGGATAATACTGGAACTTAAAAAGAACCATTACAAATTCAATAGTTTCTTTTTACATAATTTCATGGTGAAAATTATGGAATGTTAACTTTGTGTACCAATTGATTGTACTGCCTAATAATGCAGTTGCAGCTTTTAAATATGTTCATTTCATATTTTCAAAAAGCTATGGTAAATTATCTTGCATTTCTGATTTACCTTTGCAATTAAAATTTAGGATTTTTCCCATGGCTCAGGGAATTTCATCCAGTGAACAGATGAGTCAGTCAGGTCCAAAGTTTGCACCCCAGTCTGTGCTAAGCTGGTTGTTGGACTCAGCAACCCCACATGGTCTGATCATTATCAAGCAAATGCCTGCTAGGAGTGTGCATGTATGTAGAGGTCAGTTAGGATAATATCTGATTCAGCTGCAAAGTTTCCTCTGCTCAAGTAAAATTAGAAATGGTCACTCGGGTGCGTGAATCTATACCTAAACAAGGAGTCCATGCCTTCAGAAAAAGAAGAAAATAAGTGACATATGCACTTTAATTGACAAAGGACATTAAAAAGATACATAGATGAAATATATCTATTATGCTCCGCCTCACTCACACTATTCTGAAAATGTTATTATTAGAGGTAATTGCCCAGGTTCTTGCTCTCCACCAAGAATGAACGGTGCTAGCCATTCTTTAGTTACACTTGCCCATAGGCTTTCTCTGTGGATTTGCACTAAAAGTTGCAGTGATTATAAAGCAATGTTCACTAATGATTACACAACATTCAGTACCATTTGCGTTATCAGATACTGATGCAGTCCGTGTCCATATGCAGCAAGACCTGGACAGCATTCAGGCTTGGGCTGAAAAGCGGCTAGTAATATTCATGCCACACAAGTGCCAGGCAATGACCATCGCCAACAAAAGAGAATCTAACCATCTCCCCATGACATTCAAAGACATCGCTGAATGCCCTGGGGGTTACCATTGACTAGAAGCAGAACTGGATCAGCCATACAAATACTGTGGCTACAAAAGCAGGTCAGAGGCTGGGAATTCTGGGGTGAGTAACTCACCTCCTGACTCCCAAAGCATGCCCATCATCTACAAGGCACAAGTCAGGAGTGTGATGGAAAACCCTCCACTTACCTGGATGAGTCCTGGCTCCAAGAACACTCAAGAAGCTTGACATCATCCAGGACAAAGCAGCTCGCATGATTGGCACCCTATCCACCACCTTCAACATTCACTCCCTCCACCACCAACACGCAGTAACAGCAGTGTGTACCACATACAAGATGAACTGCAGCAACTGGTCAAGATTCCTTTGATAGCACCTTCCAAATCTGTGTCCTTAAAGGACAAGGACAGCAGATGCATGCGAGAACACCATCACCTGCAAGTTCCCCCCCCAGGCCACACACCCATCCTGACTTAGAACTAAATCATTGTTCTTTCTCTGTTGTTGGATCAAAATCCTGGAACTCCCTCCCTAACAGCACTGTGGGTGTTGCTACACCACGGACTACAGCGGTTCAAGAATGCTGCTCACCACCACCTTCTCAAGGACAGTTAGGAATGAGCAACAAATGCTGTCCTTGCCAGGGATGTCCACATCCCGTGAAAGAATAAATAAAAACAAAACTGGCACAGCACTCACTACATGAGATCTGGGGCTTGTGAGAACAAGGCAAGCAACTGTGTATCTCAGCCAATCAAATTGAAGAATTATAAATGAACAGCACAATTTCTGAACCAAGAAGTGTCAGAATATTTAATTCGACATCAAATCAGGTACAGAAAGCGAAATAAAGGGAAAGAAAAAAGGGATTAAGAGATAAGAGACAAAAAATATATATATTTAAGATGTCTAACATTTAACATCTGAAGAAATGTGACTCTACGTTTATAACAGTAAACTTTCAGTGCCAGAGAGAATGTTTATCAGTAATTAGAACCATAGAAAAGTTACAGCACAGGAGGCCATTTGGCCCATCTTGTCCATGCCAGCCCGAGGACACCCAGGTGCCCTTTCTAATCCCACCTTCCTGCACCCAGCCCATAGCCCTGCAGCTTACAGCACTTAAAGTGCAGATCCAGGTACTTTTCGAAAGAGTTTAAAGTTTCTGCCTCTACCACCAGCTTGGGCAGCGAATTCCAGACACCCACTACCTTCTGCGTAAAAACGTTCTTCCTCATGTCCCCCCTACACCTTCTGCCACTTATCTTGAATCTATGTCCCCTGGTTCTAGAATTCTCTATTAAGGGAAATAATTTTATCCTGTCCACTCTATTCCCCTCAATTTTGTACACCTCAATCAATTCACCTCTCAGCCTTCTTTCTTCTAAGGAAAATAACCCCAACCTATCCTCGTAGCTACACTTCTCTAACCCTGGCAACATTCTTGTAAACCTCCTCTGCACTCTCTCCAGAGCTATTACGTCCTTCCCGTAATGTGGTGACCAGAACTGCACACAATACTCCAGTTGTGGCCTCACCAGTGTTTTATACAATTCCAACATTATATCCTTACTCTTAGTATATTCCCATTTATTGTGTAATCCCTGAAACTGTTTGACCTCCCTAAATTAAAATTGATCGCACCATTAAAAATTGATTTTCTTTTACTGCAATGGATAAACTTTAACATTTTCTGGCAAGTTTAGTGAGTATATATGACGTAAAGTACGGTAACTTCATGATGTTCCATGTTGCTTGAATGCTGAGACTGTCCCAATAGCGCAACTTTCTAGGGAAACATGGGAATTCAGAGCAACTTCTTGGATACCATGTAACTGTGCACATCTAATTGCTGCAAGTAGCTGTCTGACTTACACTTCGACAATGTTGAGTATTAATAGTCCCAAAGTTGTTTGTACAACAAAAGTCAGCCCATTTTAACAGAAATAAAAATAGAAAATGCATAATATACACAAGTCAGCAACTGTAAAGAGAAAAGATAAACTGATGGAAAGTATGTAATCAGAGATTCATGGGTTTTTTCTCTTTACTGCTGTCTGATCTGTTGTTTATTTCCAAAATTTTGTTTTTATTTCAGATTTTACTTATTAATACATTAAGCTTACAGACTGCTCTGCTCCAATTATTATAAGTTTCACAGGAGTGACATTTAATGCATATACATTTCACCAAATTTACCAGACAAGATACATAAATAATTATATTCTTTCTACTTTAGGATACTAGAAAGTATCCTTCTATGTAATTCTAATAACTCTCAGTTCACAGGTATAATTGTGCCTGCTGTAGGTACAGTTGCAAAGTGCAGTTACTGCAAGTTGCGAATGAATGTTGCCAGCAGTTTGTTAGACATACAGTTACCCACAGACTTTCTATGGGGTTTGCATGTCAAATTGCTGTCAGCCTATCAGCCAAACAGCACAGCACCTTCTACAGGGAATTTGATATTTGTGTAAACAAGGTAAGCAACTGTGTATTTCCTTAATGAAACTGAATCATTAATGAGCAGTGCAGAGTTTAAACCAGGAAATGTCAAGTTATTGAATTCAATATTAAATCAAGTACATAAAGTTTTACTTTTATTTGTTCAGTGTGCATCACTGGCTAGACCAGCATTTATTGCCCATCCCTAACTGCCCTTGACCTGATGGTGAACTTAGTTCATGAACCACTGCAGTCCTTGTGTTCTAGGAACACCCACTGCTGTTAGGGAGTGCCAGGATTTTGACCCAGCGACGATGAAGGAACAGCGATATAGGTCCAAGTCAGGATAGTTTTTGATTTGGAGGGGAATTTGCAGGTGATGTCCCCATGCATCTGCTGCCCTTGTCCTTCTTGGTGGTAGAGATTGTGGGTTTGTAAGGTACTGCTGAAGGAGACTTGGTGAGTTGCTGCAGTGCATCTTGGAGATGGTACACAATGCTGCCATTGTGCATCAGTGTTGGAGGAGGTTAATGTTTATGGTGGTGGATGGGGTCCCAATCAAGTGGGCTGCTTTTGTCCTGGATGGTGTCAAGCTTCTTGAGTGTTGTTGGAGCTGCACTCATTCAGACAAGTGGTGAGTATTCCATCACACTCCTGGCTTGTGGCTTGTACATGGTAGACATGCTTTGTGGAGTCAGGAGGTGAGTCACTCTCAGCAGAATTCCCAACCTCTGACCTGTTCTTGTAGCTACAGTATTTATATGGCTGGTCCAGTTCAGTTTCTGGTTAATGGTAACCCCCCAGGATGTTGACAGTGGATGATTAAGTGATGGCAATGCCACTGAATATCAAGAGCAGATGGTTAGGTTCTCTCTTGTTGGAGAAATAAAAAGAGGGAAAGAAAGGTTAGATTAAGAGGGAGAGATAAAAGAGACAGAAAGAAAAATACACAGGTTGTTTTTATTTTTTAAATCTCCCAATACTTAAGTAGCAGCTGAAGGAAGGATACCCATACTTAAAAGTTAATTTGCACTGCCAGAGAAGTTGTTCGGCAATAGTTAAGGCTTACCACGCCATTAAATGGGAACTTAGATTTGCCCCAATTTATTTTTTGGTGAGTTTAGTCCACACCTATGAACTTCACGACATTCAATGTAGTTGAATGGTAAGTTAGATAGCAATAAGCCGTTAATCAGGCAGCTTTTGGAGAAGCAGGACATCTTGGACAGCAATTTTTGGATTTCTGCGTTCAACTGCTTAGACGCTCGCCAGATTTGCTGTCCGATTTTGCACATAAATAACAGTGCACACTGTTAGCCTCAATGTTATTTTTACAGCAAAATCTGGACCCATAATGAAAGCATAAAGGACTGATTCCAGTCTTCCTCTACTCAGTTCAAAAGCAGTTCCCCAAGAAACCTGGCAGTTCGGCTCACGCCAGGAGATTCTAGAGAATCTCTTCAGCCTCCAACAACACAGACACCTCCCCAGTGGAGGCACGATCTATTTACATTTACAAGGACTCTCAAGTTGCAGTTGATACTGAAGCAGAATTTTGCAATCCCAGCATCCTATTACACCTTAAGTTGAACTTCTGACCCCATGCGCGCTCCAACTCAAACACTGCCTTCTTCTTCCCCTGCCTCAGTCCACCTGCTGCTTTAACCTGCATCCATGTGTCACCTCCAGACTTGACTATTTCAATGTTCCCCATTCTCCAAATTTCAGCTCATTCAAAACTCTGCTGATTCCATATCAAGTTCCACACACCCATCACCTCTACCCTTACAGATCTGCATTGGATCCCAGTCCCCAAATGCCTCAAATTTAAAATGATCATCCTGATGCTTAAAATCTCTTCTGAACATGTTTTATAACTTCCTCCAGCCCTACGCAACCAAACCAAATTCTCAGTTTCTGAGAATCTGGCCTTTTGTGTATCCTTCGCCCTTTGCTCCACTGTTGGTGGTCATTCCATCAGTTGGTTAGCCTCAAGCCTTCCTAAACCTTTCCCCCTCCCTCTCGCTCCTCATTCAGAGCCCTCTTTAAAATTTGCCTCTTTAGCTATGCCTCCTTCTTTGTCTCTGGGTTCATTTTTGCTTAGTACATCTCTCTGGAGTACTTGGGGTGTTTGACTATGTTAAAAGCACTATATAAACGAAAGATGTTTTGGTGTTGATAAATTCTGTTGACAAAAGTCTCTTAGTAAGTAGATATTTTGAGTGAACAGTCAAATCATGCAACCAAATTATTTCTCTTTTCCATCCTTGCCACCAAATACAAGACCATGTGCTTTACTTACTAAATTATATCTGGCATTCTTTAGTCCATCGACTTTTTTAAAAAAATGATATCCTTTTGCCCCATGAGTTGCCTAATCACACAGAAAACTTAATCTTAAAAAGAAACTAACCATGTTAAGTTCAGCACATGGGACATGTTTCATTGATAGGTACTGCAAAGATTTAGGTACTGCAAAGATTTATGATCTATTATTCCTGTCAGTGGCAATGATAGGCTGTTTCAGTGCTACTGGTTTCAACTTGTGACACACAATAAAGTAGATATTTCAGTGGTAACAAATCCCATGATTGCACAATCTGACCACCTCAAAAGTTTCTTGAAAAATCATTCATCTCTATTTTCTTTCTCAACAACTGAAATTTCTAATGCCTAAATGAAGGGTTTTAAAAATTAGACATTTCACAATGTGATTACTCAGATTGGCAAATGGCAGGAAACATTATGGCAAATAGCAGGAAGCAATGTTTCATAAAGATCAGAGCTGGGATGACTGTTATTCAGCAATTATGTAGATTTTGGCAGGGGAATTGGAATTACCTTACAAAATTTTCAAATTGCAAGAGTCTGGTTAATGCAGAGGAGGGTTCCAAAAATACAGGAATTCATTAATATTCTGCAGAATGGGCATGTAATTGTCATATGAACTTCAATATAGGTAAGTGTAAGGTAATACATTTTAGTAAGAAATATAAGGTCACATTCTCTAAATGGGATAGGGGAACAAAGGGATCACTAAAAGTGGTGCAGCAGGTTAATAGGCCATTATAAGAAAACAAAAAGCAATGGGGGTCATTTCTAGAGGGACAGAATTGAAAAGGACAGAAATTATGTTAAGCTTGTATTGAACCTTGGCCTACACTCGGGAGCATTGTGAACTGTTCTGGTCTCCACATTTATAAAAATAATATAGATGCACCTAGAGGATGCAAAAAAAGATGTACTGGAATGATGCCAGAACTGTGAGATCATACTTATCAGGAAAGGTTGAATGAGTTGGGATTCTTTTCAAGAAAGGAGAAGGATAAAGGTTGACTTAGCAGAGGTCTTTAAGATAATGAAAGGATTTGATAGGGTAATTTCCACTTGCAGGCAAGACCAGAAGTTCAAAATAATAGGCTCTACAGCAAAGTTGAAGCCCATAAAATAACATGGACATGGCACCATGGAATAGAGGTTGGCTGAGTAACAGGAAATAGAGAGCAGTGGTTAGTTTTTCAGACTAAAGGGAGGTGGACTGTTGAGCACCCCCCAGGCGTCTGTATTAGGACCATTGCTTTTCTTGATATATATTAATAACTTGGACCTGGGTTACAGGGGGGCACAATGTTAAAATTTGTAGATGGTACAAAATCTGGAATTATTGTAAATTGTGAAGAGAGTAGTTACAGACTTCAAGAGCACATAGACAGGCTGGTGGAACAGGCAGACACGAGGCAGGTGAAATTTAATGCAGAGTAGCATGAAGTGATACATTTTGGTAGGAAGGAGTAGAAGCAACATAAACTGAAGGGTACAACTCTAAATGGGGTAGAGGGACAAAGAGACCTGGGGGCATATGCGCACAAAGATGGCAGGACAGGTAGGGAAAGCGGTTAGTAAGGCACACAGGATTGTGGGCATTATAAATACAGGCGTACAAAAGCAAGGAAGTTAGGATGAACCTTTATAAAACATGTATTTAGCTTCAACTGAAGTATTATGTCCGATTTTGGACACTGCAATTTGGGAAGGCTTTAGAGAGGATTTATGAAAATGGTTCCAGGGATGAGGGATTTCAGTTACACAAATAACCTAGAGAAGTGGAGACTGTTCTCCTTAAAGAGAAGGTTAAGAAGAGATTTGATAGAGTTATTCAAAATCATGAGGGGTCTAGACAGGGTAGAAAGAGAGAAGCTACTCCTATTCACAATGGGACAAGAACCTGAGGGCACAGATTTAAGGTGATTGGTAAAAGAACCAGAAGTGACATGGGGGAAAATTTTTTTGTTTACACAGCAGTGGTTACGATCTGGAATGCACTGCGTGAAAGGGTGGTGGAGATAGATTCAATTGTAGATTTCAATAGGGAATTGCATGAACATCTAAAAAGGAAAAACAAACGAGGATAGGTGGGGGAACAGGACTAGCAAAATTGCTCTTGCGAGAGCCAGCATAGACTCAAAGGTCTGAATGGCCTCCTTCAGTTAACTGTTCTATGATTCCCTCATTGGTAAGAAAATTTGGATTATGAAAATAAGCATTTGCACTGTGCCTAATTTCCCCAAAGTTTATGGTGCCAGTCAGGTATACTGATGGCTATTTTTCTTTTAGCTTCTAGCATCTACTCAAAATAACTTTCCCAAACTCACTGAGGAACTCTGTAATGAGATTCATATCTAAACTAAGAAGCTGATGGCCAGAACATGCAGTTGAGTACAGGACTGAAGGACAGACAGAACAGCTAAACAGTGGGCTACAGGCCAAACTGGGTAGTCAAGATCAATACCACAAAGCTGCAGAGTTCTGGAACATAATGGACTTTGGAACAAAATATCTGGGGCCTGTGGGGCGATGATGGAAGAAAAAGAGGAGATAATCTCAGGGGGCCCAAGGCGAAGTTACAGGGATAAAAACTAGTCTAGGAGAAAATTTCACAAAGAGGAATTTTGGCAAATCTAAAATGTTACACTCACTTGCCTTTCAAAGCGCAGACAGAGTTGAGCAGAGGCAGCCACAAGTGAATGGAGGGCCTACTACATCATTCATTACTAACATTGGAATTCCCATTACAGCACTATATTGTGGCATCCAGGAGGTCATTAAAGACAAATATTGGCATTTTAACTTTGGAATTTTCCTTGGAAGTGTCTACACAGTAGTTTCCAACAGTGCATATATGCAAAATTAACATATAGATCATGCAAATCAGTCACAGGATAAGCTGCATATAGTTATACCACTGTTCCCAATCGAATGGAGATAATTGAGTAATTCCCCAACAATCATGCCTGGAGGCTGCACTGCTGTCAATGACTCGGATTGATTTTACACACATAGGGCAACATTTTCCCCCTGTTGGGGGTGAAGTGCGGGAGCGGGCGGGCTTCCAATCGGTGGTCGCATTTGGGGGCGCACTGCCATTTTACGTGGGCGAGTCAATTAAGGCCCGCCCAGTGTGATGTGCGCCAGGAAACGCTATGCGCTCCCTCTGTAGGCGGGGAGATCGCCTCAGCCGGGAGTGCGCTTATTCGCGCACGTGCATGAAAGAGTGTACAGATCTCCCTGAGGCAAAGTGGTGCCTCAGAGAGATCAGCTCCGATTTAAAACTTTGAATAAAGATTAGAAAAAAAATTTCCCTGCTATGTCCCCTAATGTGACACTCACATGAGTTGGGACATGTCCATAACTTTTATTATAAAATATTCTGCATTTTTTAAATCACTCATGAAATTTCATCCCGCTCGTGGATGAGGTTTCATGTTTTTTCACAAGCCCGCCTGGGCTCCCGGCCTGCCCGCCAGCCTGAAGTTCAATTGGTTTTTTAATGGCCTTAATATGCTGTTGACAGGTCGGCGGGCACGCATCCAAGTCGGATGCGCACCCACCGAACTGGCAATCTAAATGACATGGGGTGACGTCAGGACGCACGCCCGACGTCACCCCGCATCATTTTACGCATCGGCGAGCAGGTCCTGCCCCCGCTCGCCGACCGGAAGATGCTGGCCACAATTTATATTTTGTAACTATCCTCCACTCACTGTACTATGCTGGAGAAATCACTGTGCCTTTAAATCGGGAGAAATTGCTGCAGTTTTGGTCACGAAGCTCTGTTTGCTGCAGTTTGTAGACTCTTTTGCTAAATAGATTTTATGTAGTGAGTAAATAAACATTGCTTACTTTTCAATTTGTTTTGTTTACTGAAAATCCCGCCGTAAGTTCCGCCATCTCCAACTCAATGATTGACAAAGTGCAATTCGTTGGCTGACACAGTGGTGTCAATAGACATTCTGCAAAACACCACCCTCACTTCCGTTGGTGAGAAGTGCTTAAGAAACAGTGCAGCAATCCAGATCCCACCACCATTCCCTGAGCCAAGCAAAATTCCAGACAGCATGCTACATTTATTTTCAGTGCTTTTTGGGAGCTATCTATCTGGTATTTCACAGGTTTCACCATTTAAAATGGCATGATTGAAAACATTTATTTGCATGCATCAATACAAGAATCCATCATAGTAGATAATAATAGTAGAAAGATGTACTGCTAAGAAAATGATTTGTACAAGCTATACAAAATTTAGTCAAAGTCTAAGAAAAAGACTTTAAATTTATATATTAGCTTTCACATCCTCAAAGTAGTCCAAAGCTCTCAAAACCAATGAATTACATTTGAACAGTGGTCACTGCTTGTTTTGCTTGTAGTAGAGGTGGCGCCCACCTAATAAGTTGTAAGATAAATAACCAGATAATCCGTTTCAGTGATGACGGTTCAGAGTTAAATTTTGACGAGGAGACTAGAACTTCCTTGCTATTGGTTTAATTGTCCCATGGGATCTTTCATGTCCATCTGAACAGGCAGACAGGGGTTCTGTTTAACATGTCACCACAAGACTCTCTGATATTACTGTCAATATGTCCTCAAAGTTGTATAGCAGAGCTTTAATGCACAATTTGCTGACTAAGAGGCAAGAATCCTAGCACTGGTGTCAGGCTGATATTTTAAGATAGTAAGGAGCAGGAGTGGGCCATTCGGCCTATTGAGTTTGCTTCTCCATTCAATAAGATCATGGTTGATCTGATTGTGACCTTTACTTCACTTTTTTGCCTTCCCCCCATAATTCTCGACTTTAGGTTTGCCAACCCTCCAGGATTGACCTGGTATCTCCAGGAATTGAAGATCAATCTCCAGGGCACTGCTGTGTGCAATCCTGGAGAAAAATCACTGGGAAATAAAAAAATATTTTTTTTGTAATTTCCTTTGAGCATTTCTCTTTACCAGATATAAAAATATTGAAAATTGGGGGGAAAGGCTGTTTTTCTGAAGAATAAGCATCACCCAATTGGGGAATAAGTCTTTTCGCTTTCTAATTGGTGTAGGAAGGCAGTACGTCACAGGATGGGTTGGCCGACTAATGCAGGACTGTGGGGCAAGTCATGTGGTGAAACCGCCAGGAATACATTTTAATCACAGTTGGCAACCCTACTCAGCTCCCTTGTATATCAAAAATCTGTAACTCATCCTTGAATATATTCAATGACCCAGCCTCCACTACTCTCTGTAGAAGAGAATTTCAAAGACTAACGATCCTCAGAGAAAAATTTCCTTCTATCTCTGTCTTAATAAAGAGGCCTCTTATTTTGAAACTGTGTCTCATTGTTCTAGGCTCCCTGACAAGGGGAAACATCCTCTCAGCATCTATCCTGTCAAGCCCCCTCAGAATTGTGTGTGTTTCAATAGGATCACCTCTCATTCTTCTAAACTCCAATATATATATATATACAGGCTGAAGCCTTTCCTCGTAAGACAATACCTTCATCCCAGGAAACCAGCCAAGTGAACCTTCTCTGAACTGCTTCCAATGCAACTATATCCCTCCTTAAGTAAGGTAACCAAAACTGTGCAAAGTGCAGTCTCACCAATACTCTGTGCAGTTACAGTAAGGCTTGCCTACATCCCCCTTGCAATAAGGGCCAAAATTCAATTTGCATTCCTAATTACTTGCTGTACCTGCATGCTAACATTTTATAATTCATGTACAAGGACACCCAGTTCCCTCTGTACTTCAGCATACTGCAGTTTCTCTCCATTTAAATAATATTCTGCTTCTCTGTTCTTCCTGCCAAAGTGGACATCCTCATGTTTTCCCACATTATACTCCATATGCCAAATTTTTGCCCACTCACTTAATCTATTTATATTCCTTTGCAGACTCTTTGCATCCTCCTCACAACTTGCTTTCCTGCCTATCTTTGTATCATCAGCAAATTTGGCTACAAGACAGTCGCTGTAAGTCCTTTCATCCAAGTCATCAACATAGATCATAAACAGTGGAGAGCCTAGCACTGACCCTAGTTACTCCACTAGTTACAGTTTGCCCACCTGAAAATCACTCATTTATCCTGCCTCTGTTCCATATTGATTAGCCAATCCTCTATCCATGCTAATATATCATGAACTCTTAGCTTGTGTAGTAATTTTTTATGTGGCACCTTAGCAAATGCCTTTTGAAAATCCAAATACACTACATCTACTGCTTCTCCTTACCCTGCTTGATACATCCTCAAAGAACTCCAATAAATTTGTCAAACATGATTTCCCTTTTCCAAACTATGTTGACTCTGCCTGATTATATTATGATTTTCTAATGTCCTGCTACTACCTCTTCAATTATGGATTCTAGTATTTTCCCAATAACAGATGAAAAACTAACTGGCTGAGTGTTTCATGCTGTTTTTCCTAATTTCTTGAACAGTGGTGTTACATTTACAGTTTCCCAATCTGCTGGGACATTTCCAGAATCTAGGGAATTTAGGAAGATTACAACATTCCATAATTGTCTTTTGCCATCTACAGGCCAAAAAAAAACCTATTTAAAACAAATTCAGAGCAGTGATTGATAAGACTGCTCATCACACTTTGCATTAAATGTCCTGGACTGAGAAAGCAACTTTTTTTTTCTTTCACAAAATGCTGGCATCGCTGGATAGGCCAGGATTTGGTGCACATCCATAATAGCCCTTGAGAAGGTGGAGGTGAGCCACCTGTCCTGAACTGCTGCAGTCTATGTGGTGTAGGTATACCTCCAGTGCTGTCAGGGAGTTAGTTCCAGGATTTTAACCCAGCGAGTGAAGGAACGGCAATATAGTTCCAAGTCAGGATGGTGTGACTTGGAGGCGAACTTGCAGGTGGTGGTGTTCCCATGCATCTGCTCTCTTGTCCTTCTAGATGGTAGAGGTCACGGGTTTGGAAGGTGCTGTTGAAGAACCTTGGTAGGTTGCCGCAGAGCATTTTGCAGATGGTACACATTGCTGCTACTGAGCGTCGATGGTGGAGGGAGTGAATGTTTAAGGTGGTAGATGGGTGCTAATCAAGCAGGCTGCTTTTATCCTGGATGGTGTTGAGCTTCTTGAATGTTGTTGGGGCTGTACTCATCCAGGCAAGTGGAGAGTATTCCATAACACTCCTGGCTTTGCCATATAGGTGGTGGACAGGCTTTGGCAAGGCAGGTGGTGAGTTATTCACCACAGGATTTTCAGCCTCTGGCCTGTCCTTCTAGCCACAGTATTTTTATGGCTGTTCCAGTTCAGTTTCTGGTCAATGGTAACTTTCAGGATATTGATACTAGGGGGTCCAGAGATGGTAATGGAATTAAATGTCATGAGGAGATGGTTGGAGGTGATCATTGCTTGGCACTTGCCTTAGCCAAGCCTGCATGTTGTCCAGGTCTTGCTGCATATGGACACAGCCTGCTTCAGTATCTCTGGAGTCGCGAATGGTGAACATTGCACAATCATCAGCGAACATCCCCACTTCTAACCTTATAGTGGAAGGAAGATCATTGATGAAGCAGCTGAAGATGATTGGACCTAGGACACTACCCTGAGGGACTCTTACAGTGATGTCCTAGGACCGACATTATTGACCTCCAACAACCATAATCATCTTCTTTTGCGCAAGATATGACTCCAACCAATGGAGAGCTTTCCATCCGGATTCCCATTGACTCCAATTTTTCTAGGGCTCCTTGATGCTACATTCGGTTAAATGCTGGTTTGATGTCAAGGACAGTCACTCTCACCTCACGTTGAGCTCCCTTGTCTACGTTTCAACTAAGGGTGAAATGAGGTCAAGAGCCAAATGGCCAGGGCGGAAACAAACTGAGCATCAGTAAGCAGATTATTGCTGTGTAAGTGCCGCTTCATAGCTCTGTCAATGACACCTTCCACCACTTTGCTGATGATTGAGAGTAGACTGATGAAGCAGTAATTAGTCAAGTTGGATTATTCCTGCTTTCTGTGGACAAAACATACCTGGGCAATTTTCCACATTGCTGGGTAGATGCCAATGTTGAAGCTGTACTGGAAGAGCTTGGCTAGGGGCGTGGCTAGTTCTAGAGCACAAATCTTCAGTCCTACTGCTGGGATGCTGTCAGGGCCCATAGCCTTTGCCGTATCCACTGCCTTCAGCCGTTTCTTGATATCATGCGGAATGAATCTAATTGGCTGAAGACTGGCATCTGTTATGTTTGGAGACCTCAGAAGGAGGCAGAAATGGATCATCCATTCGGCCCTTCTGACTGAAGATTGTAAGTGATTCCAAAACTTCTACACAGTTTTTCTAAAGTAAGCCTCACCAAGCTGAGACACTAATGCCATCAAGGAAAAGAACAGATTACAGGCCAGCCAGAACCACTGGTGTTTTAGTTTTGAAAGCCTTGAATTGAGATAGGGTGTTCTAGCAAAATATCTTCTTGTGGGAAACCGAGTATAAAGGGCTTCACATAATGGAAAATTTCTGGAGAAAGCAAAAGAAAAGGATAACTTTCTATACAAATTCAAATCATGGTTTAAACAAAGGCTGCGTATTATAATTGGGGATTCTGCTTTTAGAAGAAAGAGACAGAGAGAGACACACAGAGGGAGACACAGAGGGAGAAAGTGTGCCCATGTTAAATCTGTAATCATGGGTGCAAATAAACTAACCCCATTAAGCATTACAACATTCCGCATGAGTCAATTTGTTCTCTTGTAATTCGTGGGTGGGGTGTTTTATAAAAGTAGAAACTCCTATACATCCTTCTTTCACTTTGAAAGTACATCTACATGCAGCTGCCAGTCTGAGATCAGTAGCTGAGATACAGGTTTCAGCCAGACAAAACCATGTTTATACTGCATGGCTTTTTCTTAGGAGAGGTTTGCACATTTTATTTCGGAGTTCTCTGGGATATGAGTATTTATTAGCCATCGCTAGATGCTCAGGAAAGTGGTTGATAAGCCACGTCCATGAACAGCTGTAATCTGTATGGTAAAGGTATTCCCATCATACCATTAGGTATGGAGTTCCAGTCTTTTGACACACCAACAATGAAGGAACGATGATAAATGCCCAAGTAATGAATGGTGTGTGACTGGAAGGGTGATGTGTTCCCAGGGGAAATGTGTTCCCATGAATCAGATGATATCTTTCTAGGTGGTGGAGGTCGTGGCTTGGGAGGTGTTGCTGCTTAGGTCTTGGTGAATTGTTGCACTGCATCCTATAAATAGTATACATTGCAGTGACTTATACCAGTGGTGCACAGAGTGGATATTTAAGACAGAGGGCTGGGTGCTGACCAAACAGACCGCACGCACCTGGATGTTGTCAAACATCTTGAGTGTTGCTGAAGCTGCATCCATCTAGATAAATGATGAGTATTCCATCACACTCTTGACGTGTGCCTTGTAGGTGGTGAAAAGGTTTTGGGAAATCAGGAGATAAGTTATTGCAGAAGACCTAGCCTATGATCTGCTCGAGCAGCCATGGCATTTATGCAGCCGCTCCAGTTTCTGGTCAATAGTGATCCCCAAGATATTGATGGTGGAGGGCTCAGCAATCAGAATAGCATTGAATATCATGGGAAGGTGGTCAGGTTCTCTCTTGTTGGAGATAGCCATTTCTTGTTACTAATGTGGCATAAACTTTACTGTCATTTTTTTCTCCTAATTCTGGATGATGTCTAAATCAGGTGGGCATGGAGTGCTTAATTATCAGAAGATTTGTCAATGAAACGCAATACTGCAGTCATTAGCTAACAGCCCCACTTCTAACCCAACAATGAAGAAAAGGTCATTAATGAAACAACTGAAGATAGTTGGACCTAGGACATTGCCTCGAGGAACTCCTGTAATGATATGTCAGCTTTGGTCCAACTTCTGAGTCAGAAGGCTGTAGTTTCAGAGACTTGATTTCCTTTTATGGGGAAGTAAAAAATCCTGCAACACTATTTGAAGAGCAGGTTGGTTTTCCCAGTATTCTGGCAAACATTTATTCCTCAACTAGTACCTGTAAAACAGAGGATTTGATCATTTATTTAATTGTTATTTGACGGAACTTGCTGTGTGTTAACAGGACATCATGTTTCCAACATTACAACAGCAACTACATTTCAAAAACACTTAATTGACTGTGTAAAGTACATTCCAAAGACTTTAAAGGCATTTTATAAATGCAAGTTCTTCCTTTCTTTATGGTCTGGGACTGAGTTGAATGGCCTACAATAATAACAACAACAACCATCTTCCTTTGTGACATGCCTGGATTCATGCAATGGTAGAGCTCTTACAACTGTTAAAAATTTAAATGATCAGAGTTTAGTGAGAGTAACATCATTGTTCATTAAACATTTAAGTTTAGGTGTGACAGTTTTAAAAAGTGACCAGAGGATCTGATGGGCTTCCTATGCACTTTGTAGGTTTGATAATGCACTACATTTAGACTTGTTCTGTCAGACTCAGGTTTACTACTCCAGGGAGGCTTCCTTTCCCCTTCATCCTTCCCCTCCATTAATTATGTTCTGATAGAGTATGTCATTTCCACTTAAAAATAAAACAGATGTTACTGTTAGTTCCTGCATTTCAACTTGTAGCAAATAAAGTGCTGATGGAGTCCCAAAAATACTGCATGACGAGGATGAGGAAGGCAGATTCGTGACAGGACAACAAATGTGGGGGCAATGAGACGCAACCAGCCTTACGCCAAAACCTGCATTTACTGGCTCATCTGTCATTTATGAACATGTCAAAAGGCCCATTGTTCATGTTTTTGTTTCACAGAGGGGAAAAGTTAACAAGTGCTTGGATGTCAGCCTGCAGGCAATCTATAGGACAGAAACAGCTCTCCCCATGGGAATATATTAGGCATACACATTACCCAATTCTTCTTAATCACTGCAAATGGCATAAGGCAAATAAGTCAGATTTTCAGATGCATGAAGCTAGTAAGAGAAGGCTTGTTTGCAAGATGAGAGGTTCATCACTTTTCCTGAGTAAGGGAGGCAAAGCTAAGAATGTATCCCAGTAACAGGGTTACCAATATTACAAAGCGTAATAGATGGCACTGTACAGACCATAAACCTGGCCTTCACTTTCCCATAGACAAGGTGCAGCGCTGTCCTCTGACACTTTGGGGCAGTATCACCAAACAGGTTAACCCTCTCCATAGCCACCTCATGTCCAGCACATCCATTTTTCCAGCAATAAAATGGGATAAGGTACACTGCTCTAGCACTTGTCTACAGACTATTGCATGTGTCTCTACATTGAGCTCCCTCTCATTTTACTTTGCTCTAGCCAGTTCTCTCTTCTACCCCAGCAAAAGCCAACATAATATTTACATTTATTCAAAGCATTAGAAAGGTTAAGTATATGCCCCCGCTTACCTTTAAATCTGCACTTATTCTTTAAAATGTAAGCGTCTGTCTCTTACATTAGCTGCCAATGGAAGGCTGAAGCTGTGCTGAGAGCCATATCAGTCATGCAAATAAGCTGACCCCACGAAATTGAGCAGTTACCTTAGTGTATGTTGGGCTAGCCTGGACCAGCCATTCCCTAAAGGTTTTCTTATCTTTTAAAATGGGAGTTTCAGTACCATTTTATTAAATTTATGATTAATTTAAAGAAAATATTTGGTATTCGATGATCAGTTTCAACCTTCATTCAGGTATTCTATTCTCTGTTTATAAAGACAGGGTATTTGTGGGTTCGGTAGTTCTTAGGAAATAATAAAAGTACTTACAGATTCACCAGCCAAACATCGGGGACAAGGCTTTGATATGCCCACTTGTTCATGGTTTTGTTGCATCTTTGAAAAGAAATGCTAATGTAAATATTAAATTTGGTAAGATAATGTCAATTATCAAATAATCATCAACAATCATTGAAAGCCTTTTGGGATACTTCATAAAAGTCATTAATTGCCTGGAAGACTGTACATGGATAGATGTATTATAATGAAAATTTACAAGTGGTTCCTTGTGCATTAGTGCTCCAACATACTGTATTACAGAGCGATAGGTGTGACTTAGCACTCTCTCCTGTGGTAAAGCTAAGTGGAAGGAGTGAGGGAAATTAGAGTATTCGGAACAGGATGCCTACCATCTTCTTGGCTGGGAAATAGTCTCACCTTCTCTAACGATAAACCAATGAAGTAACTGGAAATAAAAACTAGTCAGGTTCTTTATCAGATAAGTGAATTACTTCACTCGCTTACTGCCCACATAAAGGTGAAAATTATCTTATGTCTTTTTTTTAAATTATGGGGAGGAGGGAAAAGCACCCTTTTTCTTTTAGATTAATATCCCCCAATAGGAATAATGACAAAAACAGAAAACACTGGAAATACGTAATAGTTCGATCAGTCTATAAAGCAAAAAAGGTTAATATTTCAGGTGTAGACCCTTTATTGGAGCACACTAGAATGGCCTGTACTCCCAACAAATTCTGTTTTTATCCTCAAATATGAAAAATCTGAAGTGAAAGAGGAAAATTTGCAAATATTATTAAGTGATCTATTGCGTGCAGTTTTGGTCTCCTTGCCTAAGAAACTATATACTTGCCATAGATGGAGTGTAGCGAAGGTTCACCAGACTGATTCCTGGGATGACAGGATTGTTGTATGAGGAGAGATTGAGCCAACTAGGCCTCTATTCACTGAAGTTTAGAAGAATGAGATGGGATCTCAATGAAATGTATAAAATTCTGACAGGGATGGGCAGACTGGATGCAGGGGTGATGTTTCCTCTGGCTGGGGTGTTTAGAACAAGGGGTCACAGTCTCAGGATACGAGGTAGACCATTTAGGATTGAGATGAGGAGAAACTTCTTCACTCAGAGGGTGGTGAAGCTATGGAATTCTCTACCACAGAGGGCTGTGGAGGCCAAGTCACTGAATAGATAGATTTCTGGATTCTAAAGGCATCAAGGGGTATGGGGAGAGTGCGAGAGTATGGCATTGAGATAAAGGATCAGCCATGATCATACTGAATGATGCAGCAGGCTTGAATGGTCGAATGGCCCACTCCTGCTCCTATTTTCTTTTTTCCACGTGATGAGTGTGAATGTGGTACAGTATGCTTATCTCGGGTGATAAACACACAAAAAAATAACTAGGCTGCAATATTTGTTTTTTTAACAAAATTAATGATTTAACATATTCCAATCATAGATTATGTTAGAATTTGCTTTAGATTGATTGACTAATTAATTTGAAATCACCCATTCTATGGGTATTTCTATGATCTCACATTTCCAGAAGGGAACCATGCTCAGAGTATAAGTTTGAGATGAAACAAGTAGCTATTACATGTCGAGGGTTATATAGTGAAACAGAAGGGAAATAATAACTATAGGAAAAATAATACTTATGTCAATATGCTTTAATATTGCGCAATACCCTTTATTCAGTACTTCAATTTGCTCCCATGACTTCATCCTGATATTATGTATAACTCAAAATACTCTCCAAGCCCAAACTAGGTTTGGATGAACAAAGATCTATAAATTATGCAAATAAAGATAACTCAACATAACTTGAAGCTTTTTGCATCCATCATTATGTTTTACTAAAATCCTAGTGGCAACTCATGAATATTTGAAATTGTTGAATGTTCCTTACTGTGAAGCATTCTAAAAATGATTAATTGATTATTGGTTAATATTTACTACAGCTCTGTTTGAGAAATCAAAAATTAGCTGGTAAAGTTAGCTTAGTAAATGGTAGCATTGCAAAGTATTTCTTATCTTGAAAGCAATTATGCTCTTAAGATATTTCATTTTCCAAAAAGCAAGCGCTAAGTAGATATCAACTGTAAAAAGAAAAATTGAGCCATACCACAAAAGTCAACTTGTCCACATTAGGGACTGAAATTGTTCTACTCATCAGTCCTGCAGGATGAACATGCTTCTGTAGATTCCAATGATCTATGGAGCTCCAGTTTAGCTGGGTATATGGTACATCATTCTCAACTGGAAAGCTACCATCTAATCCTTGGCAAAGCCGTTTCTGAAACAAAAAAGTGTATTTACACCAGCTATATACGTGAATACAAATCTAAAGGTTCTAATTAATAGCAACATTCTGTAAAATGTACTGAACAGGACAATAAAAACTCTTAAGCTATAGTTAAGGGTAAATAAAGTACTCTTAATGTGGGACCATGCTTAAAGAAAGCACATGTGAGAGAATCAAGATTGCAATGTTCTACCACTATTTCTAAATGGCAGCTTGTGCTGATAGCACTGAAGTTACTACCATAAATTTTAATGATAATGTAATATTTACTTTTTAGATTGATATTTTGACAATCTTGACCTTGAAATTATGGAATATGGTCAACACACCGTGCTGAAATAGTGGAGGCAGGAATTTCAAATGATAATGTTAGTTACTCAAGCTGGGTAAAACACAGCATAATTTCAGGTCCCCTGTTTGTAACAGGACATTAAAAAGTAGCTCAAAAATAACATACAAATTTGAGGTGACAAATGTATAACAATCTTTGACTTGAAATGAACTATTGTTATTTTTATTTTTCCCTCAAATTGTTTCCTCTCACCTGAAGACACCAGCTTTCATAAACTCCTAGTACCTCATCCCAGTAACTATTATGCATATGCAAAACTAGACAGCAAATTTCAGAATGATCAAGGATATTATGCCTCAGCGACACCTTTCGCCACCAAAGTGTGTACAAACGAACTAGACAACAAAAAAATTGGGCACTGATAGAGATTGATATTCGCCCCCAACAACCACCCCTGCCCCACCAACCCCTCGACCCCCAGCTCCTGCTAGTCCAGGGCATTAGGGCAAAGTATTTAAATTATTGGATTCTCAAAACATCATCCACAGTAGTTCATTAATGCCCAATATGTGTTCGCTGGAACTGTCTGGCAAGGCACGCAGTTGAATTCAGGATGGCAGCTCACCACCACATTCTCAGACCAGATAGAGATAGGCAGTGATGCCCATATCCCATGAATGACTTAAAAAAAGGTAGAACCTCAATAGAACCCTGGTTTCACAATGCTTTACAATCTGTTACTTAAAATCATATGTTTACTGCTTAAGTATTCCAATAGAATTAGATCAAACTATCACAGGTCATTGGAAAACATAATCTCAGCCAAATACACACATTGGAAAAACACAAAATTACATTGTTAGTATGTTTCAACTGGTCTCAGAATTGGTAGATTAAATGCTAATAATGTAAGTGCTATCTTCCAGTTATCTAGAGAGCACTATAAGTTCCTCAAGCTGTTTTAAATAAAGACAAATATGCCCTCTTTTCAATTCAATAGAATACTGTACCAATGACATCTAATAGCTCACATCATGTTTGGCATTTGGCATTAGTGCACTGGATGAAGTTACAGTTTTAATAATGTATTTGACAAATGGCTCCAAGGCACAATACTAAAACTACAGATGATAATTGATCAATTCAGATATAATTTGTGTTACATCATTACCCACTGCAGTAACAGTGATGATTTGGCTAAAGATTACACAACGCAAATGGCTCTTCTAGGCCAATTGGAAACCTTATGGCATAAGAAAATTATTTATTTCAACTATCAGGACACTTGAGAATATATTTAATTGTATCAATTAGAAGCTGACAATTGTAGCAGACATGCACAAATTATACAGTTTTAAAGTTGACAATGCACAGATACATATTTAAATCCTTAGCTTTATACAAATAGAACTTTGTACAAAGATGAACAAGAAAACTGAATTCCAGAGATTAGGGGAGAGTGTCTGCCCTTGATATCAACGCAGTGTTTTACTGAGGGTAGTAGCAAGGAGCCCTAGCAAAATTGAAATCAATGGGAATCAGGAGAAAAATCGCCACATGCTTGTTGTCATATGTAGCACAAAGGGAAATGTTTGTGGTTGTTGGAGGCTGATCATCTCAGCTCCAAGACATTGCTGCAAGAGTTCCTCAGGGTAGTGTCTGAGGCACAACTTCTTTAGCTGTTTCATTAATGACGTTCCCTCCAACATTAGGTCAGAAGTGGGGATGTCCGTTGATGATTTCTCTGTGTTTAGTACCATTCACAACTCCTCAGATACTGCAGCAGTCGTGCATGCATGCAGCAAGACCTGGACAACATTCAGTCTCAGACTGATAAGTGGCAAACAACATTCACACCACACAATGGCAGGTTATGACCAATGTAACGGGCAGGTTAGCAGGGGTGAACTGACCCGTCTCTATGTCCCACTCCTGAGTTGGCTGTAACAGTGTTTGAATTTAAAAGGGAGGCGATATTGCCAAAACAGCATTTTTATTGCCCATCCTCAATTGCTACAACACTGGCATCTACCTGGCTATGTGGAAAATTGCCCAGGTATGTCCTGTACACAGAAAGCAAGACAAATCCAACCCAGTCAATTACCGCCCCATCAGTCTACTCTTGATCATCAGTAAAGTGATGGAGGGGGTCATCAACGGTGCTATCAAGTGGCACTTGCTTAGCAATAACCTGCTCACTTACGCCCAGTTTGGGTTCCGCTAGGGCCACTCAGCTCCTGACCTCATTACAGCCTTAGTTCAAACATGGACAAAAGAGCTGTGCTCCCGAGGTGAGGTGAGAGTGACTGCCCTTGACATCAAGGCAGCATTTGACCGAGTGTGGCATCAAGGAGCCCAAGCAAAACTGGAGTCACTGGGGGTCAGGGGGAAAACTCTCCACTGGTTGGAGTCATAACTAGCACAAAGGAAGATGGTTGTTGTTGTTGCCGGTCACTCATCTTAGCTCCAGGACATCATTGCAGGAGTTCCTCAGGGTAGTGTCCTCGGCCCAACCATCTTCAGTTGCTCCATCAATGACCTTCTTTCCATCATAGGTCAGAAGTGGGGATGTTCGTTGATGATTGCACAATGATCAGCACCATTTGCGACTCCTCAGTTACTGAAACTATCCATGTCCAAATGCAGCAAGACTTGAATCCAGGTTTAGACTGAGAAGTGGCAAGTAACATTCGCGCCACACAAGTGTCAGGCAATGACCATCTCCAACAAGAGAGAATCCAACCATCGCCCCTTGATGTTCAATGGCAATACCATCACTGAATCTCCCAATATCAACATCTTGGGGGGGTTACCATTGACCAGAAACTGAACTGGACCAGCTATATAAATACTGTGACTACAGCAGCAGGTCAGAGGCTAGGCATCATGCGTTGAGTAACTCGCCTCCTCACTCCCCAAAGCCTGTCCACCATCTACAGGTCAGGAGTGTGATGGGATACTCCCCACTTGCCTGGATGAGTGCAGCTCCCACAACACTCAAGAAGCTTGACACCTGTCCAGGACAAAGCAGCCTGCTTGATTGGCACCACATCTACAAACATTCACTCCATCCACCACCGACGCACAGTAGCAGCAATGTGTACCATCTACAAGATGCACTGCAGGAATGCACTGCACCAAGGCTCCTTCAACAGCACCTTCCAAACCCAAGACCACTACCATCTAGAAGGATGAGGGCAGCAGATAGATGGGAACACCATCACCTAGAAATTCCCCTCCGAGTTACTCACCATCCTGACTTGGAAATATACCATTCCTTCACTGTCGCTGGGTCAAAATCCTGGAACTTCCTTCCTAACAGTACTAGGGATGGGCAATAAATCCTGGCCCAGCCAGCGAAGCGGAATATAAAGAAAAAATTGCCCTCGAGAGGTGGTGGTGAGCCGCCTTCTTGAACTGCTGCAGTCCATGTCGTGTACATTCACCCACAGTGCTGTTTGGGACAGTTTTCCAGGATTTTGACCTGGTGATTGTGAAGGAACGGCCATATAGTGCCATATCAGGATGCTGTGGGGCTTGGAGGGGAACTTGTAGGTGGCGTTGGTGGTGGTGTTCCCATGTCTATGCTACCCTTGTCCTTCTTGGTGGTAGAGGTTGCAGATTTGGAAGATGCTGGTCAGTTGCTGCAGTGCATCTTGTAGATGGTACACAATGCTGCCACTGTGCTCAGTGGTAGAGAGTATGGATGTCGGAGGTGATGGATGAGGTGCCAATCAGGCGGGCTGCTTTGTCCTGGATGGTGTCGAGGTTCTGGAGTGCTGATGGAGCTGCACTCATCCAGGCAAGTGGAGAATATTCCATCACACTCCTGACTTGTGCCTTGCAGATGGTGGACAGACTTTGGGAAGTCAGGAGGAGAGTTACCCGCAGCAGAATTTCCAGCCTCTGACCTGTTCTTGCAGCCACAGTATTTATATCGCTGGTTCAGTTCAGTTTCTGGTCAATGGTAATCCCCCCCCCCGCCACCAGGATGTTGGCAGTGAGAGATTGAGCTTTGGTGTTGCTATTGAATGTCACAGGGAGATGGTTGGATTTCCATTTGTTGGAGACGGTCATTGCCTGGCACTTGTGTGGTGCGAATGTTATTTCCACTTATCAGAACCGGCCTGAATGTTGTCCAGGTCTTACTGCATATGCACTGCTTCAGTATCTGAGGATCGCAAATAGTGCTGAACATTGTGCAATCATCAGTGAATATCCCCACTTCTGACCTTACGATGGAAGGAACGTCATCTGTGAAGCAGCTGAAGATGTTTGGGCCCTGGGGAATTCCTGCAGTGATGCCCTGGAACGGAGGTGATTGACCTCCGACAACCTCAACCATCTTCCTTTGTGCTATTATGACTCCAACCAGTGGAGAGTCCCCTCCCCCCTTCCCCATCGACTCCAGTTTTTCTAGGGCTCCTTGATGCCACGCTCGGTCAAATATGATCTTGATGTCAAGGGCAGTCACTCTCACCTCACTGTGGAATTCAGCTCGTTTGTCCATATTTGAACTAAGGCTATAATGAAGATCAGGAGCTAAGTGGCCCTGGTGGACCCCAACCTGAGCATCAGTGAGCTGGTTGTTTCTGAGTAAGTGTTGCTTGATAGCACTGTTGACAATGCCTTCCATCATTTTGCTGATAATCAAGAGTAGACTGACAGTAGTTGGCCGGGTTGGATTTATCCTGCTTTTTGTGGCAGGACATACCTGGGCAATTTTCCACATTGCCGGGTAGATGCCAGTGTTGTAGCTGTACTGAAACAACTTTGGCTAAGGGCACAGCTAGTTCTGGGGCATAAGTCTTCAGTACTATTGCTGGAATATTGTCAGGGGCCATAGCCTTTGCAGTATCCAGTGCTTCAGCATTTTATTGATATCATGTGGAGTGAATCGAGTTTGCTGAAGACTGACATCTGTGGTGCTGGGGACCTCAGGAGGAGGCTGCAATGGATCATCCACTTGGTACTTTTGGCTGAAGATTGTTGTAAATTCCTTTAGCCGTACCTTTTGCACTGGTCTGCTGGGCTCCTCCATTATTGAGGATGGGAATATTTGTGGAGCCTCTGCCCCCTCCTGTTAGCTGTTTAATTGTCCATACCATTCATGGCTTGATGTGGCAGGGCTGCAGAGTTAAGATCTGATCTGTTGGTTGTCAGATTGTTTGCTCTGTCTATCGCACGCTGCTTTCGCTGTAAGCCGTCCTGTCTTGTAGCTTCAGCTCATTTTTAGATATGCCTGGTGCTGCTCCTGACATGCCCTCCTGCATGCTTCACTGAACCAGTGTTGATCCTCCCGCTTGAAGGTAATGATGGAGTGGGGATTATTCCGGGCCATGAGGTTGCAGGTTGTGGTTATGTACAATTCTGTTGCTGGTCCACAATGCCTCATGGATGCTCAGTTTTGAGTTGCTAGATCTGTTTGAACTCTATCCCACTTAGCACGATGGCAGTGCCACCCAACACAGTGGAGGATATCCTAGATGTGAAGGCGGAACGTCAGCTCCACAACTCAGGATATCAATACGGTCATGGACACATGCATCTTCGGCAGGTAGATTGACGAGGGAGAGGTCAAGTTGGTTTTCTCCTCTGTTGGTTCCCTCACCACCTGCCACAGACCCAGTCTAGTAGCTATGTCGTTTAGGACTCAGCCAGCTTGGTCAGTAATGGTGCTACCAAGCCACTCCTGTTGATGGACATTGAAGTGCTCCACCCAGAGTACATTCTGTGCTCCAGCCATCCTCATTGCTTCCTCAAAGTGATGTTCAACATTGCAGGAGTACTGATTCATCAGTCGGAGTTTTCCTTGCCCACGTTTGTCCTGATGCCATGAGACTGCATGGGGTCCAGAGTCAATGTTGAGAATTCCCAGGGCAACTCCCTCCCAATTGTATACCACTGTGCCACCACCTCTGGTGGGTCTGTCCTGGTGGCGGGACAGGACATGATGGTGGTGTCTGGGATGTTGTCTGTGAGTATGACTATGTCACACCATTGCTCAACTAGTCTGTGGGATAGCTCTCTCAATTTTGGCATAAGGCTCCAGATGTTAGCAAGGAGGACTTTGCAGGGCCAACAGGGCTGGATTTGTCATTGTTGTTCCCGGTGCCTAGGTCAATGCCGGGTGATCTGTCCAGTTTCATTCCTTCTTCGTAGCAGTTTGATACAACTGAGTGGTTTGCTAGGCCATTTCAGAGGGCAGTTAAGAGTCAACCACATTGCTGTGAGTCTGGAGTCACGTGAAGGCCAGACCGGGTAAGGACAGCAGATTTCCTTCCCTAAAGGACATTAGTGAATCAGGTGGGATTTTACGTCAATTGACAATGGTTTCATGGTCACTATTACTGAGACTAGCTTTTTAATTCCATATTTATTCATGGAATTTAAATTCCACCAGTTGGTGTGGTGGGATTTGGACATGTGTCTCCAGAGCATTAGCCTGGGCCTCTGGATTACTAGCCTGGTGACATTACCACTGCACCACCACCTCCCCACAACTTGATTGGTCAAGGTATTGCCATGGGGAATGAACTAGCCTTTTTCAACTAAACAAAAGCTTGGGGAACAGCCATTCCCTGGTTCATTCCCCCTGGCACTGCCTTGATCAGAGTCGACCTGTCTGGTTTGAATTTAAACAAAAGCTTGGCAGTTACGTGTTCCCTGGTGCATTCTACATGGTAACACCTCTACCAATCAGAGTCCACTTGCCAACCACTCTCTTCTCATGCAGTATAAATTGTTGTTCATTTTACAAATGGTATTCTTGCATATCTGCCCTGATGAGTGCAAGACAAAAGCTTTGACAGCCTCTCTTTTTCAGTAATACTCGAGTTCTGTACTACCAAACAACTAATAGCAGAATTAGTATGGGTGGAGATTATGAAGACATATTGGAAGTGTTTCTTTGGAAGAGTGCATTGTTGGAACTGTTGTGACAAAGATGGATAAATTGGGAGAAAGGAATAGAGTCCTTACAGGAAGCAAGGTGTGATGAAGTGTAGTCAAAGTAGTTCTGGGGCTAAAGGAATCTGCTGAGAGAGTATGAGCAACAAGAGATAAATTTAAAACCAGAACCACAAATTTCTGGATTACTGCCTGAGCCACAAGGAAATTAGCATAGGGTAAATAAGATCAGAGAATGGAATGCATTGCTCAGAGACTGATGTGGGAGAAACAGGTTTCGATTCATGGGCACTGGCATCAGTACTGGGGAAAGAGAGAGCTGTACATTGTAACGGTCTTCACCTAAGCCACTTTCAAAGCTTGTACTTTTGAAAAGACCCAAACAAAAAAGGGAAATTGAAAAAGGAAACTGATTTGTAACGTACTTTAATAATGTACGTCTTACGAAGATGAAAGAGTAAAGTTTGAAATTTACCATTAATATAGAAGCCAAACCACCTTTTTTTTTATTATCCTTAATCTGTGCGATCCCTATTCACAAATGAAAGACCTGATGTGAAACTGTTTCTCCTAATTTTGTCATTTTTCCTTCTGTTTCTCTCTAGTATTATTGATGTTTTTGAGTTTCACACAATCACGGAGTCTATGAAATGGATCTAGGTTTTTTTTGTCACCTGTCGTAAATTTGAATTCTCACTGAAAATAAATCAAAATTTTACAGGATTCACTCCAGATCTCACCGAAACATCTGTAACTAGAAAAATTTTGCGGACTCTCCACTCATATCCATTTTTACACAGATATTAATCTCTGTATTTTGATATTTTTGGTGTCAACATCTGCATTCACACTAACACAAGCGTACACACAGACCTTTCTGCACATAAATATCCACATACATAATTTGAGTGATTAGGGCGCAGCTTCTATGAACCCTCATTTTTTGTGCTCTTATCCAAATACAACAGGAAGCCAAATGGTCAAGAGAAACATGCAGTATAAACTCATACTGAACTTCTCAATTGTTGCACTGAAAAGAGCAAACACAAGAACAGCAGTCAGCCTACAAGAAACAGGTGGGTGCCAAGTCAGGTTGAAAGGCTGAGTCACAGTCTGAGCTGCCAAAAAACGTTCATTCGTGCTGGGCACAGAATTGGTTACCTGAATCAGTCAGGGAAGCTGGGGTGGGTCAGGACCGTAAGCATGAATCCATCCTGGAACAGGTATAAAGGAGAGGAATTTAATAGGGAGGCAACCTAAACCAGGCAAAAAGGAAAAAGTTCTAAAATATATCTCATGTCTTGTCATGTCCCAAAGTATTTCACATCCAATGAATTACTTTTGAAGTATATTATCTAGTGTACAGCAAGGTTTCAAACAACAAATGAAATGAACAAGTTAACCTTTTTTTTGGTAGAGTTGGGAAAGGTAGCAATGTTTGCCAAGATGCCAAGAGAATGGCATGTCTTCTTCAAATATTGCAATGGGATCTTTGCCTGCCTTTTCAGGTAGATACAAGAATGTCAATTTAAAAACGAAGTAAAAATGCAAGTGTAAAATTAAAAGAATGACTGACTCATGGTTTATTGTAAGCATGACTGGTTCAGGGTGTAATGTAGCCAGAATGGACCAACGAGCAACATTTCAGGTTCATTACAATATTCACTTTAGACTCAATATTAATGATGGCAGAGAGCCTTAACATGGACAAAATTGCTCTTTTTTTTTAAAGAATAAACCTTTGCAGAACTACTCTGTGAATTTCAGGTTCCTTAGAAAAGTCATTTTTACATTTTTATCTCATTCACTGAAACAAACTATTATGTTACAGTATAAAATTCAGATGAATAGCTGCATTACTCATTAACTTGTTATCGGAGCCTAAATATTGAGTTAGTGAGGGATTGCACTGTAGAAAGACATCACATAATTAAGCCCAATTTTGTCCTTATTAAAGCTCCACACACACATCCTCTAACTGGTGAGCAATCAGCCCTGGTCTATTTTCATCCTCCTTAGTTAAGCAGTGTGAACCAATTCTATGATTGTATTATTACTTGAATTGAGATCAGCTAATTCAGCATAGGCCAGTGATCAAACCTTTATACCCTGTTTGGCTTAGTAGTACATATGACAGTTCATTGATGTTCTAATCCATCAAGGCAATTTCGACAGAACTAGATTTGAGCTCTTTCTTTCTACTCAATCTTATATTTCTCCTTCTGAATGGAGTTTTTAAAATTATAATGCACTATTAAAGGAGGAAGAAGCACTGCAACTTTCTCAAGTTTAGCAGCAGGGTTACAATGTGACAGCTTTTGGCTCTTCTCGTTTCTTACCCCAGTTTAAGTGCATGCAGACTAAACCCCGAATAAGACATGTAGTTGGAAGCAGAACATCATGATCCTGCTTTAGTATTCTAGCCTCTTCAAAAAACATCCTGTTTCTTTTCTTATTCTCTGGTAAAAATTCTTATATTGAACCTCCCAATGCACAAAATGTTTACCAGCCAGTCACACGAATGCCACTGTGTTAATAACACCCTTCACTTCCCAAATAAGATTCACATTTGGCACACTAATTTTTAAAAAAACTTGTGGAAAGGTTTTTGAAAGATTATAGAGACATAGAATAATAAGCAGAAACAGTGATCCAGAGGTGCAACAAATTATTTTTATTCTCTACTGACTGACACTGGTGAGTTATTCACCTCCTGCATCTACAACAAGAAGCCATGGCTTAATAAAAATTTATACATAATACACTGAATAATAACACTCTTTCTGGACTGGGAGAGAAAGACCTCTGCAAGTTACCACAAGAGGGCAGTCAATCCACAGAAGTGTCTATATTCAGCTTCGGGTTTGAATTTTTCTTCACTTACCATGGGAATAAAAGTTCTCTCTTTGTTAATAAATTCTGACCAGAATTATTCTTAGCTTTGACCCTGTCTCTGCACAAATAAGTATTCTGAGGAACTTTTCCTCAAACAAAATAGATAGAACTTTCTCAATTTGTGGCAAATGTTATAGCTTACAAAATCTATGGTAGCTACATCACCCGTTTCAGAACACAAAACAAGTAAAAAAAAAGCAAACCCTCCAACCATAAGAATAACTGCAATATTCCCAGCTGGATTTCTCCATAGTACTACCACACACTTCAGACCACTTGTAACTCAATGATTTGGTTTCTGAATGAACTTTTCAATTTTTAAAAACAATATATACAGTTCCTATTTAAGTTAGTGAAGTGGTAAATTATTGTTCAGGTATATCTATAAGAAGCAATGAACTCCCTGTTTTTACAGGGATCAAGAGAAGGAGCTTTTTTCAAACCCAAGTTTCACATTGATCCAACGACCTTTTCATTGCCAGACTGAGATGACCTTGCATATTATCTAGCAGCTTTACAACTCTTGCCAGCCTTTTTAAGAACACTTTCCAGACTATTAAACCCATCAACTGTCTCTTCATGACAGAAGTCAGTTTATCTGTCTATTACCTTTGAGCAGCTCACCAATTACCCCCATTTAGTATTTTCACAGTTTGCCTAGCTTCCTGTTGCAACAAAGGGTCCACACCCAAAACATTAACCAATATTTTCCCTTTAAAATTGCCACAGAAAATGCTGGAAACACACAGGTCAACATCTTACATTTTCAGCATTTAAATATATTTTAATCTCCTCCGCATATGAAAGAGACTTTTCCCCTCCCATCCTAATACACCTCCACCTCATGAATAGAACACAGATTTTCATCCCACTTCCCGCATATTGAATATTTGATCAGAGAATATGATCATCAAATGGAGATTGCAACTGGAAATAATTCAGATTCTGGGGGGGTGGGAAGGGAAGCGGATTGAAAGAGAGAGAGAGAAACCCACACACGCACCTTTTTAACAGTTAATTACAGAAGAGCTTCCGCAATGCCTGCATGTGCCCTTCCACCTTAAACCAAAGAATAGCACACAGGATATCCAAAGAGGGAAAAGAGAAATGTGATTTTATGTGCTGCAATTATTTCAAATATACATCTTTAAAAATACAGGAAAATCTCTGCTACCCAGAAACCTATGACTGAGAGGTGCCAGTTAATCAAATACGCCGTACGGACTCGAAACGTTAACTCTGTCTGTCTTTCTCTCCACAGATGCTGTCAGGCCTGCTGAGTTTTTCCAGAAATTTTTGTTTTTGTTTCAGATTTCCAGCATCTGCAGTATTTTGCTTTTAATTGAGATGTAAGGTAACTGCATCCAATGAGAAAGCTCCAGGGTGATCACACGGGTGTTGAGGTCTCCACAGGTGCGAAAGAGCGCAAATGGAATGAGCAGCGCCGAGGGGAGATGGTGCTGCAGAGCAGTGGGAGGCTGAGGCCGGAGTGAGGACAGGCCACCAATGACTGTTACCGGTGAGTTGGTAACTCCAATCAAAAAACCCACTTGACCCCAGAATTCTGGTTCATAGAGAATTGCAGTCATTAGAGTGCCAGATAACAGAAATTTCACTGTATATAGTATCTTGAGTGAAAAATGCTCAAGACTAGATTTTTAAAATTTTGAAATTGCAGCAAATGAATTATTTCTAGTTATAGCGCATTTCTTACATTTACATTTATAGCCCAAATTCCTGCATGATCATCCACATTTTAATCTATAATTGGTTTAGTGCTCAAAACAATGTTAAAACTTGATTATTAAAACTGCTAGACATAATTGAAAACTGACCAAGAGCTGAAGGAATCCAATTAAGTTTTTTTAACGACAGTATTTACCAATTTGGGACAGATTCTGTACATCAAGTCACACATTAAAATCAAAGATAGGCCATTCTCTACTGCAATTTGTACTGCTATACAGTTAACCCAAGGCCTCTGGTTATACAGAAGAGAATTGCACATTCTAAAAATTGGAATTTTCACATTTTTCAAAATCAACACTGTTTAAATGAGTACAGATGACATCATCAGAGGAACTTTCTTGGAGGCATTTCCAAGCCATATTTGAGAGCCAAACACAAGACAAGACATTAGCTGTACTCATTCATCCAGTTGGTCAGTAATCTTGCCAACTGTCTATATTAATCTAATTTACTTACACTCTCAGACATCATAAAACAGTTCTGCAAAGGGGGCAGGGGGTGGGAGGGGAGCAGCTAACATTGCACCATTGCTTAAAAAGCCAGGAAGGTAGATTGAGTAGGCCTGTCAGCTGCAGTGGTGGGCAAATTATTTAAAAATTCTGAGGGTCAGTATAAATTATGATTTAGATAGGCACAAATTAATCAAGGACAGCTAGCATGGATTTGTTAACATGAGCAGCTCAACTAGTCCCACTCCTTCATCCTTTCCCCATAGCCTTACATGTTTTGCCTCTTCAGGTGTTTGTTCCATTCCCTTTTGAAAGCTGCGACTGAAGCTAACCCTATCACTCTCTTAGATGATGCCTTCCAAATATTAACCACTCACTGCATGAAAACATTTTTCTTCATGTCGCTGTTGCTCCTTTTGCCAATTACCTAAATCAGTGTCCTCTGGTTTTCGATCCTCCGCCAACAGGAACAATTTTTCTATCTGCTCTGTCTAGACTCATGGTTTTGAGCACTTCTCTCAAATCTCTTCCTAACCTTCTCTAGTCTTAGGAAAACAAACCCAGGTTTTCCAATTTATCCACATCACTGAAGTTCCTCATCCTTAGAACCATTCACACAAATCTTTTCTGCACCCTCTCTAAAGCCTTCACATCTTTATGAAAGTGTGGCGCCCAGATTGGACACAATATTCCACTTAGTGCCGAAACAAAGGTTCATCATAACTTCCTTGCTTTTTTTACTCTATGCCTCTATTTTAAAAGCCCAGGATCCCATCTGCCTTTTTAATGACATTCTCAATTTCTCAACCTGCCCTGCCACCTTCAATGATTTGTGCATATATATGCCCCACCATACCACGGTATCACTGATCCTGCACCCCCCATTAGAATTGAATCCTTTATCCCCATTAGAATTGAATCCTTTATTTCATATTGCCTCTCCTTGTTCTTCCTACCAAAATGCATCACTTCACACTTTCCAGCATGACATTTCATCTGCCATGTGTCTACCCAATCCACCAGCCTGTCTATGTCCTCACGAAGTTTATCACTATCCTCCCCACAGTTCATAATACTTCCAAGTTTTGTGTTATTTGCAAATTTTGAAATGATGTTCTGTATATCCAAGTCTAGGTTATTAAGATATATCAAGAAAAAAAACTCAGTTGGTACTAGCCATCTTCGTTTTCACGCTGCCACTGTCACTTTTTTTTCTACAGGCTTTAGTTTTACAGGCAAGTGTATTACGTGGCACTTTATGAAACACCTTTTTGAAGTCCATATATACCACATCAACCACATTACCCTCAACATCTCTTTGTTATTTCATCAAAAAACTCAAATCAGATCCCTGCAGGCAGGACAACAGCCTGTACCTCTCAACCTCTCTCCACTGGAAGACTATCTACTATTGTCTACAGAACCAACCCTGTCTCTGCATACCTAATTCATCTTGCGGTCAGCACCAACTGACAAGCAAATACTAAACTCCGGTCTCCAGCCAGCTGAACTCAAACACCTACGTGAAAGAATTCCTCTAGCTCTGACATAGTTCACGTGATTTCCAGAGTCTCAATATTCATTTCTAAGGTTCTTGTACTGTAAAACTCCCTTTTTTCTATCTCTTCCCCCCCACTCCCTTTACAGTGAGTGAACATGTGTGTTTGGAGTGGGATGTTGAGGACACTCCTCAACTGGGTTTTTGAATGCAAAATAACTTAACCTTGAGTTAATCCTAGCTTGAATTTGCTGTGGATTATTAGTAAATTGGATCACAAAAAAAAGTATTGATTGGGAAAACGTGCTGCCTATTTTTAAAAACGAATTCAAAACACCTTCTGTTTACAGAGAGGTGATGAGGAAATCAGTGCAGCTTATCAGTCTCTCTCCTGTCCGTAACACCTGACAAGGCCCCTCAGAATCTTGTGTTTCAATAAAATCACCTCACATTCTTCTATACTCCAGTGAGTACAGGCCCAACCCACTCAACCTTTCCTCATTAGACAATCCCTTCATCCCAGGAATCAGCCTAGTAAACCTTCTCTGAACTGCATCCAATGCAAGTGTGTCCCTCCTTAAGTGAGGAGACCAGAGTTGTACACAGTACTCTAGGTGCTTCATCTTCTCCCTATCTTTTTCTTCATCCAGGTTGCTCTGGCTTTGGTTGCCCTACCTTTGTGGGAATATACTCAACTGTACCCGAACCATTTCCTCTTTAAAGGCAACCCATTTCTCCTTTATCATTTTGCCTGACATCCATTCTCATCCCATTGAAATTGGCATCCTCCAATTAAGTATTTTCACTCTAGATTGCTCATTGTCCTTTTCCATAGCTAACCTAAACCTTATGATACTATGATCATCACTGTTCCTAAAAGTTCTCCAATTGACACTTGATCCACCGACACAGGATATACAGCATGGAAACAAGCCATTTGGCCCAAGCAGTCTATATGGCATTTATGTTCCACTTGAACCTCTTCCCTAAATCTATCAGTGTAATTCTCTTCTCCCTCATATACTTGTCTAGATTCCCCTTAAATGCATCTAGACTATTCACTCAAACCACTTCCCTGTGGTAGCGAGTTCCACATTCCTACCACTTGCTGGGGAAAGTAATTTCTTTTGAATTCCCTATTGGATTTCTTGGTGTCTGTCTTATATTGTTGGTCTCTAGATGTGCTCTTCGCCGAACACTGTCTTTGCATCCACTATTTCAAAACCTTTCAATTTTAAAGTCACCTCTCAGCTTTGCACCCCCAACCACCCCAAGAGAAAATAGACCCAGCATGGGTCTATCTTTTCCTGAAATGTATACCCACACATATCTGGTATGATCCTGATAAATCTTCTCTGCACCCTCTCTAGTCTAGTGCCTCTGTATCCTTTTTTAATATTATGGCAATCAGAACTGCTCACATTATGTGTGGTTTAATCAAGGTTCAATACAGGTTTGCATAAACTTCTCTACTTTTCAATGCTATTCCTATAGAAACTCGAGAACTTGATTTGATTTTTTAAAAATTGCTAACCTTTTCCAACTCGACCCACCTCATTCGCCAGAACCATATCCAGCATTGCATCCTTCTTCACTGAACCGGGCACTTCCTGAACACACCTCAGGAAGTCTGCCACCCTTTTGCCCTTTGCACCATTACTCTTCCAGTCTATATTAGGATAATTGAGTTCCTGTTTAATTGTCAAGTGTCTTGCCCATTATGGAAGCAAGCAGGCCAACCAGATAAGCATTTTCTCAGTAAATGTAAATTTCTGCCAGACCAAGGCCGCCAATACATGGCTAAGGCTCGTAAGAAAGCTGCTATCTTGGATGAGGAGGATAGGGATAGCATCTCCTTTAGGCGAAGGGGATGGGGCACTTGCTGACATCTCAATGGAGTCAGCTGCACTCAGTGTTCAGCTCCGTCAGTCACCTTGCTCAGACACATTCTTCATGTCACCAGCTCAATTGGTCACCCACCGATATTTCTATGCGCTCAACGTGGATGCCATTGAATGGGTTACAGCTGGCTACCATACTTGCACTGCCCTCCAGACCATTCCGGACACTGTCATCTCCTAGTCTTTGAGCAAACCTCCAGAGGTGGTTGACATCTCATTTTCTGTTGCCATTATCAAGCGTAAGCGACAACTTACTTTGGCTGTACAAGAGTGTGGCACTTCTTATACTGCCACTGGCATCATTGCCAGTGAACAACACGACAGCTTGATGGATGCTCTCCTCCAGTTGTGGTTTGGGCTTTGACTGCTGGATAGTCCCTTGGTTGTCATATGGACTGATCCCACCCCCTGGTTTTTCCACCCTGTTAAGAGACAAGCTGCTTCAGGAAGACCACATTGCCACTGAGCTCATGAGATCGAAGAACTCCAACAAGAACCCAGTAGCAGAGAAGGCAGCATGGTAATTGGAGGATGAGCTCCTATGCCACGACCCACATGGAGTATCGCATCTTGAGCCCCACCCATGGCCACCAAAATCTTGTCTTCATTCTCAGGGCCTTTCTGCTAGAGAATTATGGACACAAAAAGACCAGTTCACCAATGTTCAGATTTCCCTGTCTGACAAAAGGGTTACTGCAACTCAACATTGGCGCCATCAAGTCAATCAGCTGCACATTCACCTCAGTTGACCATCTTGCCGATTGCAACAAGTCACAGGCCCGCCAACACTACTTGGTCACTTCTGTCAATGATAGCTGATGCAATGTTCGCAAGTTCATTCATTCCCAGCTCCATACCACAACTTAAGAGTCAAGAGATCTGAATGCTGCAAGTTCCCTTCCATCTAGCTGGTTCTGCAATTGGTTTCACTTCTGGCTATGGTCCTACCACCCATGGTGAATATTCCCTGTCCAGCTTGTTCCTGCGAAACCTGACATACTGGCTGACCTATCTCGGCTGTCCACAACCCCAGTGGTGTTAGAAGTCTCAGCTATTGAATTAACCTCCGATGATGGGCCCCACAAACCTGCCTCCATCACTGCCTTTGGGACGGATTCCTGAGCTGCCCCCCGCAATGTGGAGACGCTGATATCTGATCCAGGACCAGTGTCTGGTCTCCTACTCCGACCTCGCATTCTCCAGTTCAGGCTCTTGATCGCATAGCACTGTAGCATACATAGTTAGCTGTCTAAGTGTACCACAAGCCCTGTTCCCTCAATGCCCGTTTTAAGACACTCCGCTTGTCAGAATCCTTCCCCCAGACAAGCTAGTAGATTTCTTATCTCTGGACTGATGCTGGTGCTGGTATTCGGGTGCTGAATAAACTGCAGTGACTACATGGTAGGTCATCCCTGAGAAATGTGGTTGTGTGCAGCCACTTGTTGCGATTCCTATGCATGTGCTGAGAATGCCTTTTGCAAAGGTATTTTTATTTCTTAGGTTTATAGTGTTGCCCTATTTGGCACATATGTTCATGTTCACCTTGAGTGCATGTGCAAATGTTGTTTACATGTATTCATTTGTTGTTTTTGGGCATGTCAGTTGGCACAAGATGGGTATTTGATGTACAAGTGAGAGAGAAAAAAATAAAGAGGTCAAGCCACTCTAGGTATTGCCCTCTGGTGGCTGAGAGCCTGGGAGAGGCCATCTTGGCTCTTTGATGCTGTCACCAAACAACAGTACAAAACAAAGTTTGACATTTTCACCTTAAAGCTGGTTGCATTGTGATCCGGTGTCTGTGCCAATCAAAGTAAACCTATCTTACTGGCAGAGGTAGTTTGGATTCTCTTGTTGGAGATGATCATTTTCTGATGTATTATTTGCCACTTACCAGTCTAAGTCTTGGTCACCTTGCAACCACATGATTCCTTTATTTCTATTTGTGCTATCGATTCATCTATCTTGTTATGAGTACGGTATTCTTTCAGATAAAAAAATTTTTAATTTTGTCTTTTTACCATTTTTCCTATCTTATCCTATGCATTCATTCATTTGTATACTTTGTCCCTTCCTGTCACATTCTGGTTATCATTACCCATATCGCTACCCTGTACTATTGCCTTATCCTTTCTCTTTAAATTTCTAAATCTCCCCTTACCTGAACCCTTCCCCTACTATTTAGTCTACAGCCCTAATTATTCGATTCACCAGTACACTGGTACTTCCCCACCCAACCCCCCCAGCACAGTTCAAGTGAATTCCCTCACTCACCATCCGGAGTTAAGTACTTTGTAGAAGGTGTACTCCTAGCTATTTACTCCATGCATTAGGAAAAGCCTCCTGTATTTATAATAGCAAGAACTTCAAAGACCTGAAATCAGCCCCTACCAACCAGTTCTAACTAGTCACCTAATTAACTGCGTAGTTGCCACTAGCAGGCAGAAGGTTTGCTACTGCCTAACACTGTGAAAGAAACAACAGTTTTGGTCAAAGTTAAATGCACAACTTGTCCAGATTTTAGCAAGAGATCAACCCTTAAAATACCCCGAATTCCCTCATTCATCAAATGCCTGAGTTAATTTGGAGTCATACCTAGCACAAAGAAAGATGGTTGTGGTGGTTGGAGGTTAATCATCTCAGTTCCAGGAGATCACTGCGGGAGTTCCTCAGGGTAATGTCCTAGGCCCAGTCATCTTCAGTTGCTTCATAAATGACCTTCCTTCCATCATAAGATCAGAAGTGGGGATGTTCGCTGATGATTGCACAATGCTCAGCACCATTCGCAACTCCTCAGATACTGAAGCAGTCCATGTCTAAATGCAACAAGACTTGGACAATATCCAGGCTTGGGCTGACAAGCGGCAAGTAACATTTGTGCCACACAAGTGTCAGGCAATGACCATCTCCAACAAGAGAGAATCTAACCATCACCCCTTGACATTCAATGGCATTACCATCGCTGAATGCCCCACTAACATCATCCTGGGGATTATCATTGACCAGAAACTGAACTGGACTAGCCATATAAATATTGAGCCTATCCACAATCTACAAGGCACAAGTCAGGAGTGTGATGGAATACTCTACACTTGCCTGAATGAGTGCAGCTCCCGCAACATTCGAGAAGCTTGACCCCATCCAGGACAAAGGAGCCTGCTTAATTGGCACCACATCCACAAACATTCACTCCCTCCACCACCGACACATAGTGGCAGCAGTGTGCACCATCTACAGGGTGCATTGCAGGAACTCACCAAGGCTCCTTAGGCAGCACCTTCCAAACCCACGACTGCTACCATCTAGAAGGACAAGGGCAGCAGACACATGGGAACACCACCACCTGGAAGTTCCCTTCCAAACCACTCACCATCCTGACTTGGAAATATATTACCGTTCCTTCACTGCCACTGGGTCAAAATCCTGGAACTCCCTTCCTAACAGCACTGTGGATGTACCTACACCACATGGACTGTAGCAGTTCAAGAAGGCAACTCACCACCACCTTCTCAAGGGCAATTGGGGATGGGCAATAAATGCTGGCGGACGCTCACATCCCATAAATAAAAAATAAGTACAGTAACTGTACTCTGGAAGCCGTATTATGTCGAAGTGGACTCCGTGCTGCTTACTGTGGTCTCACTCCAGTATTACCGCAAGCTGTTCAGTCAGAAATTGCACTTTTATCCATCACTGATCACAGAAGTTAGCTGGATCCCAAGAACTCTTTCCCTTTCCTCCCATTCAAAACTCATCTGTAAAGTTTCTGTCACCCTCCAGGGTTTTTGTTAGACTGTCTAAACGCGGTCTTTAAATTCAACCTTCAGGATGCGGTAATCAATGTCAGACATAAAATGTTAAAGGTCAATGCTCAGTGGTAAGTAGCTCATCAACACGTCCTACATTCTTCCGGAGGTACAGTGCGGGGATTCTGTTTGGTTAAAGTAAAAGTTAAGAATCACAACTGAAACTAGTTTGTTTCATCGATCACCCGCCAATTAAGACGAACATCTCCACGGAACCTCCCCGCAACACAAACATACTCTTCTTTTCCTTCGCTTGTTTCTGCTTTAAGTTCATTCATTATGCAATCCCCCGTAAAGATCTGTTGTAGACTCACATTGTCCGATTGTCCCCAGACAGCCGCTTCCGGGCTCAGGCGACGCTTTTGCACCGTGACCAAGTAATCCATAGACATAACGCAGCAGAACAAGCGGCCCTTTCGCCTTCTCACTGAAGAAGTGCTTCTACTTCACAACGATTCTACTGCGACCGATCAGCCTCGCGGCTTCGGACGCCGCTCGAGCTCCTCTCGGCTCCTCTCGGCTCGAGTCTCCAAATCGGGGATCACAGACTGCTTTAGTTGAACGGAAATTCTGCTCACGCGCTGACGAATGCGACTAAACCAATCAGAACCCCCCATGTCTCGGCCACGTGCGAATTCAAACCACAAATGGCCGTTGATGCGGAGTGATGCCAACCTGAGGCCATTTGGCAACGGATGGCAACTGAGGCGAGAAAGTGGTGAGAAAGAAAGTTGCCTGACAGCAAAAGCTGTACTCTCATGAGACAATTTACGAGCAAAGTTTCATTTTCCGTTCCATAACCAAAAATATAACGTGTGTGCCAATAAAGAAGCAGAATGATTGGAATGACAATGAGTATGAGCAGAAGCAAGCAACCCCAAAATCCTATCTCCCAGTAACCGCAATCAAATTTATTGCCTATCATCTCTCCTCTGTGACCTTTTCACACTCAGTCTCTCTGACTCCCAAGCCTCTCTCGCACTCACTCCTTGCTGCACAGGTCCCAGTACTTACAACACTCAATACTCATCTGCTCTGAAGTTTATTGGAAATGACTTTCGCGCTGACAGGATGCTCAACTACCCCCGAAGATCTAAACCAGTTCTTCCACACTTGATGTACACAAAGATGGTTCCTTCAACCCCTTTTCTTTATACTCAAAATATGTTGTAAGCCCACCTTAGCCAAGTTACTGGAAATAGTTAATTGGTCCATATTTTGTCAATAATGCGATGAATTAACTCCATTGGTTCTGGCTAGGTACGCACATTGTCTTAAACTTAGCTTAAAAGAAGGCATTGCCCCATGTCTCTTATCTTGATGTATTTACAGGAGTCCCATTTATTAAGACAGACTCAGCAATCAAGGATGGTATGTGTTCCTAGAAGGGAGGGAGTCCAAGGCTTATGCCATTTCTTTCCCAACTGTTAAAGCACTTTAATTTTCTCATAAGAAATGCTAATAGAGAAATACAGAAATATCATAAAGCAACTTCTAATTAACTACCAATTATTAACTATTTATCATTTAATTACCAGGGTAATTGAGGTGCATCCTTCTAATGAAATCATCTGTTGCTAGTCAGTGACTGCTTTGTAATACTGTTTTGGGTGTTTGCTGAAAAAGGTCAACATCAAAAAGCTTTCATCTCAGTGTTAGCACAAAATGGAGTTTGACCTTGTTAGCTTATTAAAATGGATAAAACCTGAATGAATAACCATGAAATTAACCTGAAAGTAAGTAAAATTAACGTGAGGGAAGTAAAGTTGAGACATGGCAGGGCAGCTTGGACGTGTGGAATGTGTGCCCTAAAATATGTGGGAAATCATGGACACTACTGGTGACCTAGACAACTTCATGTGTAGGAAGTGCTGCCAGCTGCAGAAACTTGAGCTCTGGGTTTCAGACCTCAAGTGGCAGCTCGAGTCATTGTGGCACATACATAAGGCTGAGAGCCAAGTGAATAGCATGTTCAGAGAGGTGGTCACACTGGAGGTTAGGAGCATGGAGCCAGAAAGGGAAAGCAGTCCAAGAGAATGAGCAGGTGATGCAGGAGTCCCCTGGGTCCCACTCGCTAATTGGTTTTCCATTTTAGATACTGGTGAGGGCATTGGTTCCTCACAGGAGTGCAATCAGAGCCAAGTTTGTGGCACCACAAGTGACTCAGCTGTACAGGAAGGGAGGAAGGAGAAAGGAAGAGCAATAGTGATAGAGGATTCATTAGTTCGATAAACAGGCAGGTGTTTCTGCGGCTGAAGATGTGACTCCAGGATGATAAGTTGCCTGCTTGGTGCCAGGGTCAAGGATGTCCCTGAGCGGCTGCAGAACATCCTTCCGGGGGAGGGTGAACTGCTAGAGGTCTTGGTCCACGTTGGTACCAATGGCTTAGGTAGGAAGGGGGATGTGGTCCTGCAGAAAGAATTTAGGGGGCTAGGTGGAAAATTAGCAAGCAGGACCTCAAAAGTAATAACCTCTGGATTACTCCCAATGCCACATGCAAGTCAATACAGAAATAGGAGGATAAGGCAGATGAATGCGTGGCTGGAGAGATGGTGAAGGAGGGAGGGCTTTAGATTCTTGCGCTACTGGGACTGGCTCTGGGGTAGAAGGCACCTGTACAAGTCGGACGGGTTGCCCTGAACAGAGCTGGGACTGAGTTCCTTGCAGAGCATTTTGCTAGTGCTATTGCTGGGGGAGGGGGAGGGGAGGGGCTTTAAATTAACTTGGCAGGTTGTGGGAACCAGGAGAGAATATTAGAGAGTAATACCAATGTGCATAAAATACTGGGAGAGACAGATAACACTAGAATAGAAAATAGTAAGTTAATAGGCAGAGTTGGAGTAAGGGAGAAAGTAACAAAGTCTTAATCAGTGTTATACTGTATGTATGTGAATGCACAGAGTATAGTAAATAAGACTGGTGAGTTACAGATGCAGATTGCCATGTGGAATTATGATGTTGTGATGATAACAGAGACCTGGCTCAAGGAAGGGCAGGACTGGGTGTTAAATATTCCTGGGTACAAGGTGTTCAGGAAAGATAGGGCAGGAAGAGAAGGAGGAGGGGTGGCTGTATTGGTTAAGGAGAGCATTGCAGCGCTGGAGTAAGATGATGTCCCAGAGGGTTCAAGGGCAGAATCAATTTGGCTAAAGCTAAGGAACAAAAAGGTACAATTACATTGCTCTGTGTAGTCTGTAGGCCACCAACTAGTGGGAAGAATGTAGAGGAACAAATCTGCAGGGAAACTACAGAGAGGTGCAAACATTATAGAGTAGTTATAATGGGGGACTTTAATTACCCGGGTATAAACTGGGATAGTGGTAGTTTAGGAACTCTTGCCCCTCTCTTTCCTTTAGAGTGTGTTCAGGAGAATTTTCTACACCAGTATGTGTCCAGTCCAACAAGAAAGGAGGCACTGCTAGACCTGTTTCTTGGAAATGATGTGGGCCAAGTGGATCAAGTGTCAATGGGGGAACATTTAGAAGACAGTGATCGTTGTACCATAAGGTTTAGGATGACAGTAGAAAAGGACAATGGGCAATCCGGAGTAAGAATAATTAACTGGGGAGAGCCGACTTCCACGGGGCAAGAACGGAGCTGGGCCAGATAGACTGGAGCCAAAGGTTGGTGGGTAAAACTGTAGCTGAACAATGGGCTCCCTTCAAAGAAGAAATGGCACAGTCAAGGTATATTCCCTCAAAAGGGAAAGGTAGGGCAAACAACTCCAGAGCTCCCTGGATGAAAAATTAGATAGAAATTAAGATAAAGAAGAAAAAGTGTGCTTATGACAGGTGTCAGGTAGAAAATACAACTGAGAACCAAGCTGAATACAGAAGATTCAGAGGAGAGGCAAAGAAGCAAATAAGAGAAGTGAAGAGGGATTATGAGAAAAGACTGACAGCCAACAAAAAGAGGAATCCCAAAGTATTCTATAGGCACTTAAATACTAAAAAGGAGTAGGGCCGATTAGGGACCAAAAAAGGGAATTACACATGGAGGCAACGGCATGGCTGAGGTGTTAAATTAATGCTTTGTACCTGTCTTTACCAATGAAGCAGTTGCTACCCAGGTCATAATGACAGAGGAGGAAACCGTCACTAGAAAGGTTCAAAATTGATAAGGAGGAGGTATTGGATAAACTGTCAGTACTTAAAGTTGACAAGGCATCCAGACCAGATGAGATGCATCCAAGGATATTGAAGGAAGTGTGAGTGGCAATTGCAAGGGCACTGGTCATAATCTTTCTGTCTTCCCTAGACTCAGGGGAGGTGCCAGAGGACTGGAGAAATGCAAATGTTACAACCTATTTTGGACAAGGGTGTAAGGGAAAGGCCAGCAATTGCAGACCAGTCAGTTTAACGTCATGGGTGGGGAAGCTTCTGGAAACAATTATTCAGGATAGTATTAATAGTCACATGGAAAAACGTGGGTTGACTAAGAAGTGCCAGCATGGATTTCTTAAGGGAAAATCATGTTTAACTAACTTGCTGGAATTTTTTTGAAGAGGTATCAGGGTTGATGAGGGTAAGGCTGATGATGTGGTGTACATGGACTTCCAAAAGGCATTTGATACAGTGTCGCACAACAGACTTGTGAGAAAAATTAAAGCTTATGGAATAAAAAGGACAGTAGCAACGTGGATGCAAAATTGGCTGAGTAATAGGAAATAGCGAGTAATAGTTAATGGATATTTTTCAGACTGGAGGAAGGTTTGTAGTGGAATTCCCTCGGGGTCAGTATTGGGACCTTTGTTTTTTCTGCTATATATTAATGATCCAGATTTTGGTGTACAGGGGACAATTTCAAAGTTTGCAGATGAGACAAACCTTGGAAGCATTGTAAACTGTGAGGAGGAAGGCGTAGAACTTCAAAAGGACATAGACAAGTTGGTGGAGTGGGCAGATAGGTAGCAGATGAGGTTCAATGCAGAGAAGTGTGAGGTGATTCATTTTGTTTGGAAGAACATGGAGAGACAATATAAAACAAGGGGTGCAACTCTAAAGGGTGTGCAGGAGCACAGGTACCTGGGTGTATAAGTGCATAAGTCATTTAAGGTGGCAGGACAAGTGGAGAGAGCAGTTAATAAATCATACACCTAGGCTTTATAAATAGGGGCATAGAGTACAAGGAGGTTATGCTGAACTTGTACAGGACACTAATTGGACCTCAGCTGGAGCATCGTGTACAGTTTTGGGTGTCACACTTTTGGAAGGATGTGAATGCATTGGAGAGAATGCAGAAGAGGTTTACAAAAATGATTGCAGGGATGAGAAACTTCAGTTATGAAGATAGATTGGAGAAGTTGGGACTGTTTTCCTAAGAGGAGATTTGACAGAGGTGTTCAAAATCTTGAGGGGGCTGTACAGAGCAGATAGGGGGAAACTGTTCCCGCTCATAAAAGGATCAAGAACAAGAGGGCACAGATTTAAAGTGATTTGCAAAAGAAATAGATGCGATGTTAGAAAAAACTTTTTCACACAGTGAGTAGTTCGGGTCTGGAATGCACTGCCTGGAAGTGTGGAGGAGGCAGGTTCAAGTGAGGCATTCAAGAGGGAATCAGATGATTATTTAAATAGAAACAATGTGCAGTGTTCCGGGGAAATGACAGGAGAATGGCACTGAGTCATAACGCTTATTCAACGAGCCAGTGCAGACATGATGAGCCGAATGGCCTCCTTCTGCACCGTAACAGCTCTGTTATTCTGAGGTTCTGGGACACATTGAAAAGCCTTGGGAAGATGGTGCTCCATGATGATGCACATCTTGGGTGATCAATGGTAGGAGTCTGGGGGAGGGGTACTTGAAAGTAGGAGGTCATGTTGACATCTCCCAGAATATGTCCAGCTAGAGTGAGCAACCCAATTAAGATACTCAGTTATTGAAGAAAGCAATTATGAATCACAGACTTGTTTCAATCACATTTCTGCCTAAACAGCTGAACCAAGGCTTTGTTTGTCACAAGAACCCAGCCAGAATTTTCTATTCCACTTGAACTTTACAGTGCAATGCGCAATGGCAAAACCAATCTCCACTTAAAAGCCCCATTTATTTTAATTTACAGACTGGGTTCTAGATGTTTTCAGCCAGAAGCTGGATCTTAGACTAGCAAATATACTTCAAGTGCAGGAGATTTTGTTTGTCCATAAGACCATAAGACATAGGAGCAGAAATTAGGCCATTCGGCCCATCGAGTCTGCTCCGCCATTCAATCATGGCTGATAAGTTTCTCAACCCCATTCTCCCGCCTTCTCCCCGTAACCTTTGATCCCCTTACCAATCAAGAACCTATCTATCTCCGTCTTAAATACACTCAATGACCTGGCCTCCACAGCCTTCTGTGGCAATGAATTCCATAGATTCACCACCCTCTGGCTAAAGAAGTTTCTCCTCATCTCTGTTCTAAAAGGTCTTCCCTTTACTCTGAGGCTGTGCCCTTGGGTCCTAGTCTCTCCTACTAATGGAAACATCTTCCCCACGTCCACTCTATCCAGGCCTTTCAGTATTCTGTAAGTTTCAATCAGATCCCCCCTCATCCTTATAAACTCCATCGAGTATAGACCCAGAGTTCTCAAACGTTCCTCATATCCCCAGAGCTGCAAGCAGGAAAGCACACAATCTTTCAATGAGAAGTTTGGTTAAATGTGCCACAGCTCAGCTGAACATGCCCAACACCTTACTCAGCGCTGATTGGTGGATTACCAATGTGCGCTGTCCGACTATCTCATCAAATCAGGCTTGCAGCTGGTGGACACACCACTGCTATCCCCTGTCGTCACCCAGAGGTGAGCACCTCCTGGCGCCGGGTGCCGGTGAGAAGGATTAACATTTCGAGCCCGTATGACTCTTCTTCAGAACTAAAGAGAAGTAAAAATGTGATGAAATATATACTGCTAAGGGGGGTGGGACAGGTGAAGCTGGTTAGACGGCAAGTGATAGGTGGGGGCAAAGGAGAGATTGCAAAAGATGTCATAAACAAAAGGTCAAAGGGGGTTGATGGTGGTGATACTGGCTAAAGGAGGTGCTAACGGTGACATTAAGAGTAGAAAGCAGGATGAGCAAGTGACAGATGGCCCTAGTGGGGGGAGGGGACGGTGTGGGAGAAAAGATCGAAATAGGCTAAAAGATGGGGATAAACCAATGAAGGGAAATAAATTTTAAAAACAATAATAGAAATAGGTGGGGAAAAAAATATATACATAAAAATTAAAAAATAAATATAAGAAAAAAGGGGATCAAAAATGGGGGAGAGAGTTCATGATCTGAAGTTGTCGAACTCAATGTTAAGTCCGGAAGGCTGTAAAGTGCCTAATCGGAAGATGAGGTGCTGTTCCTCTAGGTTGCGTTGAGCTTCACTGGAACATTGCAGCAGGCCAAGGACGGACATGTGGGCATGAGAGCAGGGTGGTGTGTTGAAATGGCAAGCGACAGGAAGGTCTGGGTCATGCTTGCAGACAGACTAAAGATGTTCTGCAAAGCGGTCACCCAGTTTGCGTTTGGTCTGTCCAATGTAGAGGAAACCGCATTGGGTGCAGCGAATGCAGTAGGCTAAATTGAGGGAAGTGCAAGTGAAGTGCTGCTTCACTTGAAAGGAGTGTTTGGGCCCTTGGATGGTGAGGAGGGGGGGTAGTGAAGGAGCAGTTGTTGCACCTTCTGCAATTGCATGGGAAGGTGCCGTGGAAGGGGGTTGAGGTGTTGGGGGTGATGGAGGAGTGGACCAGGGTGTCCCAGAAGGAATGGTCCCTAAGGAATGCTGATAAGGGGGATGAAGGGAAGATGTGTTTGGTGGTGGCATCATGCTGGAGTTGGCAGAAATGGCAGAAGAATGCAGGGGCTGGTGGGGTGAAAAGTGAGGACAAGGGGACCCTATCATGGTTCTGGGAGAGAGAGGAAGGTGTGAGGGCAGAGGCGCGGGAGATGGGTTGGACATGATTAAGGGCCCTGTCAACCACAGTGGGTGGGAAACCTTGCTTAGAGAAGAAGGAAGACATGTCAGAAGCATTGTTTGGGAAAGTGGCATAATCGGAACAGCTACGACGGAGGCGAAGGAACTGAGAGAATGGGATGGAGTCCTTACAGGAAGTGGGCTGTGAGGAGTTGTAGTCGAGGTAGCTGTGGGAGTCGGTGGGCTTGTAATGAATATTGGTGGACAGTCTATCACCAGAAATTGAGACAGAGAGGTCAAGGAAGGGAAGGGAAGTGTCAGTGATGGACCATGTGAAAATGATGGAGGGGTGGAAATTGGAAGCAAAATTAATAAATTTTTCCAGGTTCAGACCTGTCAGCGTGACATCTGCCATCTCAATTTTCTGCTCCTCTCACCCACTCTAACCTGTCTCCTTCTGAACTTGCCGCACTCCGTTTTCTCAGGTCCAACCTGACTTTGTTATTAAACCTGCCGACAAGGGTGGTGCTGTCGTTGTCTGGCGTACTGACCTCTACCTCGCAGAGGCTGAGTGCCAACTCGCAGACACTTCCTCCTATCTCCCCCTGGACCATGACCCCACCACCGAACATCAAGCCATTGTTTCCAGGACTGTCGCTGACTTCATGTCCTCAAGAGATCTTCCCTCCACAGCTTCCAACCTCATAGTCTCCCAACCTCAGACAGCCCGCTTCTATATCCGCCCCAAAATCTACAAACAGAACTGTCCCGGTAGACCGATTGTGTCAGCCTGTTCCTGCCCCACGGAACTCATTTCTTCCTATCTTGACTCCGTTCTCTCTCCCCTTGTCCAACCTCTTCCCACCTACATCCGCGATTCCGCTGATGCCCTACATTATGTCAACAATTTCCAGTTCCCTGGCCCCAACCGCTTCCTCTTCACCATGAACATCCAATCCCTCTACACCTCCATCCCCCACCAGGATGGCCTGAGGGCTCTCCGCTTTTTCCTTGAACAGAGGCCTGAACAATCCCCATCCACCACCACTCTCCTCCGTCTGGCTGAACTTGTTCTCTCACTGAACAATTTCTCCTTAAGCTTGTCTCACTTCCTCCAAATAAAAGGTGTGGCTATGGGTACCTGCATGGGCCCCCATTATGCCTGTCTCTTTATGGGGTATGTGGACCATTCCTTGTTCCAGTCCTACTCAGGCCTCCTCTCCCAGCTATTTCTCTGGAACATTGATAACTGTTTCGGTGCGGCTTCATGCTTCTTCTGGACCTGGAAAAATGTATTAATTTTGCTTCCAATTTCCACCCCTTCATCACTTTAACATGCTTCATCACTGACATCTCCCTTCCTTTCCTTAACCTCTCTATCTCAATTTCTGGTGATAGACTGTCCACCATATTCATTACAAGCCCACAGACTCCCACAGCTATCTCGACTACAACTCCTCACACCCTGGTTCCTGTAAGGACTCAATTCCATTCTCTCAGTTCCTTCGTCTCCATCGCATCTGTTTCGATGATGCCACTTTCCAAAACAGTGCTTCTGACATATCTTCCTTCTTCCTTAACCGAGGTTTCCCACCCACGGAGTTTGGCAAGGCCCTCAACCGTGTCCGACCCATCTCCCGCGCCTCTGCCCTCACACATTCCTCTCCCTCCCAGAATCATGATAGGGTCCCCCTTGTCCTCACTTTTCACCCCACCACCCCCGCATTCAAAGGATCATCTTCCGCCATTTCTGCCAACTCCAGCATGATGCCACCACCAAACACATCTTCCCTTCACCCCCCTGTTGGCATTCCATTGGGGCCGTTCCCTCCGGGACACCCTGGTCCACTCCTCCATCACCCCCAACACCTCAACCCACTCCCACGGCACCTTCCCATGCAATCGCAGAAGGTGCAACGCTTGCTCCTTTCCTCCCCCCTCCTCACCGTCCAAGAGCCCAAACAATCCTTTCAAGTGAAGCAGCGCTTCACTTGCACTTCCCTCAATTTGGTCTACTGCATTCACTGCTCCCATGCGTTTTCCTCTACATTGGAGAGACCAAACGCAGACTGGGTGACCACTTTGCGGAACATCTTTGGTCTGTCTGCAAGCATGACCCAGACCTTCCTGTCGTTTGCCATTTCAACACACCACCCTGCTCTCATGCCCACATATCCGTCCTTGGCCTGCTGCAATGTTCCAGTGAAGCTCAAGGCAAACTGGAGGAACAGCACCTCATCTTCCAATTAGGCACTTTACAGCCTTCCGGACTTAACATTGAGTTCAACAACTTCAGATCATGAACTCTCTCCTCCATTTTTGATCCCCTTTTTTCTTATATTTATTTTTTAATTTTTATGTATTTTTTTTTTCCCCACCTATTTCTATTATTGTTTTTAAAATTTATTTCCCTTCATTGGTTTATCCCCACCTTTTAGCCTATTTCGATCTTTTCTCCCACACCGTCCCCTGCCCCCACTCTACCCCCACTAGGGCCATCTGTCACTTGCTCATCCTGCTTTCTACTCTTAATGTCACCTTTAGCACCTCCTTTAGCCAGTATCACCACTACAACACCCCTTTGACCTTTTATGACATCTTTTGCAATCTCTCCTTTGCCCCCACCTATCACTGGCCTTCTATCCAGCTTCATCTGCTTCACCCCCTTTAAACAGTATATATTTCACCACATTTTTACTTCTCTCTAGTTCTGAAGAATCATTCCGACTCGAAACGTTAACTCTGTCTTTGTCTCCACAGATGCTGTCAGACCTGCTGAGTTTTTCCACCAATTTCTGTTTTTGTTTCAGATTTCCAGCATCCACAGTATTTTGCTTTTATTAAATAGGAGGGAAGTTGGAAGCTGAAACCTGGGTCTTTTGAGCAATTTAGAGAAAACTGTCAGGACCCTGGGACGTTTCGTGAAAAATCAGGACTGTCCGTGCAAAACCAGGATGCCTGGTCACCCAATTGTACTGGGAGCTTCATAGGAATTAGCCTGCCATTAACAGGTCCGGGCAAATGTGTAACTCATTGTTTATGCTGTTTATGCCTCTTTTAATAAGTGTCACGTATGATTTAAGTGATTCGAATTAATAACCATATTAATTGATAGCCAAAAAGAGTAGAAGTCAGTCTAGGATTTTCAGCCCCTGGAATTCTCTTAAGCTGCTGACCATTGACAGGAAGATGGATGATACTTCTTTCCACTTCCTTACATTAAATTGACCTCATTCCCAATCCATGCACGGGCTCACAGCACGCAAAAGTGTTTTTGATATGATTTGCCAGGGGCAATGTGCAGTGAATGCTGAGTAAGCATCATGGTCTGCAATGCTAGAAACACCACAGAGCACATTATCAATCTTAGTATTTAGTCTCTCTAGAATAGAAGCAATATTGCCTATTCCAAATGCCAGTGGTGGCACTCTTACCTCTAAGTCAAACATCATAGATTCAACTTCTACTCCAGAGACTTGAGCATGTAAGGCTGACATTTCAGTATTGAGGGAGTGCTACACTATTGGAGGTACCATCTTTCAGATACACTAAAAACTGAAGTACAGCCCTCTCAAGTGGGTACAAAAGATCTGATGGAAATTTGTGGAGGTCAGGAGTGTTCTCCTGGTTTTCTGACCCGCATTTATCCCTCAACAACATCAAAAACAGATTTTCTGATCATTTATCTAATTGCTGGTTGTGATACTTTGCTGTGTGCAAATTTAGTGTCCTGTATCCTATATTAGAGCAATAATAACACAAAAAAGTACTTAATTAACCAAAAGCATTCTGGAGTGTCCTATTATTGTTAAAAGTGCCAAATAAATAAAGGTTCTTTCTTTCCACTGTAATGTTGCAGACTCTCTCATTACAACTGAATTGTCAGTCATGGAGCAGTTGGTTGCACTTGCACATCTGAATCAAGATTGTAGTGTCACGTCCCATTCTAGAGACTTAATACAAAACCTAGGCTGACACTCCAGTGCAGTACTGAAGGAATGCTACACTGCCAGTGGCACCATCTTTCAGATGAAACATTAAACTGAAGCCCTGTCTGCATTCTAAGAATAAAAGATATTATGGAACTGTTTTGAAGAAGAGTAGAGGAGTTATCCATGATGGGTGGGTGTGTCTCTCTCTGTCTCTCTTATGTATACCAATTAACATCACAAGAACAGGTTAATTAGTCATTATCACATTGCTTTTTGTGAGAGCTTTCTTTGCACAAATCACTTGCCACATTTCCTACATTACAACAGTGATTACACTTCAAAGTACTTTGTTAGCCGAAAAGCACCTTGGAACATTCTGAGGAAAGGTGATAAGCATTCTTCACAGTATCATTGGAAATAAGACACATCAAAAGAAAAAAACAAGATCAAGCTAAAAATGGGAACGTTAAACAAAATAGCTAGAGAATCAAAATGGAGACAAAAGAAGCAAATAGACCATATCATCCTATCTCCAGTGAGCATAGATTCATTAGCAGTATGGAAGAAAACCTTGCTTTGGACGCACTGCCCATAAATATCTGACTTAATAGCAATTATCTGTTATAGTTAAATTTATTATATATAGAAAGAAAACAAAAAAACTGCAAATGCTGGAAATTCAAAATAAAGATACACCATTGCTAGAAACACTTGGGTCAGCCAGCTTATTTCACCACTAGTGCTCCCTCTTCCTTTACCCAGTGATAAAAATAGAAATGGGATTTATTCAGTTGTGGTGATTAAATAAGGCTGATTTTATTGTATATTACAAAGGGATAAAATGCCTCCTCTGATGATGCAGGATAGCAACTAAAATGCACAATACTCCTTAAAAACACACAGGCAAAGGGCAATGTTTGACAGCGCACTGCCGAGATAGAAGAGAAAGAAACGTTGAAAAAGTTGTCTGTAAACTCGAGGAGGTCTTGGCGATGCAGCGAGGGGACGCGGACGTGTTCGGAGCAGGGGAAGTGGGGGAAGGGGCGAGGGGACGCGGACGTGTTCAGAGCAGGGGAAGGGGGGGGGGGAGGAGCTAGGCAGCGTCAATCAATCCACAATCGCCGTGATCACTCGAAGCGCCACTAGTGCGGTCTAGTGATAATGGCGGCGGCGGTGGTGGTGGCGGCTGAGAGTGCGAGTCAATTCCAGGAGGTGCTGGATAGAGCCAAGAGGTAGGCCGGGAAGAGGGTGCCCCCATTGACGGAAAGTGTTGGCAGCGTCAGTCGGGATGATAGAGCCGGGGGAAAGGGCCGCCGTGCGGGCACTGATTCACACCGCGGAGCGAGGCCCAGGGGCTTCCTTGGTGCCGAGTTTATCAACAGAAGCCGGGGGGGGGGGGGGGGGGGAGGTTAGTAGGAAACCAGGCAGCAGCAGCACTTTGATGGCAGTGGTGGGAGTGGGCGAGGTGAAACTCAGCTACAGCAAGCAAGTTCCGCCGACCTCAGCACGTTGCTGCTGTTGCCTGCGGAGCGGGGTATGTGGGGGGATTGAAAAGAGCTTCATTGAAGGGGCCCCATCGGAATAATTAACGATGGTTTCATGTTTTTGATAAGAAGTGGGTCGCAGAGAAACTGGCAGTAACTTCCAACCATTAATAATGGCTCTCGTCTTCCCCCTGCACCTCCACCCGAACGCGTTTAAGCGGTTCAGTCGGGTGCATTGTTTGTATGGGCATTATTTGGAGTCATTAGAAGGTTGAAAGGAGTATTGGGCAGACAGTGCAACGAGGAGACTGCTCGGCCATTCACTTCGTATCCTCCGCAGTCGTCCCGATGTCATCTCCGATCCCAAGTGGGAAAGGATGTGGGGAAGCATGAAATGTAATTAGATGCTACTAAGCTTAGATTTAAAAGCCTGCAAAATATAGGGGAGTAAAGATTAACGGAGGCAGACATGTCACAAATCTTAAGGCCCTGGAAAGAACGAGATTTGGCATGACAAAATTACTGAGATTAATTACCCAAATTGTAGGTAATTTGCTAAAATTGTGGTCTCCTGCGATGATTTTTTTTCTTGTCTCATCTGGCTTTAGGCTTTACACAATTTCAATCAGCAGCATACTTTAGAGAGTCTTTCACTCATATTCTGCCTCTTGCAAACAAAGCAAGAATAAAGTATTCAGATGTTTAATCTTATAGTTAGTACAGAATACTCACCACTTGCCTGGATGAGTGCAGCTCCAACAACACTCGAAGCTCGACACCATCCAGGACAAAGCAGTCCACTTGATTGGTACTCCCTCCACCGCTGACACAGTGGCAGCAGTGTGTACCATCTACAAGATGCACGGCAGCAACTCACCAAGGCTGCTTCGAGATCATCTTCCAAACCCGCAACCTCGAACAATTAGGGCAGCAGATGCATGGAAACACCACCACCTGCAAGTTCCTATCTAAGCCACGCACCATCCTGACTTGGAACTATATCATCGTTCCTTCGCTGTCGCTGGGTCAAAATCCTGGAACTTCCGAGGAGCACTATTGGTGTACCCATACAAATGGACTTCAGTTCAAGAAGGTAGTTCCCACCTTCTCTAGGGGCAACAAATGCTGGCCGAGTCAGTGACCTCCACATCCTGTAAAAATAATGTGCTCAGCTCTCCAGTACTGTTCAAAAATAGTTTTATTTACAATATCAAATACAGGCTATAAGCAGCTATTAAATGACCAACTGGAAACTTTCTTACTCTTTGGCTAGCACAGTATAGTACTTTAAAACATACTGATGAGTCCAGAAACTGATATAGTTGTCGGGTGAAAATCGAGGGATATAATGCAACTAGAAATAATTTGCCTTTGTCTATATTCTGGATAATCACAAAATGAAGATGGGAAGAGAGGAGGAGAGCACGTTGGATGGTACATTTCCACTTTTGGAGAGACTAGTAGACAGTTCTGAGGAATACTGACTACAATATTGATAAAATGAAGTGAGAAAGATTGTTGGAAGGCTGAAGGTGAAGGTCGCTTTTTCTTAGCTCTTGTTTTGAAATGAAAGAGAAATGTTGAAGTACTTTCACCAAATAGAAAGTGGATCAGTTGCGATTTCCTCCAGTTAAACATTGAGAAGACTCAAGCTGTTACTTTCGGCCCCTGTCATAGACTGTACCCGTGTCAGCAATTCTATCCCCTGGTCACACTCTCAGGCTGAACCAGATTTATTTACAACCTTAGCATCCTATTTCCTCTTGAGCTGACCTGCTGACTCCATATCCTCTCCATTGCAAAGACCTACCTCTAACATCTCACCTCAGCCCACCTGCTGCTGAAACTTCATCCATGCCTTTGTCACTTCTAGGCTTAACTGTTTCAATGTTCTTGTCAGTCTCCCATCCTACCCTCTAAAATCTAGCTCATCCAGAAGTCTTACCTGTATACAATTCTGAACCAAGTCCTGCTCACGCAAGTCCTTGCTGACACTAGCTCCTCATCTCTCCAATACCTCAGTTTAAAAATTTCATCCGTAAATTTAAATTTCTTTGCAGTCTTGTCTTTCCCCATTTCTATAACAACCCTACAATCCACCAAAATCTCTCCTTCCCTCTGGTCTTTTGTGCATCCCCCTCGTCCCTTTGCCCCATTATTGGTGGCTGTACTTTCAAATATCTGGGTTCCACACTCTGCAATTCCCTCTCTAAACTCCCTCTTCTTTCAGACCCTCCTTAAAAAGTTTTAGGAGGACCTAAACTTTTGCTCATTCCTCCTAATACTACTTCCACTCAGTGCCCATTTTTGTCCTTATGCCCTGGAGACATCCTTCTACATTGAAGGTGCTATTTTGGTCTAATCTGTTGAAAGTTACATTCTAACATTTGCCCCTGCATCCTTTATTTAAATAGATTAACATTATATACAAGCAGACTAAGTGTCCTATGACCAAAACAGGTGTCTTTATCCTAAGTAACCCAAGTATATTTATTAACACTCAAATTATGGCACATTGATCATCGTCGGTGACCATTAAGTTCTCCTGTCACCCTAAACGATGAGAAACAAACATCACTGGACCAGTGCACCAACTGCAACTACTATTGAGATTATTTTACAAAGTAAAATGATGCATTGAAACTAACAGATTCTGGTAAGGAGCTTTTTGTTATATGCAGACTGAATTAATTGCTTTAAGAGTCTAGTTCTTCCAACTTCTCTTGGCAAATGTTTACAAACACACAGTATTTAGTCATGACAGTGGGATTCTGTTTTTTGGTGGAAAGATTGCTGAACTAAACTACAGTTATACTCTACCTCTTATTTGGTCTCATATGCAAGTTTCAACACCACGCCCTTTGGGTCTTTAACCAAATTACTAACATACACAGTGAACAGAAGCGACCTCAGAACTTAATCTTGTGCACACTCACTTTCAACTCTGGTTAGAAGGAAGGAAATAAAATCAATTTTTAATTCTGTTTGCTATCCTCTCCCAATTTGATACCCCTTAATCTTCACTAGTCAGAGGCTAGGAATCTTGCGGCGAGTAACTCACCTCCTGACTTCCCAAAGCCTGTTCACCATCTACAAGGCACAAGTCAGGAGTGTGATGGAATACTCCCCACTCGCCTGGATGAGTGCAGCTCCCACAACACTCGAGAAGCTTGACGCCGTTCAGGACAAAGCAGTCCGCTTGATTGGCACCACATCCACAAACATTCACTCCCTCCACCGCCGACGCACAGTGGCAGCAGTGTGTACCATCTACAGGGTGCACTGCAGGAATTCACCAAGGCTCCTTCGACAGCACCTTCCAAACCACGACCACTACCATCTAAAAGGATAAGGGCAGCAGATAGGTTGGAACACCACCACTTGGAAGTTCCCCTCCAAGTCACTCACCATCCTGACTTTACTGTTGCTGGGTCAGAACCCTGGAACTCCTTCCTAACAGCACTGTGTGTGTGTACATAGACCACATGGACTACATGTTCAAGAAGGCAGCACAACACCACCTTCTCAAGGGCAACTAGGGATGGGCAATAAATGCTGACCTAACCAATGAAGCCCACATCCTGTAAATGAAGTTTAAAAAAAAAACTAGCAGCGTGGCACCTAGGCGTACCTAAAGACCATGTACATTATATCCACTGCATTTTCCAAGCAACCATGTCTGTTAACTTCTCAAAGAATTTTGAGGTTTATCGAACACAATTGAGAGCCGTCTTTCCTGAGCTAAGGACACACGTCTACTCTGGTAGCCAGGACTATTTATTGAGTCAGATTTCCCTTGCTCCTGTCCTCACCTCGTGTTGCCAGCCCTCCAGGATTGTCCTGGAGTCTCCAGAATTAAAAATTAACCTCCTGGACATGGCTAAGAGCAAGCAGGGAGGAAGATCATACTGACCTTCAAAGCGTTTTTTTTCAGTATCCTTGAAAACTTTTCTTTATTAGTTATAAAAATATTGCAAATGGTGAGGAAAAACTGGGCAGGGTCATTGGAGGCAGGAGATCATTTGATGAAACCTCCAGGAAAATATCCAATCAGAGTTGGCAACCCTATCCTCACCCCTTACACCAAACAATGATAAGGTCCCCTTGTCCTCATGTTCCACCCCACCAACCTCTCTGCATTAGACATATCATCTACCACCATTTCTGTCACCTCCAGTATAATCCCATCACTCAGCACATCTCCCATTTGCCTCTCAGCTTTTCAAAAAGCTACTCCCTCTGTGATACCTTGTTTCACTATTTTATCATACTTCCAAGGATTAGCAATTGCTTTCAGATTGCTACTCTGCTTTTCTTTTGCACTAAGATGAAACTCTGCATTTCTGCCCGGATTTCCAAAGCAGGCCTCTTCAGAAATGCGGAATGTACCTATCCTTTGAGTCCTTCTTCGTAGTGCAGGATCACCAGGGGAAGCTAAGTCACATTACTAGCTGCTGTATTCTGGTAAGCCTTCATTCACTAATACATTGAAAAAGTTTGGAACACGTGTTAATGAATGAGTGTGTGAGGTAAGTAGGTAGGGTAGCAAGGTGGTGAGGCTTGAGTCAGAGGGTTGAAAGTGAATCAAAGGGTTGGGGGCGGGGTGGGGGAGGTGGTGGATGGCGAGTTATATAGTTACCCAGGAGTTTGACATGATTTTTTCCTGTCTAACATTTCCTGGTTAACTATCCAGGTAACTTTAGTTGGAACCCTCTGAAGTCTCTGACTCTAACTCAAGAGTTGGAGACTTTTTCAGAGACTCCCAGGAGCAGGGAAATTGGTCGTTGAAAGTTGAAACTTCCAGGGCAATTCCTGTGGAGTCCTTGCATTGGGAAGAGTCACGTAGCACATCCTCCAGGGTATGTCCGTTCTCCAAACATATGGAGACCCGAAGATCTGGGCCACCATGTTCTTGTCAGGGTGGAGTCAGAGGGTCAGGTCAGGGGTGGGTTGGTAGGGAATCGGGGGTTGGGGGGTGGGGTTGTTGGTGGTGAGTTGCATAGTTACCCAGGAATTAGACTAGGTTTTTCCCTGTCCAAACATTTCCTGGGTAATTATCCCTGGTAACTGAATTGGAACCCTCTGAAGTCTCCAGCTCTAACTCGCAGACTTTTTCAGAGGGTCCTGGGGAGCAGGTGAATTGCCTATTGGAAGTTGAAACTTCCTGAGCAATTCATGCAGAGTCCTTGTGTTGGGACATCTGAGGAGTCCCGTAGCACATCCTCCGGGGTACGTCCAATCTCCAAGCATCCAGAGACCCAAAGACCTGGGCTACCGTGTTCTCACCTTCCTCTGACAGTTACAACACCTGTTCAATCACCACCTCACACACCACTGTCCAGATTTCCAAACAACCCTGCAGATGAGAACAATTTACTTGTACTTCCTGCATTTTAGTTAGTATACTGTATTTACTGCTCACTTTGTTCTACTGTACATTGGGGAGCCGAATGCTGATTATGTGACTGCTTTGCTGACCACCACTGATTGAAATGTGATCCCTGAGCTCTGTTGCTTGTCAATTCAGCTCTGTCCTGCTACCACTCTGAACATTCTGTCTTTCATCTCCTACAGTGTTTGAATGATGCTCAATGCTTTTTCTATGTGGCATTTTCAGGTTTTCTGATTTTAATATTGACATTAACAACTTGACCTTATGGCTATTTTCTCTAGCAGAAGTTGTTTGTTTCCTTCTCTGTTCCACTTTTTCCCCCCTCCTGATACCCCTTCCCTCATCCTCTTCCATCCTGGGGTCCAATTATCCATTGTCTTGTACAACTTGACATGAATACTGCAGATAAATCACTAAAATCTAGGGTGTGTATAAAAACTAATTTAAAAGGCTAATATATTAATCTTCATACCAAGTGGACTGCAATAAGGAGGAGTGCTGCAGCTGTATAAAATTGTAAAAGCGGAGTAATACATTCAACTATGGGCATTGCACCTCAGGAAGGATATATTAGCTAACTACACCCTGTGTAATGCAGATACACCAGAATGTTAATAGGGTTAAAAGAGTTACATTAAGAGGCCAGGTTGCATAGTCTAGACTTGTATTCCCTTCAGTATAGAAGATTAATGTGTGATATAGTTGAGGTGTCTAAAATATTAAAGGATATGATAGAGTAGATAGGGAGAAATCTTATTCTCTGGTGGGGGAGCCCAGAACAAGGGAGTCTAACCTTATCTTGTCTGAATGGCTAGCTCTAATGTTGTCAGGAAGCACTTCTGCACTCAGAGTAATGGAAATCTGGAATTCCTCCTCCTCTTCTCCCACACCCCCCCGCCCCCAGCCCCAACAAAAGCTGAGATTGGTTCCATATCCCATTGTGAACAAACGCAGCTAATGTAAAGGTCAACCATGATCTAAATAAATGGTGGAACTGACTCAGGGCACTAAATGGCCCACTTCTGTTCCTGTGGTTTTGGCTACCCATGTGCAATGACATGGAAGATCAACTAGCACAGAATAATGAATGGTTGGGAATGCAATGTAAAAATTCTGTAGTCCGGAGGGTAACCCTGAAGATACAACCATTGACAGATACACCTTGGTCATTAATCCTGATCGTATATTACATAATTATTGCTGGTTATGTTGAGGTTTAATGTAACATTGGATTTCAAGAAGTCAAAATGACGAAGATAAATCTATGGCAATGTAGCTTGTCAGTAAAGGTTAAATAAAATGTCCAGGATTGTTGTTTTGTATAGAGTTGTTAGAAAGCTTGCTTTATTGATTAAGATTAGACTTGAAACTCTGCATACATTTATGTGGTGTAGTTGTGAGTTTCAAAATATTGACAAATGAGTTCCAAGATCTGACCACCTAATGTCTGGACATTAAAGTTTATTAAAAAAAAACTTTCCCTCTTTAGGTCACTGGTTGTGGTACATTTTTGGGCAACATGGGCTCCACAGTGTTTACAAATGAATGACGTGATGACTGAACTGTCCAAAGAATATCCACATGTTACATTTGTAAAGGTAATCTTCCTAATTAATCTGTTGAATTGTTTGCAATGTAACTATCAATAAGTGATGCACATGATGAGTGACTAACAAAGGGATTAGAAGGTGGAAAAATAAAATTTATCTGTTTCCACTGTGGAGTTCTCCTGGGGAAAATGGAAATTTTTGGTATAAAACATTCATCTTTATAGTTTTGATGGAATGCTCATAAAACAACTTACAAATGCTTAAACAAAGAAGCATTTAGAACTCTTATTATAGGCTTACGGAATCATAGAAATTTATGGCATAGAGGCCATTTGGCCCACCATGTTTGTGTTGGCTGAGAAACAGCTATTTGGTCTAATCATAATTTTAAGCTCTTGATGCCAAACTTTGTAGGCACTTCATATGCATTTGCAAGTTTTTTTTTAATGTGATGAACGTTTCTGCTTCTACCACTTTCAGGCACTGAGTTCAAGATCTCTGTCATAGAATTATACAGCACAGAAACAGGCCCTTCAGCCCATCATGTCCATGCTGTCCATCAAGCACCTATCTATTCTAATCCCATTTTTCAGCACTTGGCCCATAGCCCTATGTGCTATGGCATTTCAAATGCTCATCTAAATACTTCTTAAATGTTATGAGGGTTCCTGCCTCTACCGCCCCCACAGGCAGTGTGTTCCAGACTTCAACCACCCTTTGGGTGAAAGAATTTTTCCTCAAATCCTCTCTAAACCTCCTGTCCCTTACCTTAAATCTATGCACCCTGGTTTTTGACACCTTTGCTAAGGAGAAAAGTTTCTTCCTATCTACCCTATCTCTGCCCCTCATAATTTTGTATACCTCTATCAGGTCCTCCCTCAGCCTTCTCTACTCCAAGGAAAACAACCCTAGCCTATCCATTCTCCCTTCATAGCTGAAACGCTCCAGCCCAGGCAACATCCTGGTGAATCTCCTCTGCACCTTCTCCAGTGTAATCACATCCTTTAGATAGTGTGGCGACCAGAACTGCTCACAGTACTCCAGCTGTGGCCTAACTTTTTATACAGCTCCAACTTAACCTTCCTATTCTTTTATTCTATGCCTCGGCTAATAAAGGCAAGTATCCCATATGCCTTCTTAACTACCTTATCTACCTGTGCGACTGCCTTCAGGGATATATGGAAATGTACACCAAGGTCCCTCTGATCCTCTGTACTTCCTAGGGTCATACCATTCATTGTGTATTCCCTTGCTGTGTTAGTCCTCCCAAAATGCATCACCTCGCACTTCTCAGGATTAAATTCCATTTTCCACTGCTCTGTCCATCTTATCTGCCCATCTTACCAGCCCATCTGTATCGTCCTGTAATCTAAGTCTTTCCTCCTCACTACTTACAACACCACCAATTCCTTGTCATCCTCTGGGTGAAAATAATTCTCCTTAACTCCTCTCTAACCTATCTGCCAATTACTTTAAATCTATGTCCCCTGATTATTGACCTCTCTGCTAAAAGAAATAGGTCCTTCCTCTCCACTTTATCTAGGTCTCTCATAATTGTATACGTCTTAATTAAATCTCCCCATAATGCCTGTCACAACCCCAGCCTATCCAATCTTACATCATAGCTAAAATTCTCCAGTCCTAGCAAGATTCCTGTAAATCTTCTCTGTAGTCTCTCTTTTTCCCCTGCTCTTTTCTGAAATGTACTAAAGGGAATCAGGATTGGTATGTTTCCTCCCTAGTACAAGGATGATGGACATCAATGATCTTAGAGAAGGTTGAATGAGTAACCACTATTTGTAGCACATTTTAAAAAGAGTGACATTGATAGGATTGAGAATGATGCATGCAAGGAGTTTGATCTGTCAGTCAGCAAAAGATTTGGCAGCTGGGCACAGGATTAGAAGAGTGTTTTGTAGGGTTTGATATTTATGGGACATTGGGACCAGTTTTGGAACAGTAAGTGATTGTCCAGAAAAATGAACCCTATTTGAACTGTCTCCTATGTTCCAGCATCAAGAATAGACAGCTATGGTTGTACATTAACATACAGTAAAGTCTCACCATTTGTGACTCCGTGAATTCACTTACCCACACTTTTTACTTTGCTCACGCTATGGGTGATGCTGTCTACAATGCTCGCTTATCCGTGGTTTCTTCTCTCTCCTTTTCCCGGGGAGAAGGCAGCCAAGACAGAGCGTCCAGAGCTACAATAACGGCTCTATTCAATTTTAAATCTTCACTAGCATCTAACCTAAATCTATGCCTATGTGTTTTTTAAGCCTGCCTCCTAGTTTTCCGATCCTTATAATTCTTAACTAGCCCTTTAGAAAGAATTCAAGGAACCCATGCACGTTGCATGCTTTGGTAATCTCTTGCCAAGAGCAATGACACTATGCTCAGAGGCTCCCCTGTCTGTCCTATACAGGTACTGCATCACATTTTTGCTAGAGTGTCAGTACTGCCCTCGCATGGCTTGAACAGATCTAACTGAATCCCATTCAAAAACATGTTCCCCCTTCACGATTTCACCGTTTGTGAGATATCGTGGGAACGTAACCCCTGTGAATGGGGGTATTTTACTGTAATAAACTCAAAGGAGTTGAATGGAGATACTTAAATGATATAGGAAAATGGTTAAGAATAATTCTTTGAAAACACAAAGCATTCTGAAGTAATAAACTTAAATGAGTGGGGAGTCAGAACTAAGCTTAATAATATAGGGTAGATAGAACTAAAGTTAATTAGAGCCTTTGTGAAAGATAATAGCTGTGTGAATGGTTTAGAGTTGGAATATTTATATGCAAATGCACATAACTTTTAAAAAAATAAATCGGCAGCCTGCCCACCATGTTTAATTAAATAATCGAGGGTCAATTGGGCTCGTTGACCCTGATAATGCACTGCCCATGCCATTATATGGTTGGCATGAGTAAGCCATTTTTTGAAAAGAATGTTTTTAAAAGGGAAGTGAGGGGCGGAAGTCCCACATTGCACCAACATATTCCACCTGCAATGTAATATGGCTGCAGGGTGGGCTGGCGTGGAGCGAGTCGGCTCCATGCTAAACCATGGGCGAGCATGTTACGGGGATTGTGAGCCGTCGGCCAGCAAAAATGGGAATTTATATTTCTGTAAATTTTCAGGAGATAGAGCAAGAGAAAAGGGAAGAGTGCTTGCCTTGGTAATTAAGGCTCTGATCACAATCATAGAAGGGATAGTTTGTATGGATGGTGATAGAGTCTGTGTGGATTCAATTGATAAATAATGGGCGGTGCCATGTTTAGAGTGCACAGTAAACCATAGAATAATGGGAAGAAAATTATGACTGGGATTTGTTGGGAATGTAGAAAAATTTGCAGTGCTAATAGCAGAGGACTTTATCCTACGATATCAAATGGTCACATTCAAATCCTCCTTTCCAAATTTCTCCCATATACCTAACTAGAACCTTAGTGGTTCCATCTGTTTTGCTGCCTTGGATCTGCTTGTCTGACCTTACCTTATCCATGTAACACTGATGAAGTTGTGATGGAGTGCTGAGCATGCTTCATCACTTTATGCTTTCTTTCCCTCCTTGGTGGTGTAGGAAAACTTCCCTAGGCAAATGTGCCCCTCAGGATCTGGACAAACTATTTGGCTTTGCAACAGATAAGGATTTGCTGTATGCATGCTGAATTTAGCTGTGTCTTGTGTAGTAAGAACTGCAGCAGTTGTGAAATTAATTTTTTAAAAAATCTGTCAGTTTGTAGGCTGGCATCAGATTGTTGCAGAATCCTAACTGGTTCACCGACATCCTTTGGTGAAGAGAATCTGCCACTACTATCTAGCCTGGGCTACACATGACACCAGATTCACCTTGTGATTGACTTTTAATGCCTTTAGGGATGAGCAGTAAATGTTGTCTTGTCTGTGTCACCCATACCCCAAGAACAAAAAGAAAATCAACCCCTTGATCATGAGAGTCTTTTTCTTGCAGTGAAATGTCTTGCTCTGTTGGGCCTTAGGGCAGAGTATGATATGTATAACTACAAATGACTACTGAGGGCGACACTTCTAAAATTTAAAAGGGAATTAGATAAAAATTTGAAACCGGAACATGTAAAAGGACACAGAAAGAAAACAGGGAAATTTGATTAGAACAGATAGTTGAACAGAGAGCACAGGCACATGGTTGAACAATCAATTATAATCTATGCTTCTGTGAAACTTGATATAGACCAATCTGTGGATCTTACATTTAATGTTCCAGCTACAATTTTTTATATCTATATTTCACATGCGCAAGAGATTAGGAAAAGGCAGAGTTCTTTAAATATTTCTGTTCTTTATTTGAGTTTTATTCCCTTGTAAAATATAATATTACATAAGTAGCACCTTAATTAGATAATATCAAAACTTGATGCATGCATAATTAGTCAGGCTAATATTGTCTGTCATCAAATGTAATCTAAGCCTTTACAGCTGCATTTTTTTGAAAAGAGGTGAGTAACAAACAAATAATTTTTAATGACTTTGTTACTAATTTTTAATATTATGAAATATGTAAATATTGATTACTTGATTGGACCAAGGCACAAAAATAGTGTTTAAATGTGCAAATAAACTGGGAAGTTTATTTATTTGCAAGCAGACAAGTGCATCTAAAAGTAATGTTTTGAAACTTTAACAATGTCCTGGCCAGTCTCTTATCCTCCATCCTCCACAAACTCTTAACTGTTTACAAAATGCATCATAATGCCAGATCAATTTTGTGCAATTTTGTTTACAACTCACTGTTTTCAGAATGATTCAGCTGTCTAACAATAAAGTTTAGCCGGTACAGAAATATTACTAAAAATAGGTATTTGGTTGTTGAAAGAATTGCAGTTTCATGTAACACATTACCTTGCTAATATTTCTGGCAGAGAAGAGAAGCAACCAAACATTTATAATTCATCTGGCAATTCATCTTTAAAATGTTCACTCTGGCTAAACTAAAATTTACTGTGTACCTTCATTACTATGCTACAAATTTCCATTATAGTTTATAGCCCCTTTGGATTTGTCAGGAGAACAAAATATATTGCTAAAGGCAGAAAACAAGTCTTGCCACATCTAGTAGTCAAGAATTTATAAGTCTTCAAGCGTTTGTACCTGAGTGACAATTAACAGATTTGAACATGTTTTTCAGTCAGATTTTCATTAGTGGCCTGAAGGCACTTTGTGAAATGTGTAGGAAAGTGAAACCTTCTAGCCTGTTCCATCATCATGAAATTTGTCTAAACTCTAAATCTTGGCGATTCTAGGAGTTGCATCAGTTTGAAGTTTTTTTTATATATTGTAATTTGTTTTGTCTGCAAAAATGTTTAACTTTTGCAGATATAATATTGTCATTGATATATAAAGAACATTAGTTGTTTAAGTTCAAATTTGAGATTAACTTTTGTTATGGAATTTTTATAGCTTGAAGCCGAATCTGTTCCAGAAGTATCTGAAAAATACGAGATTAGTTCAGTGCCTACTTTCTTGTTTTTTAAGGTAAGATTTTATTGTGGCATGGAATCTAAAATATCAGACCCTTTTGAAGAAGCAAAATGCTAGTTGGATTGCTTCTATTTTTAGGTTGCCATAGAGACCAGATTCTGAGCTGTCTGAATTTTACAGTGACAACCTTGACAAGGCTCGAAGTGCCTGTTTAAATAATTTATTGAGAGATCTGTCTTTGGAAATTTTTCTTGAAATCCAGTTTTATGACTTAACCCCTTACAGTGCAGAAATATTTGTATGCTAACTTTAAATTGTTACAGATTACAATTGACAAGTAGTTTTTGTAAGGATGTGATGAGTTGAGAAATATTTATCTTAATTTTAAAAAAAAAATTATTACATTAATTTTAAAAATCTGCTGGATTTACTGATGTGACCGTATTTTGTTTTATATGTTTTTGAAATAGGAAATTTATTCCAGAAATGAAAAGGTTGCGAGTTGATTAGCTTGCACCTTTTGCTAGTACAAGGATTTCTTCATATTGTAGGATTTAGAAAAGTTGGCAATTTTTTAAAAAAAATTACAGTATGATTTATATGTTGATTGACATTCAGCAATCTCCCTCCATTTGAATAGCATACTGCTTTGCTATTCTTCTTGCCAAAGTGGACACGTTCACATCCTCCCACATTATACTCCAATCCACAAAGTTTTGCCCGCTCACTTACCCTATCTATATCTCTTTGTAGACGTTTTACCTCCCCTTGACAACTTATTTTTCTACCTATCTTGTACCTTCGGCAAATTTAGCTACCATATGTTCGGTCCCTTTATTCAAGCCATTGGTATAGATTATAAATAGTTGAGGACCCAGCCTCAACTGATCCCTGTGGCACTCCACTTGTTACAGCTTGCCAATTGGAATAAGATCCATTTATCCCTTCTCCCTGCTTCCTTTTAGCTGACCAATCCTCTATACATGCTAGTGTGTTACCCCTTACATTATGTGCTCTTTTATCTTGTGTAGTAACCTTTGATGTGGTACCTCATCAAATGCCTTTTGGAAATCCAAGTACACCACATCCACAGATTCCCCTTTATGCACCTTGCTTGTTAAGTCCTCAAAGGACTCTAATAAATTAGTTAAACACGATTTCCCTTTCACAAAACCATGTTAGCTCTGCCTGATCCAATTATGATTTTCTAAATATCCTGCTATAACCTCCTTAATAATGGGGATTGAATGGATTCTAGCTGTTAGGCAACTAAGCAGATAGTTTCCTGCTTTCTGTATCCCTCCTTTCTTGAATAAAGCTGTTACATTTACTATTTTTTTCAATCTGCTGGGATCCTTCTGGAATTTTGGGAAATTTAGCCAATTATTCTACTATCTCTGCAAGCACTTCTTTTAAGACCCTAGGATGCATGCCATCTGGACCTAGGGATTTGTCAGTCTTTAGGTCTAATAGTTTTCCGAGCACTTTTTCCCTGGTGATGGTGATTATTTTAAGTTCCTCCTTCCCTATCACCTCTTGATTTCCACATATCTTTGGAACATTTTCTAAGTCTTCTACAGTGAAGACTCACTCAAAATACCTGTTCAACGCCTCTGCCATTTCCTTGTTTTCCATGATCAATTTCCTAGACACACACTCTGGGGAATTGAGAAAGCCTGCCTGGCCATTGAACCAGTCCCATTCGCTCATGGTACAATTGAGCATTTGTGATTCCTCATGCCCTTCACATGCCAGAAGCCCTGTATTTGTTGCTTAAAGTACTGATTTAATTTGGAGCTCTGACACTACTAGCTTTTTAAGTCTTTAGAAAATTAAATAGAGAATGTGTAGTTGAGATAAAAATGCTCAGGCCTGATGATGAGTCCACAACTGATGCCTTAATTTTATTTTCTCTTAGGCATTGATGGATCGTCTGTAAATTTCTATCTTTTTTTGTTCTGGTGCTGAATTTTAATAGCAACTAGAACTAGATTATGATGCTTACATTTTTATTACTATTCTCAATTTCCATATTGTATTGCATTTGTAAGCCATTTAAAATCACCAAAGTATTTGATATACCCGTGACCAAGTTAGCTGCCACAGCTGTGCTAATTATGTTTGAAGTAGTTTCTCTTGCTTGAAGTATAATTCTAATTGTTCATGTTTCAGTTTCACTGATTTTGCCTTACTCCATTTGTGGCTTTGATTTCATTAAAATGCATATGTTTGCTTCAGAACTGTCAGAAGATTGACCGAGTAGATGGTGCCCATGCTCCTGATTTAACTAAAAAAGTTCAGCAGCACGGTGAGACTGCCAAACAAGACCTGAATGACCAATTGAGAAAACTTCTAAATTCTGCACCTTGTATGTTATTTATGAAGGGAACTCCTCAAGAACCTCGATGTGGTAAGGGCCATTCTATTTTTAAAATGTAGCTGAGGGGTTTCATAAATTTTTACAACCTCTTTCAAATGCCAGGAATACCGTTTTATTCATAATAAAATGATTAAAAACTGACTTCCTACATATTGGATATACTACATGTAAAATTGTTAAGCCCTACTTAAAATAAAACCTAATAATAATAATACTTTACACATCTGTAAAATCACAATCAGTTTGATTTCATGTAGCTAGTATTGATTAACATAATGCTTCTAAAGTACAATTAGAGAGTAGAAAGCAATCATTGTTTATATTCAGAAGTAGAATGCTACCATTCCATTTTTATCATATGAAATGGCAATTCATTATCGTATATATAAAGAAACACTTGCATTTATATAATACTTTGCATGGCCACCAGATGTCTTAAAGTGTTTTACAGCCAATGAAGTTTAGTTGAAGTGTAGTCACTGTTGTATGTCGGAAACACGGCAACCAATATGTGCACATTACCACAGGTGGTAATGTGTTAATGATCAGACAATCTGTTTTTGTAATGTTGATTGAGGGATAAATATTGGCTAAGAAAACAGGAATAACTCCCCTGCTGTTCTTCAAAATACCTGCACTTAGAGTGAAAATGGGTCCATGGTTTAACGTCTCATCTGAAAGACAAAACCTCTGACGTTGCAGTATTCCCATCAATACTACACCAGTGTCAGCCATGACTTTTGTGTTCAAGCCCTGGAGTAGGACTTGAGCCCACAACTTTCTGACTCAAAGGCAAGAGTGCTACTAACTAAGCCACAGCTGATACTAAACATTAAATGTAAAGCATTCTACTGAAATTTTCTTTGCCTATTAACACTGGCTATGTCTGTTTGCTAATCTAGAGTACCTTATTTAATTTTGTGCATGGTCTAATGAAATGATTTTTTTTGTTTCAAGTTACCATTGGCTGTTCAGAGTTTATTGTTCTGAAAGTCTGAAATTTTTCTTTGTTTGGATAAACATAATGCTGACCATATTTTAACTCCATATTTCTAATTTAATTTGTCAATTAAATAGTGTATATTTATTCCAATTTTGCTTAAAAAAAATAATGAGGCTAAGTCTTTCCCTTTTTCTACCAAAAAGTCGGTAGTAAAACAATTCTCAACCAAATTGAATATGCACAAGTTTTTAAGTCTGGCTCAAAGTTGATAGTCTTAGGAAAAAAAGTGAGATAAATTAAAGTCCATTACAACCAATAGTCTGTGATTTTTTTTTTGTGTTTGCATATAGAATGTAAACTCCTGTAGGAAAAATATATTTTAGCTATTTACAATGGCAAATGTCTTCATTCTCTGAAACATGATCCAAACAAATTCCCTTTCCTATGTGATATGCATGTAAATTTTCAGCATTTTTTATGTGTGCAGCATTTCAACCCTTGTGCTAGCTTGTTAATAATTCGCATAAAATCAGTTTCTTTTAATGGCTGTTGTGTTAATCAGATTAGTTGGAAAGTGAGAATGGAGGTTGTTAGACTTGCTTATTGGTTGCAGGACGTGACTTGCATCTGTCGGAAATAATGAGATTGACTTTAAGAGAAACTCATGGCTTCTTAGAGTCATAGTTTAGTTATTCTAAGAGCCATTGAAAGGTTACAGCACAGAAGAAGGCCATACATGTATGTGTTCTGAAAGAAATACATATATATCTAGATAATAAAGTTCTACTTTTAAAAATACCCATTTTCCTTAAAGAAGTGTTGAGGAATGTGCTTTGCTATTATTTTATATGAAGGTTTATTTTCTTTGAAATTGAAGTCCGTAGGAATCTGGGGCGGGCAGGGAGAAGCTCTCCACTGGATGAAGTCATACCTAGCAGAAACAAAGATGGTTGTTGGAGGCCAATCATCTCAACCCCAGGAAGCTGCTGCAGGAGTTCCTCAGGGTAGTATCCTAGGCCCAACCATCTTCAGCTGTTTCATCAATGACCTACCACCCCCCCCTTGCCCCGCCCCCAATCATAAGGTCAGAAGTGGGGATGTTTGCTGATGGTTGCACAATATTCAGCAACATTCGCGACTCCTCAGATACTGAAGCATTCCATCTGCATCAAGACCCGGACAACATTTGGGCTTGGCTGATAAGTGGCAAGTAGCATTCACGTCACACAAGTGCCAGGTAATGACCGTTTACAATGAGAGACATTCAGTGGCGTTACCATCACTGATCTCCCACTGTCAACATCCTGGGGGTTACCATTGACCAGAAACTGAACATGACCAGCCATACAAATACTTGTAGCTACAAGAGCAGTCAGAGACTGGGAATTCTGAGGCGAGTAAACACCTGACTCACCAAAGCCTGTCAGCCATCTAGAAGGCACTAGTCAGGAGTGTGATGGCATACTCTCCACTTGCCTGGATAAGTGTGGCTGCAACAACACTCAAGAAGCTTGTCACCATCCAAGACACAGTATTCTGCTTGATTGGTACTCCTTTCACCACCGTTAACATTCACTCACTCCACCACTGACGTACAGTGGCAGCAGTGTGTGCTGTATAAAATATGCACTACAGCAATTCACTAAGGTTCCTTTGACAGCATCTTCCGAACCCACAACCTCTACCAGCTAGAAGGACAAGGGCAGCAGATGCATGAGAACACTATCACCTGCAAGTTTCCCTCCATGCCACACACTATCCTGACTTGGAACTATATCACTGTTCTTTCATTGTTACTGAATCAAAATCCTGGAATTCCCTAACAGCACTGTGGGAGTACCCACATCAGATGGACTGCAGCGGTTCAAGAAGGCAGCTTCCCGCCATCTTCTCAAGGACGGTTAGGGATGGGCGACAAATGCTGGCCTTGCCAGTGATGCCCACGTCCCATGAAAGAAAACGAGCTAATATCTGCCAGTGTTTTCATGTCAATACATTGTTCAAATGCAGTTCGAGCATACCTGTTCCTGAACTTGTGGAGAGTTGAAGTAAATTTCCCTCCATTAAATTTTGACACATTCCTATATTTAAGTTTTTCACTATGTAGTACAGTATCACGAGCCTGTGTGCATGTGTGTGCGCACAGCACCCAGTGAAGTCCTTTATCATTCAGTCGTATGGTAGTACAGAGCTTGAATATTGTTGAAAAGAGAGATGTGATGCCAAAGCTTTTCGGCTTGCATTCATCAGGGCAATGCAAGAATGCCAGATTTCAAATGATCACAACAAGTTATGCTACAGAAGAAAAGGGTGCTCATTGACTGGCAAGTCAATTCTGATGAATTGAGGCCTCAGCAAGGTACCTCTGCTACCATGTCGTGACCAGGGAGACAGCTTGTTAAATTCATATTAGAGGGATCAAAATCCGCCAGGACTGGCAATAATCAAACAGAGTGAAAAAGAAAACAAGTGCCTGCTCCTGCAAATCATGTTGCAGTGTCCCTTATTTTTGTTTACTGTTTGCGATGTGTAATGCTAATTACTTCCAGAATAAGAACGTTTTGACATAGTCAAAAGAGCAGTGGAAGTTAGAAGTTACAGGGGGCCAGAAGTGGACAAACAATAAATACGTTCATGTAACAGTCCCCTGTCCACTATTGCTGTGACAATGTTAGCCAGTTTATTTTTAGTTGGTTAATATCACTGTTAAATTAATGTATGAAAAAATGTCAAAGCAAGAAAGAAATGGTTAATCCTCAAAATTATCCTTGAGATCTTTTCTCCTTTTTTGAGCCAACTTAGTATTTAAAGTTTTTTATTTTCCTTGTCCTAATTATTTTAATTATGTGGTACTTAATGATTTTTTAAAAAATAACATGTACCCTGAAAACATACAAGCCTCCCAGCATAGTTTCCTCTTTCCATAACTCCATTGGGAGTACAAGTCAAGGCCCCAAAATAGACCAGGACCCAGGAATGCCAGATCATAACCTTTCTTCATAGTTTTGAGTGCCTCGTGTGATGTAAGGATTCCCTAAACCAAAAGTCTTCACATCCTCGATCACAAGGAGACTTGTTTATGTGTAGAGGGTAACATAGCATAAGGCTTATTCACCTCCTGAAGGGCCCAAGTGGAAGTGTCTTGGACCTCCAAATAAGATCTATTTTTTTTAAAAAAGTATATTACTGACTCCCTTTATATGTGAAATGCAAGAGCTGAGCTCATTCTAATTAGGTGGCCACCTTGATCCCACATTAATGTTGCTGAGTCAGCCATGGTGGATGCGACCCCAGTACAGCCACTGGGGTCATGACCCCAATTAACTTCAGGTCAACTGACTTTATGCATGATAAAACATGAAAATGATACTGCTGCTAAAAATGGGCCTGAAAAGTTTTCTCATGCTTGCATCTATCCTTATCTGTTATATCTTGTTTTATTTGGCAGGCTTCAGCAGAAAGATTGTGGAAATTCTCAATGATCATGATATTCGTTTTTGCACCTTTGATATTCTTTCTGATGAAGATGTGCGTCAGGGATTAAAAGTTTACTCTAACTGGCCTACATATCCTCAACTGTACGCGAATGGAGAACTGCTGGGAGGGCTTGATATTGTAAAGGTTGGTACTGTAGTATTTGGGTGGTGTTGGAGAAAATATAAATGCTTTGCAGCTTGTTACTGAAACCAAGGGAACAGCTGATCTAAGAATTTTGGGTAGGATAAAATATAGCAATAGGGTAAGGGATAATTCGCCAAAGAATGAAGTTTGTACTTCTGCACAGCATTTCTGAAGTCCTTAGCTCAGAACAATATCTCGAGCAAACCATACAGGTAGCATAACTATAATTTCTTAAATAGATTACTAGCTGTTCAGGAGGGTAATTTGACAGAGATGTGTGTATTGAAAGGTAGTTGATTATTGCCTGAGAAGATGATCATGGTTTTAGACAATGGACAGGATATGACAAGAATGAAGCCATGATGGTGTACTTGTTCAGCAATCTGCCCAATGACCCTAAGGGTTGCAAGATACTCACTGAAATTCAGCTTAATGCCCTGAAATTCACGAGCTAAAGCGTGATGCCATAAGTAAACTGTAGAGGTCACAAGGATGACCATATATGGCCATAAAATTACTATAAAAAGTGAAAAAGCAGCTCTGACTATGTCAATTCAGGAAACAGTATCTAAACCAAGTCAAGTATCCCATGACAGAATTCGCAGTCAACTGCTTAATTACAGCTTGTATTAAAATAGGTATGATTAAACGCTTCTTAACTGTATTAATGTAGTGTCTAATTAAACTTGTCTTTTGACTAATAAAGCAATACGCTGAAATGGTATCTTACAAGCTGCTTCACCCCACAACTTAACAGCTACGATGCGTTTTTTACTTTTTAGACATCAATATTAATCCCCTAACTCTCTCTTCTAGGAGCTAGCTGAGACTGGAGAACTAGAAAAAACTTGTCAAGCAGAAATGGGACTGGAACATAGGTAAAATAATAAACATAGGTAAAATAATTTTTACAGCATTTATTGTTTTTTATTATAGTTTAAATAATGTTTGTTACTGCAGTGGATTTGATGTATCTTATACAGCAAGGAATACAATGAGCACAGATAATGTGAACCTATTTAGCTTAAAATATTCAACCTTGAATATGATACAAAACTTTCATAGCTACGTTCTGCAACAACAGTTGGTGTTCAACATCTTTGTATTTGTAGGTTGAAAGCACTGATTAATAAATCAAAAGTCATCCTGTTTATGAAAGGCAACAGAGCGGTAAGTACATTTTATTTTATTAATGAACAGCAGAAATTCAAGTAGTGATTTGTATCATTCATAAATATTTTGTATAAATATGTGTATCCTCTCAACTGACGGATGCCGGTGGTGTCATATATGGAACCTGTGTAAACCATGCCAGAAGAAAATTTAAATGCATGTATAATCTAGCCAGTGGGTCAAACACTCCTCGGTCCTGTTGTTGTTGCCGTGATGTAATCAAAAATAACCTTGAATCAGTGATTCTTGATTTGTACTTTTCCTTTTAGGGAGACTTTTTATCTCCAATATTCTTTGATGTGTGCTCTACCTGGCACGACCTGAATGCCACCCATATTTGCAGGTTCTGTCCATTTACATGGGCCTGACGATGCAATCTTAGTTGGGGTTCCAAACCTGAACAGGTGACAGAGTTACAGTTGTCTACATCTGAGAGGTGTACATCAGTAGCCAGAAGGCCTTGAACAAAGATCAGACTGGATACCTGTTGATGGGATGATGCCCGGGGTTGTGCAGGTGGCAGAGGAAACTGCTACTTACCTTGTTAGGCTGCCATTGCCTTGCTGCCTACATCTCTAAAACCTCCAATCTAAAGGGAACCAATAGCAAGGCTTACCACCAGCTTCTTTGGGGGCCCAAAAAGCATTTCAAGAGGAAGAACATAACCTTATTCACATTGTAAATGTTGTTTATAATTTTGTTCTTAGTTGGCGAAATGTGGATTCAGTCGTACTATTGTGGGATTGCTGAATGAAACTGGGTATGTATCAATATTTGAACTAAAAACATTTTGTATGAATTTAATTTTTTTGTTTTGTTTAAATTTGAACTTAACATTCTACTTTCTTAATATAGTGTTGAGTATGAAACGTTCGACATATTGGAAGATGAAGAAGTAAGTTCTGTTTCAATTCTAAGTTATTGTGTATGAAGTGAAAAGTATTAGAGATTTTTGTATTGTTTTGCAGTTCTGTGCATAACTGCATCAAACTTACCACTCTGATTGAAGTATTATTCACCTAAATGTCGGTTTTAGCTGTTCCACCCCCAGCACTGACATGTGGAAGATAGTCCCATTTGGTGATCTGAAGTAACAGTTGCATCACAATAGTGTGTAATAACCCAGATTGTACATTAAGATTCTCTGTTTGTCTATTTATTAACATTCCAAATCATTATGAAATGATGTGTGATCTGTAAGCTGAATCTCATTACAAACATTGAATGGATTGCAGCATTCCATCTCAATAAGTTGGAAACTTCTCTGTCAGCCTTTGTCAATGGGAATCTCCAGTTTAACAATGTCAGCATTTACTTGCATTACCTATTATACTTTTAGGTGGTGCCATAATTGGCATTTACAGTGCTTAAATGCCTGTTACAGTAACGTTGGATGCAAAACCCTTCACATGTACTGTGTTTTGGCCAGAGCCACCTTGCAGTGTTTCTGCAAAGCCACTGGGTGTCAGCAAAGAAATGTCATAATCATTTTCACATCATCAATGTGTGCTAGAAAGCAAATAATTTCATGCTATAAATGACCCTGAAATCTAAATGTGTTACAAAAACACATTCTCAATTTTACTAGAATTATAAAACAAATTGAGTTATTGATAAATCAGCTTAAACTTTCAACACTTTCACCCACAATCATTGTGTTTGTTACATATAACCCTGATCCAGCTGCTACATTTTTGAGGGAAAGATTAGATGTGGCCACTATAAATTGAAATTCTGTGCCCCTTTCCCCCAAAAGGTTTGGGCCATGGGCATGATTTCCTTTGCTAATAGAATTTCGGGGTTCCCCTCCATGAGATATGAATGGCTTAGGCTCCTTGGTAAGTATTTTCTCTCTGTCAGAGGTCTTGGTAGAATGCAAGATTAGATGTGTTGGATCTGCCCCTCTGCTTTCCCCCACCTTGGTCTAATCATTCCCACTCTCCAGCCTTTTTTGACCTGAATACTGCAGTTGATCTTGTCTCCTCATATATCACAGGTCATTGAATTTAAAAATCTCATTCAGGTAACACAGGAAGAAGTTTTTTTGTATGGGGTGCTGAACTTGTGTGTGGCATGTAAAAGAAGGACCCTGCATGAAAGCCAAACCAACTATTTTAGAATAAGTATTGTATAAATAAAAAATATTTCTGTACTGTTTCGACTGATTCAACACAGATATCATCAATATGAGTAACTTCTAGTGAAAGTTTTTGTGCAATTTTATGACCTTTTACAATAAGCAATAAGTTATTAAAAATAGTTGAAACTAAAACTAAACCTAATTCGATACATAATTCCACACCCCTATGCTGAAGCTTAGTTAGCATCAGGGAAGTGAGGCCCAGTCATCAAAAGGAAATATCAAAGCTGTATGACTTCAGTAATACTACATTTTACAACAGTACACATTATAGGTTGACATGAACTGACTCTCCCTCCCCAGTTTGTGTTTTTCTCTTTCTCTCCCCAGTTTGTTTTTTTGTTCTCATTCACTCTACCTTCACCAGTTGCACTCTGTTCAGTTTCCAACTGATTTTTCTTAGCCCTAATGCTGTCACCCTCACAACTGGCGATGTGTTCCAAATAGCAGGAGACCAGCAGGGCTCAGACAGTGCGGATTGGCTGCATGTCATGACAGCCATGGTAATGATCTTGAGCAAACTGTGCATGCAAGGGCCATTTTCCTGGAGTTGCCAGCAGCATTGCACAGGAGACCAGTCACCCATTCTGGTAGACTGCTACCAAAAGTGGGAGGGTTGGGACCTTAATCTATTCATGTGCTATCTTCACTTTAGCTCAATAGGCCCAATATTATTTAATTGTCACAAAGCATCACTATGGGAAACTTTAAACTGGTTATTGGTAAAATGATCAATAGAATGAGCCTGCTATATGAACTCGAGTAGATTAAGAAGCTGTTCTTACACACTCTACCCTTAGGGCACAGTAGAATTATAGGCTTCAAAAAGGGACTTTGAAGCAAATAACAGAAATGTTTTTATCGAGAGAGGATTGAGGAATATGCTGAGAAGAGGTTATTTGCCACTTTTTATCTATTCTCAAGACAGCTGCTTGTTTCTTTTACATAATCCTTAAGACTGCAAGTCTGCAAAATACTCTGTGACAAAGTTTGTCCCTAAGGTGCAAAATTTCATTATTATAAATTACTTCTCCAAACATCCTGCTGGTAGTTGAAACACCAGGGTAACTCCTTTGCATGTCAGAAAGATTTGATTGATTGACCTTACAACTGCTGAATGATAAAGCAAACTGTTTCACACTTATGTATTGGGCTGCTATTTAATTATTTGCTTAACCTTTCAGCAATTCATCCATACATGTTTTTTCCACAGGTAAGGCAGGGATTAAAAACATTTTCCAACTGGCCAACGTACCCACAACTATATGTGAATGGTGAACTTATTGGTGGACTTGATATTGTGAAGGTAACTTAATATATTGTTAAACATAAACTGGCAGGAGCTGCCCAGAATATCTCTCGCTTTATTGTTTCTGAGAAAAGCACTATAAACCTTTTCCTTCCAAGTGAGAAAGGAAGTACTTGCACCTTTCACAACCTCAAAATGTTCCAAAGTGCATTATAGCCAATTGGTGTAATGAAGACACTAGGCAGGCATTTTGTGCACAGTCTGTGCCACAAATAGCAGTGAAATAAATAACCAGGTCATCTGTTTCATCTAGTGATGTTGGTTGAGAGATAAATGTTGGTCAAGGGATCTGTTACATCAACTTTAGAGGGCAGATGGGGCATCAGTTTAATATATACCTATGGCAGTATAGCACTCCCCTGCTACTGAGGAAAAAATATTAACTGATTTCTACGATAAGTGAGTTTTATCATCTTGACTTGTTCTTTCTTCAGATCCTTTGTGATTTAGTTTATCTGTTAACAAAAAAGATTTTTTTGTTCTTACTGGGAGAAAACCACCCCCCTCCCCAGCACCCCCTCCCCCCAGTAAGGTAAAATATAATTAATCTGAAGTATTAATTTCCATCCTATTGTGTCCTTGAGAGAGTGTACATTTGAATCAGCTAACTGGAACTAGCTGTTGTTTCAACTCATTCCCTATGGGGATTTAATGAACAGAAAGAGGAAGAAGGCTGCCATATCTGCAGCTTAGAATGAGAGGAAAGTTCAACAAGGCATTAGTCAAATTAGTACACACAAAAAGAGAAATGGAAGAATTTGTAAGTTAATATTTGTTTAAACTTCAATAGTTCTTAACTCCTTGTAAAGTTTAAGGGAGAAAAATGCTCATCACACAATAGGATACCATGGTGCTTGAAAATTGCTTAGCAGTGGAGGTGGGAATCCAATTTGAAGTCCAAGAAAATAATGAGAGCAAGAATGTTGAGAGGGATGAGAACTGAAAGCATAATCGTTAAGTGTGTGACATCATAGTTGTGGTGAGACTGCAAAAAAGATGCGAAGAACGTTTGTGTTGAATAATGAAAGGATCAAAATTATTGTTGTAGCATTGAAGGGTATGGATAAGGTGAGGCTGTAGTGTTTGAACTATTACACTGCAAAGGGACTTTTGGGTTGTGACGGCTGGTGAGTGGAAAGATCAGCAAAAGAGTGATAGGATGGGTGATGAGCAAAGAAGATTGCAAATGAGAAGGAAGAGTAGTGGGAAAGAGAACACAACAAGGGACTCCAGAGTTAATGGAAATAGAATCAAAGACTATACCAACTACATAACTTAATCAGAAGTATATCATGCCTCACTCGTCAAAGGCTCAAATGCTCCAGAGTGGAATTCCATAGGCACTTTAAGGACATGTTTCATAATATTTTTATAATGGTTTGAACTGATTTCTCAATTTTTTTTTGCAGTAAAATTAAAATTTGTGCAAGTTAAATTCCTGTCTGGCCAGCGAATGGGCAGAACAGTAAAGGGACATTGACCCAAAGAAAAGTTGTAGCTGTTTGGAGATTAAAGTTTACGACAAAGAGCCAAAATGACATAAAATGTGTCTCACTGTTCTGATTTAATGTACTCCAGTTAACACAAAGCTTCTGCACAAACATTAGAATTGTGCTGTATTGTTTGAGGTTTTATTCCTTATGGAAGAAAATTAGTGAGACCTTTTTCAAGATATTTTTCATCAAACATTAATATTGTATCCTTGGGGTTGGAATTAATAACAGTATAATGGAGATGATTTTCAAACTTTTGTTCATATGTTTAGCACTCCAGGATCCTAATAATTGGTGCCGAAGGATGCACATAATGCAAAGTGCTTTCCTATTAGTATTTCTATGGGTGCAACTGAACTAGGCAACTTGCTGTAGAAGGTAAATTCAGAGAGTGGAGCTTGGAAAGATTTCCATGTGAATGCCATTTGCCTGGTGCATCATTGTAATATTTCAAGTGTCGCTGATGGATGTCATTGATGTGCACTCTGAGGCAACGCAATAAACATACAATTTTTTTTTTGCAGGAATTGGAAAAGAGTGGAGAGCTTCTTTCAATTTTAAAAGGAGAAAATGCCAGTTAGAATTTTACAAAGAACAACTGCCATCATCCTATTATAATATTTGTCTACTTTAAAATTTGATCATTGGCAATAATGTGGTCTAAAGTCCGGTAACACAATGTTGGATATAAATCATTTTTGATGTTCAAGCTTCTCTAATAATTCATGAATAACAATGTAACACAAAGGGAGCAAAATGCAAATAGACTAATACAATAATAAAATATTATACCTCTTTTATTACAATAATAAAACATTACTGCTATTTATGGTGTGACTTTTTATTGCACAGTGAGTATATGGAATTCTCACCTTTTTAAGCACGATCTGATGGAATAATTATTAGTTAGAGGGTCTAATTCTATATTTTGTGGGGTACATTCAAACTAAAAATGTGTATTTGGTGTATCCTGTGTAAATAATGGGCCCTGATTTCAGTTAAATTATTAAGGATCTTGAAAGAATAAAGAGGGGGTTGTAGCTTTGTTCAGGAAGACTTGGATAGAGTATATTGGCCTGCAGGATGGAGCTGAAGCAGTCTTGGGTATATGTAGATCAAGCAGTTGAAACTGAGTCAATCATTGATATCTGCTATTAATCTCCAGATCAAAGTGCTCTTCAGGACAAGTACTTTTGAACACAAATTAAAATTAGTAGGGCTGCAGAACCAGTCTGTTTTATAGAGGATTTTAATTACCTAATTTTTCAGATCAGTCAAGTATTGAGGCGAAGGGATTGAAATTCTTGCAGATGTAATAATTTTCATGCCCAACATGAAAGATGATACTGCACAGAAGAATGCCATTTGACTCACCATGCCTGTGCCAGCTCTTTGTAAAAGCTATCCAATTAGCCCCAATCCTTTTTTTTCCACAATTGTCCTGCAAAATTTTCTACCAAGTATTTATCTAATTCTCTTGGAAAGTTTTTATTGAATCTGCTTCTACTGCCCTTTCATACAGTGCATTCCAAATTATCATAATTCACTGCCTAAGGAAAAACATGCCCATGGTTCTGTGGCTAATTACTGTAAATTGATGTCTTCTAGTTAATGACTCTTCCGTCACTTGAAACAGTTTCTTCTTTACTCTTATCAAAATGTTTCCTGACTTTGGACACCTATTAAAAATCCAACTTCCCTGGTCTCAGTGTAATTATAGTCCTGCAGCCTGGTATTCCAGTAAATATTTTTAAATGTTCATGTATTTTACATGCACAGATTTTAAATATTTATATAGCACCTTTAACATTATAAAACAACCCAAGACATTTCACTGGAATGTTACAAAACAAAATTTGACAGCCAGTCTATAAGGATTTATAGGTACAGATGGCCAAAAATAGGCTTGGAAGCAGCACCTTGGAGATGAAGCAGTTTAGGGAGATAATTGGAGTTGAGTCTAAGCCATTGACAACCAATCATTGGCACCAATTATGAAGCTACAAAAATTTTATGTACATATATTCTCAGGTCTCTGGTTCAGAACCGTCCTTAAATTGCACTACATTTATATTGCCTTTCCTCATCCTACCAAAAATGCATCGCTTCACACACCTCTGTTAAATTTCATCTGCCATGTATCTACTCACCAGTTTTTCTATGTCCTCCTGAAGGCTTACTTTCTCCTTACTGTTCAGTTTTTCCATGTTTCATGTCACCTGCTAGCTTTGAAATTATGCCCTGTCCAGCCAAGTGCAGGCCATTAGTAGATATCAAGAAGAGCTGCGATCCTATTGCTAATTCATGGGAAACACCACCGTATACTCCCACCCTCCGGTCTGAAAAATAGCTTCACCACTACTCTGCTTTCTAAACCATAGAAATATTGTATCCAAATTTCTGTTGCTTCCTTAATCCCATTGGTTTTAATTTAGCAAATACGTATGTTGTGTGTTACTTTATCAAATGCCTTTTGAAAGTCCATATATACAACCACACTACCTTCAACTCCTTTCCATTACTTCTTTCAGAGTTCAATTAAGTTTGTCAGTACCATTTGCCTAAGCAAATTTGTGCTGACTTATTTATAAATCTATATTTTTCAGTGTTAATTTTGGCTTGTATTATTTTTTCTAAATGGTTCCCTACTGCTGATGTTAGGCTGCCTGGACTGTAGTTCCTGGGTTTATCTCTCTCCCTTTTTCTGAACAGGGATGTAAAATTTGCATGCCTCCCAGGTCTAAGGTGGATTGGAAGATAAAAACAGAAAACGCTGGAAATACTCAAAAGGTTTGGCTTAATCTGAGTTAATGTTTTGGGTCACTGACCTCTCACGAGAACTGGAAAAAGTTAGAGATGTGACTTGATTTAAAGCAAGTATATAACAAGTGAGTGTCAACAGACAATTCAACCCGTTAGAGAAACCGTGTTTTGTGAAATTGTGTTTGGATTCCATTTTGTGGTTAAAGACAGTTTCTTATGAAATTCTTTGAAGCAAACAGTATCTGGACAGTATCTGAACAGTATCAACAAGGCTCTTGCAAAGGTGGTGCTATTGCCATGTAAGATAATTTTGTGATTCCTTGTGTAGTTGCTACCTTCTGAGATAAATCTATCTGTTTGACAACTATATGTTTACCTTTTCTGTACATGTAAGCAGACAAGGCAGCTTATGTTCTTCCTGACAGCTATTGTGGAACTTTCACCCTCAAAACCACAAGGTGGAACGTTTCGAGAATGCTGAGCTAAGTAGCCAATGTAAACTGAGAGTAAAGGTCATAGAAAAGCTGTAATGTAATGAACCATAGCTAAGAGTGAAAGCAATACTGTGTAATACAAGTGCAGCAAGATCGAGGCTTGGCTAGCCTACTACTAAACCCAGAAACCGTAACACAAGTTACCCTGAGGTCTGCATTGTCACATACATTTTTGTGAGTATGGATTCTTCTAATTTATCTATTAGCACAAGATTCTGCATCCAGAACTTTTATTCCTAGTGCAGTGACCAACAGCTCCAACATTTAGGCCAGGATTTCCCATTCGTTGGATGTGCTTGGCGTGAGCGGTTGCAGAGCCAACTGCCACCCGCAATCGGCTGCGCACCGCGATTTCACAAGCGGGGGCCAGTTAAGGCCCGCCCTGCATGGATCGCGAGCGGGTGGGGGGGCGGTAGGAGGAAGAACCTGACCTAGCCTGCAGTTTGCGCATGCGCGTGAAAGAGCGCTTCAATCTCGGAGCATGGAGTTGCCTCAGGGAGATTGAAGTACTTTTGGAAATAATAAAGAGCAGAAAAAGTTGGACGGACAGCGTAAAATTCAGATTAATTACCTGGCTAATGGCCTTAACAGGCCTTTAAACTATCGCAGCTGAACGAAATACTGCTCGACTTTGCGATGATGTCAGGACGCATGCCCAACATCATGCGCCATATTACGTTCCAGCGTGTCAGGCAGATGCCCGCATGCCAAATGTAAAACTCTGCCCTTAGTTTCATATTTCTTTATTGTATTTGCCAACACAATCACTGTGATATTGTAGTTTGATTGATTTTTGTTTCATTGAAATTCATAGATGCGTACTTGCGACAGGATCACTGGATAGCAATTGAAAATCGGTGTTTTTTCCAATACTTAAACCAGGACTGCTTAAGAGTTATTAGATATCTCAGGATAAACTGGACATTGAAGCTGCGGCAATACTGCTTTAAATAAAAACAGAATTACCTGGAAAAACTCAGCAGGTCTGGCAGCATCAGCGGAGAAGAAAAGAGTTGACATTTCGAGTCCTCATGACCCTTCAGCAGAACTGAGTGCAGTAAGTTCAGAGAGAGACAGATTAGAATGGGTGAGAGGAGCAGAGAAATTGAGATGACTAATGTCAAGCCGACAGTTCTCAATGAAAAGATCAAGAGAAGGTAAGAATCCAGAGGGAGGGGTCCAGGTGGAGGCAGAATATTGGAGGTGGGTAAAAGGATCCATTGAACGGGGAGAGGACTCCTGCCCAAAGAAGTGAGCACGGAGACGAAGACGGTGGAAGAAGAGTTCAGCATCGTGCCGAGCCCGAAATTCATTGAGATGAGGGCGTAAGGGTATGAAACTAAATCCTTTGCTGAGCACTGAACGTTCAGCATCGGAGAGGGGAAGGTCAGGGGGTATAGCGAATACGCAGCTGGGGCTGGGATTGGAAGATGGGGTGGGGACGGAGGGTCCTAGATGGGTGTTGGTGTTGATGAGTTGTTGGAGCTTGCATTCCTTAGCACTTGAGAGAGAAAAAGTTTCTTGTTGAGGCGTCGGATGAGACGAAGAATAAAATGAAACTGGGGGCACGCGCAGCTTTGAAAAAGGGTGTGGCGGTGCTGCTGGAGGGAGAGGTCGAGTGTGTTCATATGGCGGTGCATGGCACTGAGTGTGGATCTCAGAATGCGATGGGAACAGCAGTCCGAGAAACGTTTTATGTCCCAGAGATAGCTGTAATCCTGGGTGGGTTCGAAACAAGAGGGATGGAATTTCAGTTGAAATCCACGTGGGGTGAGTCGGAGACGGAGACAGTCACTGAGAAAGGAAATATGGCTGTGAAAGCGGGTTTTAGTAAACAACTTGTCAAACACCAGGAGAGAAATGGAAAGCAATGAAGGTGAACAAGGCAGAAGAGAGATACGAAAATCCTGTTGGAGAGCAGAGCAGTACTTCTTCAAGGTAGGCATTTCTTGAAGAGGAGTGGCAGTCAATTAAACACAGAGATAAAAACAAAAAACTACTGTGGATGCTGGAAATCCAAAACAAAAACAGAATTACCTGGAAAAACTCAGCAGGTCTGGCAGCATCGGCGGAGAAGAAAAGAGTTGACATTTCGAGTCCTCATGACCCTTCAGCAGAACTACTTTAAATAGCTCAGTTACTCACTAAGTAACTTAAGACATTTCAGGACTTTGGAATCCTTTATCTAATTATGTTATTCTCACCATGTCAAGGGGACCTGTAGCAGGTCTTTTGCTTTTCTTGTTCTCAACTGAATTTACAATTTGAGGTTACTCATAATTGATATGTATCCTCCTAAATGTTTGAAATGAAGTTGATCTTTTTTGTTTAAAGACAATCTTGGTATAGTTTAATGTTTGATTATATTCTGAATATATTTGTAACAAGTCATTTTTTTGCCATGGTCAACAGGCTGGGATTTTAATTTGTAAACGGTATGCTTCTTTCTGTAGATATAATTAACATAAATATACTCTTCTATTAATAAAGATAATAAAATATTACTGATGATCAAGGTGTCAACATTAAATATAAGTTGTGTAGCTGGCAAGTAAAATGTTGCATCCTTGTCTTGGCTTGTAATCAACATACGAATGTTAGCTTTATGGTACACATTAAATTCATGGATCTGATATTGAGGTTTTAAAAATCTTGCATTTGTGCCACACAAAGTATTGGGTACTCCAGGTTCTGTGTTGAATTATGAACTGCCTTCCAAATATTCATGGTGATAAACAGTAAAGAAAATAAATGCATTTACGTAGCACTTGCATGGCAACACATGTCACAATGCACTTTACAGCCAATGAAGTGTAGTCACTAATATAGGAAATAGCAACCAATTTAGGCACAGCAAGCTCCTATGACCAGGAATGTGATAATAACCAGACTTTTTTTGATTGAGAAATAAATATTGGTCAGCATAACAGGGATAACTCCCCTGCTCTTCATTGTAATAGGGCCTTGGGATCTTTCACGTCCACCTGAGAGGACAAACAAGGCCGCAGTTTAACATCTCAAGGATAGCACTTCCAACAGTGTGGAGCTCCCTCAGTACTGCACTGAGGCGTCAGCCTTGACTTTTATGCTCAAGCCCTGAAGTGTGACTTGAACCCAGGACCGTGTGACTCAGAAGTGAGATTGCTACCAGCTGACCCACAGCTGACACAATACCCAATGGTTTCATTAAATTTAGTAAGTTATTGATTTGAAATTGCTGAAAGTCCAAACCCTTAGTTTAGAACATTTTTTTTATTTGTGCATTCTTAGTCATATTTAAATGTAAGAAAAACATGGAATTATTTACCATTTAGTAATTCTCAAAAGCTATTATTCGCCACTCCCCCAAAAGGCTACATAAAAAGTCTCTCATCTAGTCACAGGTTACAGCCAGATACTGTGGAAGGTGGTGGCGTAGTAATAATGTCGCTGGACTAGCAATCCAGAGGTCCAGGTTAATGCTCAGAGGACACTGGTTCAAATCCCATCATGGCAGCTGGTGGAATTTGAATTCCATTAATAAATCTGGAATTTAAAAGCTAGTCTCAGTAATGGTGACCATAAAACCATTGTCGATTGTTGTTAAAAACCTATCGGGAAGGAAATTTGCTGCCCTTATCTGGTCTGCCCTACGCATGATCACAGAGGTGTACAGTTGGGAAGGAGTTACTCTCAACATTGACTCCAGAACCCATGAAGTCTCATGGCATCAGGTCAAACATGGGTAAAGAAACCTCCTGCTGTTTACCACCTACCCACCACAATGTGCCCCACCTCACCTGCTGAATAAGTATTCCTCAAGGCTGAACACTATTGGAAGAAGCACCAAGGATGGCAAGGGCACAGAATGTACTCTAGCTGAGGGATTCAATGGCCATCACCAAGTGTAGCTTGGTAGTACCACTACTGACTGAGTCCTAAAGGACACAGCTGCTAGACTGGGTCTGCGGCAGGTGGTCAGGGAGCCAACAAGAGGGAAAAACCTTCTTGACCTCGTCCTTACCAATCTACCTACCTAAGAGTAACAACAGCATGGTCCTTGTGGTGATCAAAGTCCTATTTTCACAATGAGGATACCCCCTATCGTGTTGTGTGGCAATACTACCATGCTAAATGGGATATATTTCAAACATGCCTAGCAAATCAAAATTGGGTCATCAGCAGCTTCAGAATTGTATTCAGCCACACTCATGGCATGATATATCCGCCACTCTACCATTACCATCAAGCTGGAAGATCAACCCTGGGTCAATGAAGAGTGCGGGACGGCATGTCAGGAGCTAATAATGAGGTGCCAACTTGGCGGAGCTACAACACCTGACTGCATGTATGTCAAACAGTGTAAGCAGCATGCGATAGAGCTAAGTAATCCCACAACCAATGGATCAGATCTAAGCACTGCAGTCCTGCCACACCCAGTCATGAATGGTGGTGGACAATTAAAGAACTAACTGAAAGAGGAAGCTGCACAAATATCTTGCTCAATGATGGGGGAGCCTAGCATATCAGTACAAAAGGCAAGGTTGAAGCATTCACAGCCATCTTCAACCAGAAGTGTCGAGTCGATGATCCATCCCTGTCTCCTCATGAGGCCCCTAGCATCACCGATGCCAGTCTTCAGCCAATTCAATTCATTCCACATGATATCAAGAAACAGCTAAAGGTACTGGATTATGCGAAGGTTATGGGTCCTGACAACATTGCAGAAATAGTACTGAAGACTTGTGCTCCAGAACTAACCATACCTGTGGCCAAACTTCCAGTACAGCTTAAAAACTGGCATTTATCTGACAATGTGGAAAATTACTCAGGTATGTCCTGTCCATAAAAAGCAGGACAAATACAACCTGGCCAATTATTGTCCCATCAGTCTACTCTCGACCATCAGCAAAGTGATGCAAGGGGTCAGTGATAGTGCTAACAAGCAGCACTTAGTAATAACCTGCTCACTGATACTCAGTTTGGGTTCCAAGGCCACCTGGCACCTGACTTCATTACAGCCTTGGTCCAAACATCGACAAAAGAGCTGAACTCACAAGGTGCCCTTGACATCAGGCATCATTTGACCGAGTATGGCACCGAGTCCTAGCAAACCTGAAGTCAATGGGAATCAAGGGGAAAACTCTCTGCTGGTTGGAGTCATACCTAGCACAAAGGAAGTTGTTTGTGGCTGTTGGAGATGAATTACCTCAGTCCCAGGACATCACTGCAGGAGTTCCTCAGGGTAGTGTCCTGGGCCCAACTATCTTCAGCTGCTTCATCAATGACCTCATTCCATCATAAGGTCAGAAGTGGGGATGTCCGCTGATGATTGCACAATGTTCAGCACCATTCACGACTCCTCAGGTACAGAAGCAGTCTATGTCCATATGCAGCAAGACATGGACAACATCCAGGCTTGGGTTGATAAGTCGCAAGTTACATTCACGCCACACAAATGCCAGGAAATGACCATCTCCAACAAGAGAGAATCAACCATCTTCCCTTGACATTCAATGGCATTACCATGACTGAATCCCTCCACCATCGACATCCTGGGGGTTGCCATTGACCAGAAACTGAACTGGACCAGCCAGTATAAATACTGTGGCTACAGGAGCAGGTCAGAGGCTAGGAATTCGGCAGCGAATAACTCACCTCCTGACTTCCCAAAGCCTGTCCATCATCTTCAAGGCACAAGTCAGGAGTGTGCTGGAATATTCTCCACTTGTCTAGATGAGTGTGGCTCCAACAACATTCAAGAAGTGCAACACCATCCAGGACAAAGCAACCCACTTGATTGGCACCCAATCCACTACCTTCAACATTTACTTCCTCCACCACCAGCGCACAGTGGCAGCAGTATGTACCATCTACAAGATGCATTGAAGCAACTTACCAAGGCCCCTTTGACAGCATCTTTCAAACCTGAGACCTGTACCACATGGAAGGACAAGGGCAGTAAACATTGGGAAACATCATCACTTACAAGTCCCCCTCCAAGCCACACACATCCTGACTTGGAGCTATATCACCATTCCTTCAATGCCGCCAGATCAAAATCCTGGGCGTACCTACACCAAATGGACTGTAGTGGTTCAAGAAGGTGGCTCACCACCATCTTCTCAAGGGCAGTTAAAGATGGGCAATGAGTGCTGGTCTAGTCAGCGACACCCACATCCCATGAAAGAATAAATAAAAACAAATACCAATGTAGCAATGAATTAATGTAGAAACCTTGCATTCCTTTGAATAATATTATAGATGGTTAATGATTGATTAGCCAAATAGTATCTTTCACAACATGTGTTGTAACAAAAACAGGCCCCTGCTGGACTAAGTTAGCTACCTTAATATTTAGAATAGTTGTTAACGATCCCATGGTTTCCTGAAAAGATGTGGATGACTTACAGTTCATTTGTTTGCTTAATATATTGCTCTATTCCCAAAGAATCATCACCTCCAATATTCACAGATAAGTATTTGCCAGGATTTAATCCAAGCTTTACATGCGATGAACAACCTACCAATGAGAAATATTCCTTGTCAGCACATGATTTAACAATCTACTGTAAATGAGTTCCAGTGCATCTCAGATAATACCATCATTGTTACAACATTTTCCTTCAGTGATTGTGTTGGATGCCAGTGTGTTTCTTACTACCAAGTGGCCAGTTATCAGTCAGCATAGTTATCTGGCTGCCAAACCAGCTGTCAGCCATCATTAATCATGATCAGCAAGTTACAAAAATGAGCTGGAAGGTAGGCCATCCTGAAATGCAATATATCCTATGACTTCTTGCGTTGTTATCCCTGACTACCTTTGATTTTTTTTTCAGTTTTGCTATCTGATATTTTCATAATGGATTTCTAGTGAGTAGTAAACTTAGATCTATGTAAATGTGTGTGAGCTATTTGAGTTATTTTATGCATGGTGTATCAAGAGAGTGATGTTGTTGAGATTAGGCGTTTCCTTTATGCATGGAAAATACATTTTCCTATTTAAAAAAAAGGCACCGAATTCTATTTTGAGGTGGCAAACAGAGTATTAACATCTGCTGTTGTGCAAATGTCACCGGCTGGCACTTTGGCAGTAACCCAGTACAGTCTGCTTTTATTAGCCCATCCACACAGCAATTACTCCTTAACTGGCACAGAGCATAACAACGTAAAAAAGCAATTTTACTTAAAATTCATTTGTGTAGAAGGATCGTACAGAACATTAGGAAAGTTTGAGAGCTATTATTTTTTAATAGGCATTACCATAATAGAATTTATTGGTTAAATCTATGCAGATCATAGCAGCTAAATGTTTTGTTGAGTTGCTGCACCTCATCTCTATTCCCATCTGTTCCCCCCCCACTTGCCTCCCATCCTTCCTTTGTCTTCCCCCCGTCACCTCCTTGGCCTCAAAGTCCACTTTTTATCTTATCTCTTCCCTCAGGACATCAGCCATAAATCTACCTGGCCTCTACCTTTCCACTCTGTCTCCCTCACCAGCTTGCAATCTTTCTCCCCACTATCTAACCCTCCTCTACTTTCTCTAATTTCCCTTCCCCTCTGCCTCTAATCCTACTCCACCTCCCTCACCGACCCCAACCACTAAATGTGCTTCATTTTTCATATTCTTCCAGCACCCCTATTCCCTTAATTTAAAGAGACATAAGGAAGGAAGCATTTTAGAAGTATATGATAATGCTCAGCTAATTTTTTTGGAGATTTTTAGCTTAGCCTCTGGAGAAACTATTTTTGTACTGAAGCAAGTTGAACTGTAGTTGCTGAATGTAGTTTTGCAGACACTTTAAAATCTAAAAAATCTGTAAAATGTCTCACATTAAAACGCTAAAGGTGGGCCACTGTATCATCTAGCTGGAAACTACACTAATTGTAATATCTTTTGGCAAGACACATTTTACACTATTGCTGGAGAGGGATCAGAAAGCAGCCCAGACACATGGCTTTGATTTTTAACTTCCCCTGCCTGGTAGAAACCAGGTTAAAATTGAGTGGGAACTTACCTGTTCCTGCCCCAATCTGGCTGACTGCATTTTTAGTTTGCAGGTGGCAAGGCTACCTGTGATAGACGTGAGGCTCTATTTAAGTATGTAAATTGGGCTCTGCTGATATCATTGGAAGCTGTTCTATTTTAAAATGAGGTATGTACAGGAGATAAACTATTGCTTCCCCACCACGCCAAACCTTTCTGGCCTGTGGTCCCACCCGTCAGCCTGAACCTTCCAACCTCCCGTGACTGAATTTCCCCTCCCAGGATACTTACTTTGGGCTGGATGCCATTTCCCTGGATCTTTGTCAAGGCAATCCTGCTGCCTGATTTTAAAAGCTGTGCAGTCATTTCCTATTGAAACTCTGTCCACTAAAATTGGCCAAGCATGCCTCCTTATTGCTGCTTGCAAACTTTGCCATCCACGAGTTAAAATCAAGACCAGCATTTTACGTTTGAAGCAGTAAAAAATTAAAGAAGATATGATGGGCACAACTGGATTGACCACTTTGGGCATCATATCAATCATACCTACAAGACCCTGAGACAAAGACTTGGAAATCACGTAAGCGAGCTGTTTCCACAGGGTGTGGTTTTGCAGGGTGCCAGATACTGAGTTGGGCCATCCGCTGCTAAGTCACTTTCAATCAATTGTTACTAAAGGGTTGACACCGTCTGCAGCAGGCGGGGTTACCTATGCTCCTTACTCCATCTCATTCCGACCAGTCACTGTGTGTTGTCTGTGGCAAAAGCTAAAATACTCCAGATGCTGGAAACCTGAAATAAAATACTCAGCTGGTCAGGCAGCATTTATGGAGGGAGAATCAGTTAATATTTCAGGTTGATGACCTTTCATCAGGACTGGGAAAATCAAAAATATAATAGGTTTTAATGGGAAGGGTGGAAAAAGAACACATAGGAAGGTCTGTGATAGGGCAGAAGACGAGAGACATTAAATGACAAAAGAGTTGGTGAAGCCAAAGGGTGTGGTAATGGGACAAGTAAAGAAACAAAAGATGGAGGTGTGAATGGCAGAGGAAGTGTGAATGGCAGAATAGTGAACAGCTGCCGCTTGAAAGCAAAAACAAAATTAAGACCAAAACATGCAAAGAAAAGGAGACAAAATAGGCTCAGAGATTGCAATCTGAAATTGTTAAAATCAGTGTTGAGTCCCAAAGGATGTAAAGTGCCTACTTGAAAGATGAGGTGCTGTTTTTCGAGTTAGCTTTGAGCTCCATTGGAGCACGCAGTGGGCCGAGGACAGAGAGGTCAGAGTAAGAGCAAGGTAGAAAATTAAAATGGTAGCCCACCAGAAGCTGCGGGTCATGCTTGCAGACTGAACAGAGGGGTTCTACAAAGCAGGTACCCAAGCTGCTTTTGTTCTCCCCAGTATAGAACAGGCTGCATAATGAGCATTGAATGCAGTACATAAAATTGAAAGAAGTGCACCTACATCATTGTTACAGCTGGAAGGAGTGTTTGGGGCCGTGGGCAGTGAGGACGGAGAAGATAAATGGTGTTGCATCTCCTGTACTCGCATGGAAATGTGCTGTGGACATGGGACAGGTTGTTGGGGGTGATAGAGGAGTGGACCATGATTACATGGAGGGAACGGTGTTATTGAATTGGTGAAACATGACAGTGGGGAAGATGTCTGGTGGTGGCATCATGCTGGAGGTGGTAGAAATGGTAGAGGATGATCCACTGAATACAGAGGCTGGTGGGATGGAAGGTGAGGACCAGGGGAACCTGATCATGGTTCTGAGAGGGAGGTGAGAGCAAAAGTGCAGGAAATGGGGGTGCAAGTGGTGGCCTTGCTACCAGATTTCCTGCCCTCCCAATCAGCAAGCTACAGGGGGTTCCATTAGCACCTGATTAATTTCCAAGAGTTCTACTGATCTCCTGTTGTTTTGGCAAATAATTGGAGGAACTTCAGAGAAACAGAGCAAGTGGTTGAAAATGGCTATTCCTGGTTCAGGTTCTGGTTCAGTAAGAACATCTGTAGTAACAACAGTAATATTTGATTGGTTAAGGAGATATGCAGTTGTTTGTTCTGTTCACAGAGGTCAAGATCCCCAGTAGAAGGCACCCTATTGAAATGGATTTGTAATCATTGCAAATTCCACTATAAAAGCCAATAGAAAGTCTGTGGGTTAAGTTTAGGTGTAATGAATGGCTAATTTCATTCATTTGCTGCTGACTGCATATCCTGGCCATTATGTCCTGGAACATGGAGAAAGTGTGGGTAGAGCATGGAGGCAAACCAGCTGGGGACTTTTAAGATGAGTGCTACACTGTCTCAGCATTTGTGCAGCCAAAGCATGTGACAATTTCTATAACCAGGTGTTGTGGCCTCAGTTATCAGTTAATGCAAACATTTAGGCTAAAGTTTTGGATGGGAGGGTGAATCAATGAAAAGAGTGGATATTCTGCAGAATAATAGAAGGTGTGGTTAGCCTGGGATTTGTTGTAGGGAGGATTGGTAGGTGTATGGAAAGATTTGCTGGGGATTTTGCAGAGTGTGAGGCTTGGGTGAGCAGGAGTATGGACAAATTTAGTTAACTTACAATCTTTTTTGTGCCTTAACTATCCACTGTTCTTTATAATGTACAGTTTCACCATATATATGACAAGATGATTGGTGACAGTTACTATATTATAAGATAGTTTCAGACGCCAATTTACAAGGTTATTAACTGTATAATTTCGCAGCTCAACAGAATAGTAGAATAGTGAGATCAGATTTTAAAAACATATTTAGTATATATTTGATAAGGTAACAGCTGCTGGTTCAGCAGTTGAGGAATGCAATTTAATATTGCTGTTGTGCCATGTTTATAAAACCTCAAACTTTAGTGCCTCAATTTACAATATTATTTGAACCTATAAATTGGATTTACTACTTGCTGAAGGATTGGTTTGAGTCAGCTATTGAAGTAAAGATGCAAATGGTAGTAGCACATCAAGGCAAAACAATTGTTTTATTAAAATTACATCTAGAAGGATAATATCCCTCATCAGAAAACATAGGGCAGAATTTTCCAACACAGCACAGGCTCCACTGGCCAGAGGACGGCCGCCAAGATCATCAAGGCCAAAAGGACATCAGAGCCAGCAGGCTGTCTCAGATGCCACTCCGAGCGATGGGGCTTAGCACCCAGAAACAGAAATGTAAGGCACATTAGGCAACCACGGGTTTCTCACTGGTGCTTTTGTATTGGCCAGAGATTAGGTCCTTAGGATTTCTTTTTGCTTGATTAGATGTTATTTAATAATTGGAGGAATTTCTGATTTGAAAATTAAAATTCAGATGTGTGACCATAGCTGAGGGTGACTCGTTTGTTCTGCATGTGTATGTTTAAGAAAACTGTCATAAGTGTTTGTTTGGACATTCAAATTTCTGTACAAGGCCCTTAGTTCCTGCTGATGACCTGGCAGATTTTGCACTGAGGTGTCGAGTATGGATGCGCCAGGCAAGGCTGGTCCTGCTGATCCATTTGTGTGGAGCTAGCTGAAGGTTCATTGCATTAAAGCCTCTTGGGTGTCCCTGCCTCCTTGGTGTAGTCCCAGGTCAGCGTTTAGCCCCTCATCATTCCCGTGCTTCCCCATCCTCAGAATCAGTGCTGGTCTCATCGTGTGCAGCCGCATCCACTTCGTCAACATCTTCATCGTACACTGCGTCCCCCCTTTCCAGCGCAAGATTGTGGAGAGCACAGCATGTAACCATTATCACCGACACACGGTCTGAGGGGTGCTGGAGTGCTCCTCCTGAGTGATCCAGGCATCGGAAGCGCATCTTGAGAAGACCGATGGTTCTCTCCACCACAGCCCATGTGGAGGCGTGGCTCCTATTGTACCGCTGCTCAGCTTCTGTTCTTGGATGGCGGGGAGGCGTCATGAGCCACCTTCTGAGGGGATAGCCCTTGTCACCCAGCAGCCATCCATCCAGCCGGGCTGGAGCACTGAAGAGACCCGGCACCTGGGAGTGTCTGAGGATGTAGGCATCATGGGAGCTGCCCGGGTACCTTGCACAGACTTGTAGAATCTGCATCCTGTGATCGCACACTATCTGCACGTTCATGGAGTGGAAGCCCTTCCTGTTGACGAAGGCACCGGGCTCACCTGCTGGTGCCTTGATGTCTACATGTGTACAGTCTATTGCACCCTGGACATGGAGGAAGCCAGCAATGGCCGTGAAGCCTCTGGCTCGCTGTGTCTGGCTTGCCTGGTCCCAGCGGAAGTGGATGAAGGTCAATGCCCGTCTGAACAGAGCGTCTGTGACCTGCTTGACACAAGTGTGGACAGCTGATTGGGAGACACTGCAAAGATCACCCACCGAGCCCTGGAAGGAGCCAGAGGCATAGAAGTTCAGGGCAGCTGTGACCTTCAGAGCTAGTGGCATGGCATGTCCACCCACACAGTTAGCGGAGATCTCAGGCCCAATCATCTGACAGATATAGTTCACCGTCTCCCTTGACAGCTGGAGCCTGCTTCAGCACTGCACCTCAGACATATTGCTTCGCCGCCTGTATACCCTGGCAGCAGGATATTGGCAGCTTCTGTGGCTCCTTCCACCTTGGACTACCTCTTGGCCCTGCACCCCTTGTGCCTGCGCCTGTACTCCCAAAGGTGGCTCCTCTGGAGGCTGAATGTGCACTCCTGGCCTCCTCCTCCTTCTAGCCTTCTCTTCCTCCTCAGAGGAGCTGCCTCCAGTGGACATGTCAGATCCCATTCCCAGGCTAAGGGGAGGTTTACTGAAAGCTACAGGCCCACAAAAGATTCCTGACTGCAGAGTGCAGACCTGAAGGTTAAAGGTACACAAAAAGCTGTTGGAATGTGTTCTGAACCACTATAGACCACACAGGCAAGTTTAACATAATTTCTCCAATAAATACTCCACAAAGCAGATTGACGACCCCATTGAGCCCACTTATCCCGCCTGTGGATGAGGCTCATAGAAAAGTCTCTTTCCCGCCTGCTCTTTGTGCCCATGCACCGACCCGAAAATCGCACGGGCGCCTAAAAATCGGCGTCAATCGAAGACTAAAGGGCCTTAACTGGCCCGTTAGTTAATGGCGGGCGCGCGATGAAGTCCGAAAAACCACGTTGTATTTCCTTAGAAGTTCTGGTATTCCATCTGATTTTAGGCGAAATATCTCAGGCCAGTCGAGTTTGATCTTCTGTAGCCAATCCCAACCTAAACGATTGGGTCCCTCTCCTTTCGCTATTATTACAGGCAGCTAGGCTGTCTGTCGCTTGAAAAAGACTGGGCAGTGGTGATGCCCTTCACTTGAATAGATACTCCTGTGTCAGTTCTTAATTTAGTGGTTGTCTGTCCAAGTTTATTGGCTGTCCTCCTTCATTGAAGTACCTGAAAGTGTGCTCTCCCACTACCATAGTTGAGGCACCAGTATCCACTTCCATTGTCAGTGGCTTCTCATTCACTGTAATAGGCTCAGTCTTCATAGCAGTCACATTATATAAGGAGTAAACGTCAGGAGGAGCAGCTTCAGCCTTTGCTGTATCTGTTACTTCTGTCATGTTTGTTTGCTGTTTTACAGATTGCCTCAACTTTGTCCAGCATTGCCTAACCACGTGACCCTTTTTATGACAGTAATGGCATTCAGCCTCTTTGAATTTATAGGTATCTGCTCTGTGGTCACCACCACATCTATAACAATTTTGTCTTGAAACCGATGATGAAATGTTTCTGTTAGGCTTCTTAGTATTTCTTACAGTGGCCATTGAATCGCACTTTAATTCTGCAGGTCTGGCTCTCACACCACACTTGGCAGCAGGTTCCTGCCCCACATGAAACATCCAATGTGGTGCAAAGCCTGCGAGTCTCTCACTGTACTTTCCATGGCAAGGGAGATTTCTAGGGCACGTCTAAAATCGATATCAACCTCGGCAAGCAATCGGCACTGTATGGCGTCGTCCTTGACTCCACATACCAATCGGTCCCGCAGCATATCGTTTAAAACATCTCTGAAGTCGCAGTATTCTGTTAACGGTTGAGGTTCGCTATATAGTTTGTGATGGACTCTCCTGGCGCCCGAACCCTTGAATTGAATTTAAAATGCTGTATTATCATGTATGGTTTCGGCTGGAAGTGTGTTTTCACTAGCTCCACTACTTAGCTATATGACTTGGAATTGGGCCTGCTCGGGCAGCCAGGTTACAAATCAAGTTGTTTGTTTTACTGCCACATACACTTAAGAGGATCACTTTTTGCTTTTCTTCTGCGGCTGTTTCCTTTGCTACAAATAAAAATCCAAGGCATTCAACATACTGGCTCCAATCTTCAATAACAGCATCATATGGATCGATTCTTCAAACAGTACCATGACTGGTGAGTGGTTTTTAAAAAAATTCGATTTATTTACAGTTACAGGGTGAGGTGCAGAGTCGAAGTTGATTTTACCTCGTCGCCAATTGTGATGACTCTACGGAGCAGACTGGTTTCATCAAGAAACAGTTAAACTTTATTACAGAGACATGTTCAGTGCTTGCATGCTTGACCAGATCTCTCATCAGAAAAAAAGCCCTGCACCGTGGATTACCTGCGCTAAGAGCTCACAGGTCAGAACCCCCGCAGTACATCACATGACCCATGATTGGCAGGAGGGAGTTACCACTTATTGGTTGGTGAGTATTTCTCTTAATTTTATTTTTCTCTCTAAACTAGTGCGTTAGGTTAAGAGCCGGAAAACTATAAAAAAAAATTGGGGTAAGTAAAATAGTAAGTGAATTAATATTAAGAGTATTAGCACAAAGCAGCTTCATCTAAGTGCAGATTTCACCAGAGTGTGAGTGAATTTGTTGAGAATGGGAATTTGGTGAGGTGAGGTAGGAGGTGGTGATATATATAAAAAATAAATATAAACAGATTGGATTGAGTTAAGACTGTGGGCTAAGTGATATTAAAAACCTAAAGCATATAACTAAACTAAAGAAATTAAACAAGTTTTTTTAAAAAATCATTTATGGGATGTGGGCGCCGCTGGCTAGGCCAGCATTTATTGCCCATCCCTAATTGCTCTTGACAAGGTGGTGGTGGGCTGCCTTCTTGAACCGCTGCAGTCCATGTGGGGTAGGTACACCCACAGTGCTGTTAGGAAGGGAGTTCCAGGATTTTGACCCAATAACAGAGAAGGAACAGTGATATATTTCCAAGTCAGGATGGTGAGTGGCTTCCAGGTGGTGGTGTTCCCATGTGTCTGCTGGCCTTTTCCTTCTAGATGGCAGTTTTTGTGGGTTTGGAAGGTGCTGCCTAAGGAGCCTTGGTGAATTCTTGCAGTGCATGTTGTAGATGGTACACATGGCTGCCACTGTGCGTCAGTGGTGAAGGGAGAGAATGTTTGTTTGTGGATGGAGAGCCAATCAAGCGGGCTGCTTTGTCCTGGGTGGTGTTTAGCTTCTAGAGTATTGTGAAAGCTGCACTCATCCAGGCAAGTGGAAAGTATTCCATCACACTCCTGACTTGGGCCTTGTAGATGGTGGATAGGCTTTCTTAGGTTATATACCTAGATCAAAAACTACGAATAGACAATTGCATGATTTATTAAAACTTGAAAACCTAATTAGTTGAATAAACTACAATAGAAATGGCAGGGCAGGTGATGTGTTGTAGCTGTAGCATGGGAGTGCTGGTGGACACCAGTGTGATCCACAGCAACTACATCTACAGTAAGTGTAGGAAGCTCAAGGAATTTTGGCTCAGAGTTGATGAACATGAGTCTGAACGTCAGATACTGCAATGCACCAGGGAGGGAGAAACTTACTTAGACATTTTGTTCCAGGAGGCAGTGACACCCCTTAAATTAAGTACTTCAGATTTGATCTGTAGTCAAGTACAGAAGGGAGAGACTATGAATGAGGCAGGTATGGGGATCCAGAAGGTAGCATTGGAGGAGCCTCTGGCCATGCACTTGTCCAACAGATACAAGGTTCTTGCAACCTGTGTGGATGAGAGCAGGGACTGCAGGGGGCACGAGCAAACTCACCACAGCATCATGGTACAGGGCCATTCAGGTTGGGGAAGCAAAAAATAATGTAATAGTGGTAGAGGACAGTATAGTTAAGGAGGTAGATACATTTCTCTGCGGCTGAGAACATGAGGCCTGAAGGCTGTGTTGCCAGCCTGGTTCCAGAGTTAAGGACATCTCCCTGGGGCTAGAGAGGGAGGGGAAAGATACATTTGTTGTGTTCACATAGCTACTAATGGCGTAGGTAGGACTAAGAAAGAGATTCTGCTGAGGGAGTATGAGCAGCTAGGGGCTAAATTTAAAAAGCATAATCACAGAGGTAATAATCTCAGGATGACTAGCTGAGCAATGAGCAAATTAGCATATGGTCAATAAGATCAAAGAGTTGACTGCATAGTTCGAAGGGAGAAATGGGTTTCAATTCATGGGGCACTGGGCACCAGTACTAGGAGAAGTGAGTTATTCCATTGGGATAGGCTTCACTTGGACTGTGCTGAGGAGAAATTCAAAAAGTTAAAGAGAAAGGACAGCACAATAGTGCAGGGTAGCAAAACAGGTAAAGAGTGTGACAGGAAGGGCAGAGTGTACAAACATAAGAATGCACCAGAAAATAGGGTCAGAGTAATGAAAAATCATAAAAAGACAATATTAAAGGCTCTTAACCTGAATGCATGTAGCTTTGATAAGAAAGTAGATGGATTGATGTCACAAATAGTAATACATGAGTATATGATAGCCAATAGAGAGACATTGGCCTGAATTTTCAGCTTGGTGGGCGGGCTCAACTGGCAGGCCCGGGATCAGCCAGGAAATGGACCGCCAACCGTGATCAGCCCCTGGCCGCAATTTTATGACCGCGATTTCAGCGGGAAATGCACGCTGAATAGCTCAGTGCTGCCATGGTGGGCGCAGGAAGAGGGCAGGCGATGATATCAACATGTATGCAGGCCAGTGCTGACAGAAAGCTCCCTGAAGGCAGAGAGCTGCCTCAGGGAGCTGAAGACCTGAAACCGCAAAACTAAAGGTTTCAAAAGCTGAAAAAAAACGGGGGGTCCATGCATCATAATCTGTAACCTGAAAATTTAGCTTATGAAAATGCTGTCCACTGAAATCTATTCATATTTTATTTCATCACTGAAATCTCATCCGGCCCGTGGATGAGGTTTGTTGAGAAATGCAAATGCTGCCTGGCCGATTTGCCCATCTGCCAACTGTAAGGTTGGATGGGCTATGTAAAATGACAGACAATTGTGCCTTTAATGGGTTTAATTGCCCTCTTAATTGCCAGTGGGCACACTTCTGACTTTTGCACGCACCCGCCACTGAAATATCGCGCGATTTCATGCCTGATTGGGTCAGGCGCGCGCCAGCCCGATCAGCATAAAATTCAGCCCATGGTTGCAAAGTGACCAAGGCTGGGAACTGAACATTCAGGGGTAGTTAACATTTCAGAAGGACAGGAAGAAAGGAAAAGGAGGTGGAGTAGTTCTATTAATAGGATTGTGTAAAGTGATCTTGGCTTGGAAGATCAAGATGTAGAATCAGTTTAGGTAGAGATAAGAAATAACAATGGAAAAAGTCACTGGTGGGGGTAGTGTATAGGTCCCCTAACAGTAACTACACTATAGGACAAAGTGTAAATCAAGAAATAATGGGGGCTTGTAAGAAAGCTACTGCAATAATCGTGGATGACTTTATTCTTCATATAATTTGGACAAATCAAATTGGCAAAGATACCCTTAAGAGCAAGTTCATATAGTATGTTCAGGACAGTCTCTTAGAACAATACATTGTGGAATAGGCTTTTTTAGATCTGGCAATGTATAATGAGACAAGATTAATCAATGATCTCATAGTAAGGGATCCTGTAGGAAAAAGTGATCATAACATGGTAGAATTTCACATTCAGTTTAAGGATGTGAAACTTGGTCTGAAACTAATGTCTTAAACTTAAATAAAGACAATTACAGAGTTATGAAGACAGTGTTGGCTAAAGTGGATTGGGAAAATAGATTAAAAGATAAAATTATAGGTTAGCAGTGGCAGATATTTAAGGAGATATTTCATAATTCTAAAAAATATATATTTCATTGTGAATGAAAGAAACAGAGAAGGATAAGCCATGGCTACCTAAGGCAGTTAAGGATAGTATCAATCTGAAAGAAAAGGCATACAATGTTGTAAAGGTTAGTGGAAGGCCAGAAGATTGGGAAGATTTTAGAAATCAGCAAAAGATGACTATCAAAACAGAGAGAAAATAGATTATAAGAGTAAACTATCAAAAAACATAAAATAATGGGCAGAATTTTACACTCCCCCACCAGTCACTTTGTAGGTCGGGGGTGGGGTGTGAGCATAAAATTCCTCAGATGGGCTTCTTGCTGGGTTCTCGCCGGCCCCAACTGCTCTAGAATTTTATGCTGGGCAAGTGAGGCCTTGGCCGGCTGGCCCACCCTTGCCCCAATTGAGGCCCTTAAGTGTCCAATTATTGACCACTTAAGGGCTGTTTCCCACCAGCCTCAATTTTCAGGCTGGGGGGGAGGAGTTCTGGGGTATGAGAGAAGTCCAAAAATAAGTCGGGTTCAGGCCTCGGGTGGGAAGGGGCGGGTGCCTTTATCAACAGGCCTCTTTTAACCTTGGCGCCCCGCCTTAACGTTCGGTAACCGCAAGACATTCCTCCCCCCACCCCGCTGCTGGCCTCGCCACCGACATGGCAATCCCCCTCTGTCCAGCCCTGTGGGGGAATTGAGGACTAGGGGACAATTTCAGAATAAGGGGTCCCCATTTAAGATGGAGAAAGGGAGGAATTTCTTCTCTCAGGGGGACTAGATGGCCTACTCCTGTTTCTATCCCTTATTTTCTTATGTTAACTCTCCAAACCCTATCGATAAAGGAAGCAAAAATACTTCAGATAATGTATCAGGAGTGCCAACGCTTGCAGAGGTAGTAATGTTGAATGACTTGGCAGCACCCTGCAGTAGGTGTCATCATCACCAGGGACATCATGATCACCAGGGGGAGAATTTTCTCCCCTTCGGGCAGGTGGTTCAAGAGTGGGCGTGGGTGGGCGCGGAGCCGATCGCTGCCATTTTGCATGGGTGGGCCAATTAAGACCCGCCGAGCGTGAAGTGCACCCGGAAGCGCTTAACACTACCTGTGTGGGCGGGGGGAGGAGGGAGAGGGAGAATATGCGCATGAAAGAGCGCAGAAATCTCCCTGAGACATGGAGCTACCTCGGGGAGCTAAAATTAATAAAATAAAATTAATTAAAATTAAATTAAATTAAATTAAATTAAATTAAAATTAAATTAATAAAATTACTCAGAAATGTCCCCTCATGTGACATTGTCACATGAGCTGGGACATGTTTATGAATTTTCAGAACACATTTAATTTAATTAATAAACACTTCATGAAACCTCATCCCGCCTGTGGATGAGGTTTCATGAAAATTGCAAAGGGCACCTGGGCTCTTTGCCTGCCCACCAACCTTAAGGTTGGACAGGCAGCCCTGACAATCAGTTTAATTAGTTAATTAATGGCCTTAACAGTCTTTGACAGTTAGGTGGGTGCGCAGCCGACTCTGGTGCACGCTCGCCGAACTGAAGGTCGGAAAGACCCGCGGTGATGTCGGTACGCACGCCCAACAGCACCATGCGTCATTTTACGCGTCAGCGTACGGGCCCAACCCCGCACACCGACCTAGGTAACAAAGGCCAAGGTCTTTAGGATAGCATATTTTTCTATGAATGCTGTTATAGAGACCAGTGCCAGATTTTGATGTAAGAGGCAGGAATCAGGATGCAGGACTAATCCCACTGTCGCGAACCTGCTTCTATCTCGGCACTGCCAGTTGGTCGGATTTTCTGGGGTCCAGTCCCTATGTGGCTTGAAGGTGTGCTGAGTCCAGATCCTACAGGTTAGAAGGACTGCCTTTGTTCCCAAAAAGCCTCAGCCCAGTGCTTCTGAGGCAATCAGCTGCTCACCTATATACAGTTGAACATTCTGACCATTTTAAACTCCCCTTCATCCCCACCCCTTCACTCTCACCCCCTCAATCTCTCATCCCCTCACCCATTATCCACTTTATGGACAGAACTCACAAACCCTATTGTAACATTTGGAGGCCGTTGAATAGCCCATAAAGCTCCCTAGGTAAACAACAGACTTTTCAACGCAGTTGCACAAACAATGTGAAGCACTTTTAAAATGATTAATTGGATTACAGCCAAGACCCATTAAACCCCCTAAGTAAACAAACAGACTTCAAACTGAGATCTCAATAGGTATCAATAGGAATACATAAACAATGGGAAAAGTTGAAACACCATACTGGGCTACTCTTTCAAGAGTGTGAAATGTACTTTTCTTTTATTACATTAACTTTCTTTTAACTCATCTGAAGACTTTTCCACATTTTACAATGCTGATCTTTTACTTGGCAACTTGCCAGTTAACAGAAGCAACAATCTGACAATCATATTGTTTAAGGGATAGTTACATCTTCCAATCACAGCACTGTCATAACTCAATTACTGAATATAGATAAAGCTCATGCTACAGCATCTAATGATGAGCTGTAAAGAAGGCAAACACATTTTACTTACCTTTTAAACTCTTCCTGCCTCCAATGAGGTTCACACCTCCGTGAAGCTGGTGTAAAATCAAGCAGCTGCTAAAATCTGGCTGTTCCATGAAAATTAAAAATACTACCTGGGAGTTGGTTCTCAATGAGCTCACAACATTGTCAGTTTCATCCATTATATGAGCAGATGGGTCCCGGGGCCCAGTCTCTCCCTCACCCTTGTGAAAATGGCTGAGGACAGGATCGGAGGCCAGACCTTCATGAAAATCCAGCCCTCAGAATGCCAGATAGGAAAAAAGCTGCATATTCTTGGTTCCAAAGTGTTGGAACTGGCACATCAACAAACATGACATGGGATTACATAGAAATTAGATGGCTTCCACTGTCTTTTATTCAATTTACTGAATTCCACCTACAATTCCAGGTCGTTTTCATGGGATTCTGCCAATCATTGTCTCTAACTAGCTGATAAGAAATGTACAAGAATAACCTGAGGTGGTTTTCCCTTTGATTTTTCATGGTTCAATCCCACTAAGCCCCTCTTTTTGATATCACAGGTAAAATTAAGAATTAGTTGAATTGGGATTCCTAAACACACACCTAGATTCAATCGCTCCCTTTCAAATAAAATGCATTAAATAGACTATGAACTTAAACAACATCCCCAAGCAAAACAGTGTATCAGTTTGCAGTAAATTCTTTTTTCCTTATGTTAAACACCAACATACAGATTTTTAATAAATCAAAATGGTATAATTTTTTGATAGTATCAGTTAAATTGAGATCATGATAAAGTACTCAAAAGTTCAATATTCATTAGTCAAAAATTATTCTGCTATATCATTATAGAAGTCATTTTTGCATAGTATTGTGGTTGATTATTTCATGAGAGTTTAACGTATTGGAAATGTTCTTCATTCCTCAATAATATTGAACTTTAACCTGTTAAATTATTCTGGCATAAAATCTTGTTTTCAGTTATATTTCCATATCTCCAGCTACAACGGCATGTTTATAAATCCCATTTTATATATTTTCTAGTAAATATTTTGAAACTATTAAACACCAGAACTGTATTCTAATATGTTTTAATTATGCAATCAATTTTATTTTAAGCACTCTAAAGTATTTACAGGCAGAGAAAAAGCTTGGCATGTTGCTAGTGTTCATTAGGTTATTACCAAGCTCTTTGGTTCAATTACACTTAATGTCCTGAACTTTATAAGAAGGATTAGATGTACAAAATTGCATATATTTTAAATTTGATTTTGATATTGAAACATCTGACCTGTGGCAGAAAAAGGAAAGGACCCAAGCCTTTCATACCTGTGTAAAACCAGGAGAGGACAGTGTGTACCACAAAAACCACCATTAATGAGCATTTTTGAATTCTCAGTCTGACCTCTGAGGGGCACAGTTGTAAAATTATTAGTATCAGGCGTGTCTGCTTTACTTCTGCTAATGAATAGCTTGTTTTCTACCACAAAAGTGATTTCAGAGAAAGGATACTAGATGCAACTGGTCATTTAAAGTTTGATTGCTTTGTAAAATATAACTTTAGAAAAAATAAAAGCGACATTTAAATTGTATACCAGGAATGCAATGGGCATTTCCTCAGAGGATGTGTCTCATATGCATGATATATTTTGTTATGTTGCATAAATAAAGCATAAATTAGTACTTTAATTTCTTAGGCTGTAAACATATTGCTCAATCCTGTTCCTGCCACTATTTTAACCCATTTATTTCTATTTGTATTTCATTCATGACTACCAGCTCGAGCAATGTCTCGAAACTAAATATCAGCCAAGAACAGAATGGACAATGAAGGGCCAATAAAAGATATGCAAGTGTAATAAATATTTATTATGAACTTGACTCAAGACATTGTTTACACTTCAATAAGAATTCCCGAATTAGACTATTCTTTTTAGTTCAGCTTTTCAATTCACCCTTATTCATTTTTTGACATAATTGGATAGAAACAGTTGTTGGTATGACATTGGACACACAAATAATGTGTTGTGTTATTTTAACAGGGCCACAAATCTGTTAATTTTGACTGAGTTAATGCATCTATTAAAATAATGGAGAGACGAAGGTGATGCAAAGGTGTTAAATGTTCATGCAATATTGCCACTCTCAGCCAGGACTAGGGAGAGAGATCATAGGCTCTAGTGCTTCTCCTGTTTTCTGGCCCCCTATCCATCCACACGCTACCACCCCTACATCTACCCCGCCCGCCACACCCACCCCGCTCCCTCACCCTCCCATTTTAAACCTGGACACCTTCTGTCAAGCGTTTTTGTGATGCACTTTGGGTCCTGTGGAATAGAATAGTGCTGCTCAGAAAAAGGCCATTCAGCCCATCAAGTCTGCACCAGTTCAAAGAGAAATCCAGTCAGAACTACCACACCGCTACACCAGCCGCCCCCCGCCCCCACCACCCCCCCCCCCAACCACCCATTCTTTCCCTGTAATTTTTTTCTCCAATTTCCTTTTGAACACTAATTTGAATCAGTATCCACCACAATATCAGGGAGTGCATTTCAATTCCTAACCACTCATTGTGTAAAAGTTTTTCTTGTGCTGCCTCTGGTGCTTTAGCCACTCAACTTAATTGAAGTTAAATTTGGGCCATCTGATTATCGATCCTTCAGCCATTGGAAACAGTTTCTATATATTCCATCTAGAACCTTCATTTTATATACCTCTGTCAAATCCCCTCAGGCTTCTTGGCTCTAAGGAGACCAACACCAGCTTTTCTGTAATCCCTCAACCCTGGAGCCATTCTAGTAAATCTCTTCTGAACCCTCTACAAAGCCTTCACATCCTTCAGGTGCTCAGAATTGAGAACCATAGTTACAGTGGGGTCAAACTGTTTTTATATAGGCTCGGGAAAAATTCTTGGCTTTTGTACTACATGTATCTTTTAATGAAGCCTGTCAAAAGCATAGGTTTCAGTATGACACACTTTACAACCATGACTTTGCCAGACAATTGCATACAACCTGTTCTTTTATATTATGCAATCAGCTCTACTTCCTTGAACCTGGCCCTATGCAATAGCTGGACAGAAACATCCATAAGACAAGCACTGCAAACAACAATCCCATGTACAAATGAGAATATCTTGAACTAACAGTAACATATTCAATTGGTGCATTACTCCTGGTTTCACTTACAAGTTTAAAAATGGCAAAACCTTCCAGTAAATTAGCACCAACCATTTCACCTGTAATAGTGTGCTATTTCTATCCACTTGTGTGGACTTTGTTAGCAGAAAAAGTACACCTTGCATTGAGTGAAGTATTTTCTCATATTAAGTTGAAACTAACTACACATACAAATGTCCTTAGATTACAACTTACAACTTACAACATGGAGCAGAGCAAAGTATTGCAGATGCTGGAAATCTGAAATATAAACAGAAAATGCTGGAAATACTCGGCAGGCCAGGCAGCATCTGTGGAGAGAGAAACAGAGTCAATGCTTCAGGTCTATGATCTGCTCTAGATCTGACCTCTGTTTCTCTCTGAATGGAAGCTGTCAGACGTACTAAGCATTCCCAATGCTTCCTTCCCATTTCTATTGCAGCAAAACTAACCCCTTTTGCCAGCCCGTTAAAAAGTAATCAGAATTCCTTTGAGCCTCTCATTCCCCTTCAGCAAGAAACACAGCAGAATCTGCCTGGGATCTTGTTTGGCACAACAATAAATTAAACATGATTTTTTTTTAAAAGCCAAGGTACGAAGAAAACATAAAGAACTTGCTGAGCAAGAAAAATGAATATCAAGCAATGAATCGATAATTTAAAAAATGAGTAAATAATAAAAATGATCATTAAAAAGTGACAAGCAGCAGATCTAAATAATAAAACCTTTTTTGCATTTCACTTAAAGAAGCAGAGCTAAAGAGAAACAGACTAGACCCCAACTCCTGGCCACCAGGCAATGGGGGAGGGGGTGGTGGAATCACTGGCCAGAGCTAAGGAGTTGGGTTTAACTAACATTGACCTTGTGTTCACCTTTGGTGGCATACACTTGAGCTGACCTCGACAGAATTCATACAAAAGTGGAGGTCGGAAGCGGGTTGCCTTTCAGCCTGGGTTTTCCTCCTCTCCCAGACCAGTGTGTGGATAGGTTTCTGTAGAGGAAGGTGGAGGAGAAGGGGAGAACATGCATGTATGTGTGTGTCCCCACCAAGCAGCGCATGCATGTGGTGTGCGTGCATGTGCCCAACTCATTCCCAGTCTCAGGGCTCTCTCTCTCTCACTCTCATACTCACTGAATCACTCTCATACTCATTTGAATGAATGCAGCTATAAATACGGAGTTATTAGAGAATTCAGACACAAATACAGAGTTATAAGATTAAAATAGTGATTTTCGAATGAAGTAGGGATTCAAAGTTAAAAGCAGAGTTTGTCTACTGGACAAAGGTTTAAAAGTTTAAAACATGCTGGGCATAATTGTGTGCTCAAGGACACCAACATCCTGTAGCATTGGATATAGTACATCCTCAAACACAAGGCAGTCCTGCAAATATAGGAACTAGCCTCTACGTCACCTCAGCAAGGCATTGATAAATTGTATGATACTACAATCTAACAATGGATAACCTTAAGGATTACGCTAAATAACTTGTCAACTGAATCCTGAAAACTGAGTCTACTGATCACTATCTGCATCTCTTAATGTCCTGTTTGCTTGAAGAATGTTGATGAAAACAAAGGATGTTGTCCAGCATGAGTGCTCAATGTGCTCCCTGCTGGTTTAGTTCTTTTATGGTATAAATATTAGAACCACATGGTAGGATTTTTAGATATGTTGTATTCACTCCAGCATTTCTCAAAGTAAAGACATAGCTGCTGTAGCGTAATGATGATAGTTCTCCCCTTAATTGGGATAGAGGTGTCTCACTAGACTCCATAGCTTTCTACTCGGGGATTGAACGTAAATGCTGCTTTAAATATTGATGGATATTTTAAATATCTCTCTATAACATTAATAAGACTTGGATTCTTTATTAGAAACAAGATCATACTTTCTTTCCCTTGAAATATCAATGTTGCAATTACCATCAAAAGTTAATTGCATGTTTGTTTCTTTAATAAAACTTTATGTAATTTAAAAAATATATTGTCTCCTGTATCCTAACCCATCTCTGTACATTTTTCTGTGGAGATTACATTGCTGAGGAGGGATGCCTGGACCCTTACAATATTCGGATTATTATAATTGAGCTAAAACATGTTAAAAAGGCTATCTGGAGGACGGTAATACTTGCTGGTGGTTCCTTTCTTTCGGGGAGAGTTAGATCAATTCTTCAGACCCATTTATGTGTCTGTGAGGCCTGTCTTCCTGAACCTTAAGTAAGGGTGATCATCTGAGGAGTATACTTGATCCAGTCTAAATAGTTCATTCACCCTGTCAAGATCCCTTAGGATCTTATATGTTTCAATCAAGTCGCTTCTTACTCTTCTAAACTCCAGTAGATACAAGCATATCCTGACCAATGTTTCCTCATAAGATAACCCTCCCATTCCAGGTATTAGCCTGGTAAACTTTCTCTGAACTGCCTCCAATGCATTTACATCCTTCCTTAAATAAGGAGGCCAATACTGTGCACAGTATTCCAGATGTGGTCTCATCAATGCCCTGTATAACTGAAGCTTAATTGTCTTCTCTATTTAATATATCACATTTTCCCAAACTTGATCCTTCACCCCCCCACTATTTAGTTTAAAGCTCTCCCTACCGCCTTAGTTATACAACTCGCGAGAATACTGATCCCAGTATGGTTCAGGTGTAGACCATCCCAACAGTGCAGCTCGTGCTTTCCCAGGCATTGGTGCCAGCGCCCCATGAATCGAAATCCATTTCTCCCACACTGATCTTTGAGCCACTCATTTAGCTTTCTAATCTGATCTGCCCATTTTCTCGTGGCTCAGGTAGTAATCCAGAGATTATCACCTTTGACGTCCCGCTTTTTAATTTAACCCCTAGCTGCTCATACTCCCTCATTCTAATTCTACCTATGTTGTTGGTGTAGTAGAAGAGCCTTGTATATACAGGGTTAATGTGGAACTGAATACAATACTGCCCACACAGTGATGTAAGAAGACACATGACCTAGACCTAGGGGCAGTGTGGTGTTGGCCAGAAACATATTAAGACCTAACATGGAGATAACTCCATACCTGTGCTCTTTATTATATATTTGTACATAGTTACAAGTAGGTAATAAAGGCGTGTTGTTAACATACAGAAGACTACGAAAAGTTCTTTAATAGACAAGTTCTGAAACTAACACCATCCCAACAGTTGGTACCAACGTGGACCACGACAACTGGATTCTCTCCCTCCCACCGCAAGGTCCTCTCCAATCCAGAGCAAATGTCCAAACCCTGGCACTGGGCAGGAAACACAGCCGTCTGGACTCATGCTCCCAGCAGCAGAGAACCATATCAATCCCCCTGACGATACTTTCCCTTACTACCATTATATTCCAATTAACTCCCCGACTTGAATGGCTGCCTGTGCCAAGATGCCACGGTCAGTTCGCTCATCCACCCTGCAGCCCCCACTCTAATTCACACAGGCTGCAAGAACCTCAAATCTGTTGGACAATTGCAAGGGCTGAGGCTCCTCCACTTCCACTTGCTCGATTCCCTTAGCTGCCTCACTTGCAGCCACACCCTTCTGTCTCTGACCACTGACCAAATCAGAAGACTCTATCGTAAGGGGTGTGATCGCCCCCTGGAATAAAATATTCAGGTAACTACTTTCCCCCTTCCTGATGCATCGCAGTCTCAGCAGCTCGGCCACCAGCGCAATGACTCTGAACTGAAGCTCCTCAACCCGCAGGCACTTACTGCAGATGTGTTTCCCTTCGATCACACTGCTGTCCACGAGCTCCCACATTCTTCAGTCGCCACACATCACTTGACCTGCCATCTTTATTATGTGTTAATTAATTAATTATTTTTCTTAATTTATAATTAACAAATTCTATTGCTCACAATAAGCTTACTACTATTTACAAACCTTACTGATGTTAATAAAACTTTACAATTACAAATAAATTACCAATTTGAAAGATAAATGAGCAAAGCCAATGGATACTCACCAGCCAATCACCGACCTACTTCCCTGTGATGTCTACACCTTGATTTTTCTTTTAGAATGCAGGTTCTGACTGCAACCTGGTTACAGATTAGCCCCCCGCTGTTCTCTCTGACTCTCAAAGTGAAGTCCTGCTCTCTCTCTGCGCTTTTAGCTCCACTGTTCTCGCCAACTCTCAGCGTGAACTAGGAGTTAGAAATATCCTCAGGTACAGTCCAGTTTTCATTGTACTGTGTCATGTCTGCTTTAACTGATATTTTTCATTGTAAATTTTCAACTAATCATCTTCCATATATATGAAAGAATGATGAACAGGTTTTTAACTTTTCAAAACATTTCATCACAAATCAAATGTACAGGATTTTGCATTTATGTAAACGATATGACTTGTGCTCATGCTGCAAAGACACTTTTTGAACCATCACAATTAACTAATATCAGTAAAAGCAAATACTTTATTGTGTTTCAATTGATTTTATTTGGCCATACAAAATTCTAGTCAATTACTTTAAAACAGTACAGATGTGATTAAGTTAGATCTGAAATACTCCTCATAAACAATTGAATCTAGGGATAAACTACACAGCTATCAATTACAAGCGGATTGTGCCGATCTCTGACTCAAAATCAATGCAGTCAACAATAATGAAAGCATTTCAGGAAATGGTGTCTTTCATGTTCTCTTTGTAGTTATGATCATGTTGGAGTAGAAATCTCTTTCAGAATACGTCAGTTGCTAGCATCTTCCATTAAGTAGCACAGACTTGCAATGTCAACACTTTCTACTCTTGCGATGAACTGATACCACTGCTAATGCAAACCTGGTTAGCTTTGAAAAGATTTCACTTGTTATCTCCTTTAATGTCACTTCGAATTTACTACCAGTATATTTTAAAATGCTGATTATTTCTAATATAATCTTATTTATTTTGTTAACCTGATATTTTACTTAGCCTTAATAATAATTTTTGTGCAGAAAATGACAGTTAAAATTTTTGTCATACAGTTCAGATGTAGTTATTTACACCTTCCTTTAAATGGACAATGTATTCAGAATCTTAACTAGCTGGTAAATCCATCAACAAACCTATAACATATCTAATGTACCACAGATACTTTTAAATATGTTTTTGAATTTAATTGGCCTTCTAACATTCTATGATTCTGTAAGGATGTTGGAAGCAAATTCAGTAATAACTTTCAAAAGAGAATTAGATAAATACTTGAAGTGAGAAAAGTTACAGGGCTATGGGGACTGAGACTTGGGGGTGGGTTGGAACAATTGAATAATTCAAACAGCAGACATAGGCATTATGGGCATCCTTCCGAGTTATATAATTTTATGATTCTTTGTCTAGAATTCAAAATTCTAGTGTGTAGTGTATGTTTCCAATGCAGCGCTGTACAAGAACTAATAAAAGCAAGTTTGTCAATACTACCACATACTAATACATTACATTGTGGAATAAATTGTCTGGTGTTCAGTTCATTGTTTCAGAGTGTAATCTAGGAAACAAGTGCAAGAATGGATTGTATGATAATTCTCACTAATTAACAGTAGACCAGTCTGATTATAAGTGGCATGAATTTTTTTTATTCGTTCATGGGATGTGGGCTTCGCTGGCTAGGCCAACATTTATTGCCCACTCCTAATTACTCTTGAGAAGGTGAGCTGCCTTCTTGAACTGAAGCCATCCACATGGTGTAGGTACACCCACAGTGTTGCTAGGGAGGGAGTTCCATGATTTTGACCCAGTGACAGCGAAGGAACGGGGATATAGTTCCAAGTTAGGATGGTGAGTGGCTTGGAGGACAACTTCCAGGTGGTGGGGTTCCCATGTTTCTGCTGCCCTTGTCCTTCTAGATGGTAGTGGTTGTGGATTTGGATGGTGCTGTCTAAGGAGACTTGGTGAGTTGCTGCAGTGCATCTTGTAGATGTAGTGGCTGCTGCCACTATGAATTAGTGGTGGAGGCAGCGAATGTTTGTGGATGGGGTGCCAATCAAGTGGGCTGCTTTGTCCCGGATGGTGTCAAGCTTCTTGAGTGTTGTTGGAGCTGCACGCATCAAGGCAAGTGGAGAGTATTCCATCACACTCCTGACTTGTACCTTGTAGATGGTGGACAGGCTTTGGGGAGTAAGGAGGTGAGTTACATGTCACATGCCCCTGACCTGTTCTTGTAGTCACAATATACATATGGCTAGTCCAGTTCAGTTTCTGGTCAATGGTAATCCTCAGGATGTTGATAGGGGGGGATTCAGCAATGATAATTGACTGTTAAGGGGTGATGGTTAGATTCTCTCTTATTGGAGATGATCATTGCCTTGTGTGACGTGAATGTTACTTGCCACTTGTCAGCCCAAGTCAGATATTGTCCAGGTCTTGCTGTATTTGGACATAGACTGCTTCAGTCTTTGAGGAGTCACGAATGGTGCTGAACATTGTGCAATCATCAGTGAACATCCCCATTTCTGACCTTATGATGGAAGGAAGGTCATTGATGAAACAGCTGAAGCTGGTTGGGCCTAGGACATCTCAGGTGGAGATATATCAAATGTTAAAAAACCCAAATGAAAATAAATACACATTAGCTGTTATTACTTTAACTGTTAATACAGATATGGATGAGGGTAGTATATTAAATCATTTTACTGCAAAATTGGCAGATGGTAAAATGTTGCTTTTGAATTGTTTAAAGTTGGCTGGAACTGTTTCAGCTTCGCACTTCTTTCAGTAATGTTCATCTTTCTGGTTTGTAATTATATTTTATTTTGGGGTTTTTAAGAGTTTATCAAGTGTTCTCCATGAATGATGAAAGAGTCAAGTTACTGGAATCCCTCCTCCTGCAGCCACCAGACGCATAGTGGCTATGAAACACTAGTAGCTCCCCAAGTATGAGATACCTTGGTTAAATATTCTATGTTGTCAAGCACTGATTCTGACTTGATTGTCAATATTTCTCCTACTTTATGAGGAATTGCAGTTGAAGACAATTATTAGTTAATTTAGGTTCAACAAATGCATTGAAATAATTTCATGCACAAGGAAAGCTTTGTTTCAGTACTGTATGAATTATGTTAATGTAGCAAAGTATATAAATTGGATACTAAGGTCAAATCACATGAAACATTTATCTAATGAAAATTATAATCAAATGTAATGCCCTTCAATTTGAGATCATCATATGCTTAGATTCTGTATTTGCTAAAAAAAATCTACTAGGCCCTGATGAAGTAAAAGCAATTTATCAAGCAAATGCATCACAGATAGATCTTTTATTTTTGATACAAAATATATTGTCTGCTACTTTGGAGGCAGTTTGTTGCACAAAGCTGCACATGGCTTAACACTATCAGTACACATTATCAGACCGAAGGCCAAAGCCTTCAGTATGGCTTTATTACATTCAACAGTACACTTTATTAACATCCATCTGTTGCTGGAAAGCCAGAAGAGGGAAAGCAAAGAGTGAGATGAAGACCAAAAGAAGCAAGAAGCAAAAGAGGGCAAAGAGTAAGAGAAAGCACCTGAAGGGGGAATTTATATACAATGTTTATGATCTGCTTTTGCAAACTTAGTGATAGAGTGCCAAGCAGAGACAAGCTGTTTTATTTTTTGTGAGCATTACACGGAAGGTTAACTAGCATATAAATATATAAATATAACACATAAATGTGAAAAATATTTACAATATGTGTCAGCATCATTGAGGATGGTGGGTAAAAATAATTTGGATGGGTGTTTTGTCATGTGATCGGGGCTTGCCTATTCTCCCAAAGTAAGCTGCTCGAGACTGTAGTTTGTTAAAACCATTGCTCTTTATTTACAGCTACTGTGTACATATTGGGACCTCTGTACGAGTTTGGAACTTCTGTTCCTTCCAGATCTCTGTTGCTCAATCATGTAATGTTACACCATCATTACACCAGCATTGTGTGTTTCTGATGTTAACCCTTTACTTCTCCACCCAAATCTTTACTCCTATCATATTTACATCCTCCTACATTTCCACCACCCCCAAAGCTTCAGGACTTCACAGGGCTAGACTTGGCCTGATCTCGTGCTGATCTCTTTCTGAGGTTGAAGATATCCTGTACTCTCCCTTCTGTCAGTTTGACTGTTCTTTTCCTGGGTGGCTGTAGAGCTTTGTCTTACTTCTTCTCCTTTCTTTTCAGGATCTGAGCAGTAAGCCCAAATTTCTATTGGCTTTCTTTCCAAGCATATCAAGGCGCTGCAGTTTCTCCTTATAGTACCCTGGTCTCTCTCAATCTTGGATGATCTCGATTGGAGTTCTTTCAATTATTGTGCCTTCTGTCAGTTGATCTCATACCCAGACTCTCTCCCTGGGTTTCAGCACTGGTAACTCACAAGCTCTGTGCTGTGGTTAAAGTTACACGCCTGTTTCTTTCTCTGTTCTTCCTCATGTTGTTTTACCCTCTCCTGGTTGTTCATGGTGACATTGGGTTTAAGTTTGTGTCGGAGATGGAAGCTGTGTGCTCAATCTCCTTCCCAATAATAACTCAGATGGGAGAGAAACCATTTTGTAGTGGTAAGATCCAGTAATTCAGAAGTGCTAGATTAAGAACTTGATTCTTCTTCAGCAAATCTTTGATTGTTTGTGCACCTCTCCCAGCGTCTCCATTAGCCTGAGGTAAACTGGTTACTTGAATGAATCCCTATTCCTTTGCAAAATTTTGGAATAACTCATTAGCAAATTGCAGACCATTGACTGACACTACAATGTCCGGAATACCATGTGTTGTATAAATTCTCTTCAGAATGAATGACTACTTCTATCGTGATGCTATGCAATCTGTTTACTTCAGTCCACCTTGAGTATTAATTAATGACAATAAGAAATGTTTTCCCCTTAAAATCAAATAAGTCCATTCCCAGGTGCTCCCATATCCTTGATGGAAAAGTAGAAGATGATTGTGGTTCTTTATGCTCTTGCCTGTTTACTGCATATGTAAGAATTTAGAAACAATTTCTTCTATACAATGAGTAATGCCTGGACACCGGGCTGAGATAGATAGGTTCTTGATTGGTAAGGGGATCAAAGGTTATGGGGAGAAGGCGGGAGAATGGGGTTGAGGAACTTATCAGCCATGATTGAATGGCGGAGCAGACTCGATGGGCTGAATGGCCTAATTTCTGCTCCTATGTCTTATGGTTATGGTGTTATGGACTCACTGCTGGGCTCTCGCTTGACATTTTGCTACCCCACGTGACCTTGGGGAAGTTGTTGAAAAATATTAAGACAAGTGTTCTCGCTATGACTATTCTCTCATTGAAGATTAGTAAATCATCAATGAATGTGAAGTGCTTACGCTGTTCAAAGTATTGGCATAGTACTGGATAACTGGGGTTATAGTCTGGCCATCCTCCCAGACGATATGCTCTTAGCTGAACACAAATGTGATCTTGCTGCTGTGCGTATTTTATTTCCTGCAGCATTTTTGCAGCAGATGGTAAGTGTCGAGTAATCAAAGACATATACACTTCCACCTCCTCAATGAAATATAAATCCTCTTGCTTGGTTCTTTCTGATGGTATCTGCGTCAGTGTGTCTGCTGTTATTTGATACTTCCCTTGAATGTACTCTGTAGATTTGATACTAGATTTTTATTGAATTCAAATTTCACCATCTGCCATGATGGGATTCGAACCCGGGTTCTGAGAGCATTACCCTGGGTCTCTGGAATTCTAGTCCGCTACACAATACCACTATGCACTGCCTCGACTAGGACTCCAACTATTAGTCAATTATGAATCAGTTCCTCTCTCAAGATTCCATAATATCAGTTTTCTGCCAGCCTTTATAAATCATTAATGAATGAATCCATGTTTTCTCCTGGTCATTGTATTCACTTGGTAAATTTTGCCCTTTCTATAATTAAATTTCTGTGAATGCTGAAATATTAATTAAATGTGTGCAGGACTTCTTTGTAAGAAGTTGAATTCTAATCAACTCCCTGCCTTGCTATCATGTCATCAGCAATAGATCCAACTGCATAAAGTAATGTATTGACCCGATCCTTTTCATCTATTTTTGTGCAAACCAGAAGCAGTTCTATATCTCATGAAGCTCTTTCTCCAGTTGTCCCAGTTTTGTACCTGTTGCAAGTCTTCAGCACTCTGAAATGGTTCTGGGAATGGTAGTGTGGATTCCATTCTTCTACTGAGTCCTGGAATTGTTGCTGCTTCACTGGTGCTGCTTGTTACTTCAGGTCTGTGCTCACTGCTGTCCAGACTCTGGGTCTTTATCTCAGCTTGCATCTGCTGCACCCATGATTCCCTGACTTTTTGGTGAGTTTTGAATCTGTTCCTTTCATACTTCTTTCAAGGATCTCTTGACTTGCCAGATCTGTAACTGCTTCTTAAAGTTTTTTGGGTCTTTTAGTCATTGTCCACTGCCACTGTGTTTCATTGTGTGCTTGGGGTCTAGACAAGGTTTCTTGGGGGTTGTCTATTCTCCCAAAGTAAACTCCTCAAGAATGCAGTTTGTTAAAACCATTGCTCTTTATTTACAACTACTATATACATATTGGGACCTCTGCACAAGGTTGGAACTTCTGTTCCCTCCAGATCTCTGTTACTCAATCATGTGATGTTACATCATTATTACATCAACATCATGTGCTTCTGATGTTTACTCTACAGTTTGGGTGCAATGGATGGAGAGGAGGTGCAGGATTATATACATGTGTATAGATGTTTGCGGAGTTACATGATAGCAATATTTAAACAGATACATCTTCTAATTAAATGTTTAACCTAATAAGTAACCAATCAAAATATTGGATAATTACCAGATACTCCGACATGTGCAAACTGTGCATTCCTTTGTGTGAAATTTCAGTGTTTATATCCTTGGAAGTAAGGCCTTGGGTCACAACCCTGACAGTTACCTAAAAGGCAAATACACAAAGCAGCTGATTTTGGAAGTGGTCTCTTTGGGTGCCTTTAGACATTAAGATTGACAATCATACTGCATTGGAGATGAAGTTGTACTTTTTAAACCAGGTGGCCAGCCTCAGTCACAGCTTCCCTGGTGCACCATGATGTCAGCAGAAACAGATGATCTACCATGTCCAGGTCGACCTGCTGCCTAGGTTAGTCTGTTCTCTCAGGCAGATGTAAAAGGTCTCCTCCCAGCTTCCTGGTCAATATTTATCCCTCAACCAGCATCACTACAACAAATTATCTGGTCACTATCTCATTGCTGTTTATGTTTGTCTTAAATTAACAGCTGCTACTTGAAGCTCCCACATTCTGCTGTGTGCAACTTGGTTGTGCTTTTCCTACATTATAACAGTAAATGCCCTTCAAATGTGTTTCATTAGCTGTAAAGCACTTTGGGATGTCCTGCAGCAGTGAAAGGTGTTATTTAGATCCAAGTCTTGTTCTTTTTTCTTTAGTAACCATGAAGCTTGTGTCACTTATGCTTTCTACAATATTGGGTGAACTCTCCTATTATTGCTCCATGGCTATATACTCATCAATGGCTACTAAAATCATGCTTTGTGACAAGAACTGCTATGTATGAATTACTTCTGTCATGACAGTGTTGAGTAAAATACTTTTACAACTTGATTGTGCATTTGCAACTGAGTTCATCATAACCATCTGGTCAGTGGCAAAACAACAGCGCTCACCACTGACCTCAAAGAAAGCTACAATCTCTGTGGTGCAGACTTCCCCTTTTCTCCTTTCCCGACCGCTGTTTGAAGCTGGCACCAAGTCAAGAGCATCCCTGGCCGTCCAACAGCAGTGATGTCAGCAAGCAGGTAAACAGCCAATCATATTGATGCATTCTCACAGACAGCAGATGAGGAAATAAAGCACTGATTTCCTTCACTTTTACTTTTAGAAAGTGAATAAATGATCAGGTTTGGATTAAGATAGAAGCTGAAATATTATATATAAACATCACATTTTTAAAATAAAAAAGTGTGGAATATCATAATGGAGAAATTTGACATTCTACAAATGTAAAATCAGTTTTTCAGGCCCAATGAGGGTGTTTAGTGATAATTCTTAACTTAGTATACTGTTAAAAACTGATTTAAAGCTCATGTAACAAGGTATAACGTTTTCAAGAAATTTTATAGTGAGACTAACCATGTAAAAGTAGTTTAGTCAATTCAATACAAAAACAGAATTACCTGGAAAAACTCAGCAGGTCTGGCAGCATCGGCGGAGAAGAAAAGAGTTGACGTTTTGAGTCCTCATGACCCTTCAGCAGAACTGAGTATAGTTAGGAGAGGGGTGAAATATAAGCTGATTTAAGGTGGGGGGTGGGGGGGAGGTGGGGAGGTTGTAGGGACAAGCAAGCAGTGATAGGAGCAGATAATCAAAAGGTGTCACAGACAAAAGGAGCAAAGGGGTGTTGAAGGTGGTGATATTATCTAAGAAAATGTGCTAATTAAGAATGGATGGCAGGACACTCAAGGTACAGCTCTAGTGGGGTGGGGTGGAAAGGCTGACAAGATATTACAGTTGTAGATTTAAAAATAATGGAAATAGGTGGGAAAAGAAAAATCTATATAAATTATTGAAAAAAACAAAAGGGAGGGGGAAGAAACGGGGTGGGGATGGGGGGAGGGAGTTTAAGATCTAAAGTTGTTGAATTTAATATTCAGCCCGGAAGGCTGTAAAGTGCCTAGTTGGAAGATGAGGTGCTGTTCCTCCAGTTTGCGGGTTGGGCTTCACTGGAACAATGCAGCAAGCCAAGGACAGGCATGTGGGCAAGAGAGCAGGGTGGAGTGTTAAAATGGCAAGCGACAGGGAGGTTTGGGTCTTTCTTGCGGACAGACCGCAGGTGTTCTGCAAAGCGGTCGCCCAGTTTGCGTTTAGTCTCTCCAATGTAGAGGAGACCGCATTGGGAGCAACGAATGCAGTAGACTAAGTTAGGGGAAATGCAAGTGAAATGCTGCTTCACTTGAAAGGAGTGTTTGGGCCCGTGGACGGTGAGGAGAGAGGAAGTGAAGGGGCAGGTGTTGCATCTTCTGCGTGGGCATGGGGAGGTGCCATAGGTGGGGGTTGAGGAGTAGGGAGTGATGGAGGAGTGAACCAGGGTGTCCCGGAGGGAACGATCCCTACGGAATGCCATCAGGGGGGGGGAAGGGAAGATGTGTTTGGTGGTGGCAATCATGCTGGAGTTGGCGGAAATGGCGGAGGATGATCCTTTGAATGCGGAGGCTGGTGGGGTGATAAGTGAGGACAAGGGGGACCCTATCATGTTTCTGGGAGGGAGGAGAAGGCGTGAGGGCGGATGTGCGGGAGATGGGCCGGACACGGTTGAGGGCCCTGTCAACAACCGTGGGTGGAAAACCTCAGTTAAGGAAGAAGGAGGACATGTCAGAGGAACTGTTTTTGAAGGTAGCGTCATCAGAACAGATGCGACGGAGGCGAAGGAACTGAGAGAATGGGATGGAGTCCTTACAGGAAGCAGGGTGTGAGGAGCTGTAGTCGAGGTAGCTGTGGGAGTCGGTAGGCTTGTAATGGATATTGGTGGACAGTCTATCATCAGAAATTGAGACAGAGAGGTCAAGGAAGGGAAGGGAAGTGTCAGAGATGGACCATGTGAAAATGATGGAGGGGTGGAGATTGGAAGCAAAATTAATAAATTTTTCCAGATCCAGACGAGAGCATGATGCCGCACCGAAGTAATCATTGATGTACCGGAGAAAGAGTTGTGGGAGGGGACCGGAGTAGGACTGGAACAAAGAATGTTCCACATACCCCATAAAGAGACAGGCATAGCTGGGGCCCATGCGGGTACCCATAGCCACACCTTTTATTTGGAGGAAGTGAGAGGAGTTAAAGGAGAAATTATTCAGTGTGAGAACAAGTTCAGCCAGACGGAGGAGAGTAATGGTGGATGGGGATTGTTCGGGCCTCTGTTCAAGGAAGAAGCTAAGGGCCCTCAGACCATCCTGGTGGGGGATGGAGGTGTAGAGGGATTGGACGTCCATGGTGAAGAGGAAGGGGTTGGGGCCAGGGAACTGGAAATTGTTGATGTGACGTGAGGTGTCAGAGGAATCACGGGTGTAGGTGGGAAGGGACTGGACAAGGGGAGAGAGAAGGGAGTCAAGATAACGAGAAATGAGTTCCGTGGGGCAGGAACAGGCTGACACGATCGGTCTGCCAGTACAGTTCTGTTTGTGGATTTTGGGTAGGAGGTAGAAACGGGCCGTCCAAGGTTGGGCAACTATCAGGTTGGAAGCTGTGGGAGGAAGATCTCCAGAGGAGATGAGGTCAGTGACAGTCCTGGAAACAATGGCTTGATGTTCAGTGGTGGGGTCATGGTCCAGGGAGAGGTAGGAGGAAGTGTCTGCGAGTTGACGCTCAGCTCTGCGAGGTAGAGGTCAGTGCGCCAGACAACAACAGCTCCACCCTTGTCAGCGGGTTTAATGACAATGTTGGGGTTGGACTTGAGAGAACGGAATGCAGTAAGTTCAGAGAGAGACAGATTAGAATGGGTGAGAGGAACAGAGAAATTGAGACGGCTAATGTCACGCCGACAGTTCTCAATGAAAAGATCAAGAGAAGGTAAGAATCCAGAGGGAGGGGTCCAGGTGGAGGGAGAATATTGGAGGTGGGTAAAAGGATCCGTTGAACGGGGAGAGGACTCCTGCCCAAAGAAGTGAGCACGGAGACGAAGACGGTGGAAGAAGAGTTCAGCATCGTGCCGAGCCCGAAATTCATTGAGATGAGGGCGTAAGGATATGAAACTAAGTCCTTTGCTGAGCACTGAACGTTCAGCATCGGAGAGGGGAAGGTCAGGGGGTATAGTGAATACACGGCTGGGGCTGGGATTGGAAGATGGGGTGGGGACGGAGGGACAAGCAGGGGTGGAGGGTCCCAGATGGGTGTTGGTGTCGATGAGTTGTTGGAGCTTGCGTTCCTTAGCACTTGAGAGAAAGAGAAAAAGTTTCTTGTTGAGGTGTCGGATGAGACGAAGAATAAAATGAAACTGGGGGCACGCGCAGCTTTAAAAAAGGGTGCGGCGGTGCTGCTGGAGGGAGAGGTCGAGTGTGTTCATATGGCGGCGCATGGCAGAGTGTGGATCTCAGAATGCGACGGGAACAGCAGTCCGAGAAACGTTTTATGTCCCGGAGATACCTGTAATCCTGGGTGGGTTCGAAACAAGAGGGATGGAATTTCAGTTGAAATCCACGTGGAGTGAGTCGGAGACGGAGACAGTCACTGAGAAAGGAAATATGGCTGTGAAAGCGGGTTTTGCTTAGGGATTGCACTCTCAGGGGACCACAATCACACACCATTCAGGGGAGGAAGAAACACTGACAGCATTTTCTGGGTTTCTGCATTATCCTGTACATGTGTAGATTCTCAAAGTTGCTATCAGTTTCAAAGAAGTAATGACGGTGAACACTGACAGTTTCAACATCATTACCATTGCAAAATCCAGGCTCACAACTTTTTAATCACTTTTCACTATTCGTTAACCTATCTTTGAAGCTATATACATTGCTGATAAGCAGTTAAAATGAATGCATAGTTACTTAATGTTTCCTATTGAAATTCTGTTAATCTTTATTCAACCTGTTTTTTTTTTGATAAAATGATGGAACAGAGGAAAATATAGCCAACAATGGGTTGGAACACTACCTCACCTCTGAGTGCAGTCAGGCTGATATGATGACATCATTCTTTTCTCCAGATGGTTTTAGTTTTTTAAAGGGAAGTGAGTTTGGATAGTCTCAATCCATTTTCTAGTGGGCACAAATCCAATGTTAAAAACAGTCAACAGTTAAGCATTGATTGAAACTGAATTTGGCAGTGTCACCCAGAAAGGAATAAGAATAAATGGCTTGGGAGCCAGAAATGTGATGTTGATTTAGTAAAATCAGCTGTTCTTGAGGTTCAATTAAGCCACATTATTGGTACAGGCCAAAAGTAATTTTACTCTGCATCTAATCTATGTAGACCCATCCATGAATGTCTAATGTTTATCCTCAATGCAAATTTGGAAAATACATTCTCTTCTCCTCCATACCCTCTTATTCAGTAGTTTTACAACATCTGGCAATTTTTAAAATAAAAATATGCACTAAGGAAAGATGTTAGATGTCAATCAAAGAGGTTTGTGACAAAACCAGAGGCAGGCCATGACTGTATCTCCTGGCTGACATAAGCAGAAACAACCTTGCCCCAGCTTATACCTGGGGGAGGGCGGTGGGGTGGGGGGGCTACCCTTTGAATTCCTTAATTTCTTACTTCAGGAACCTCGCTCCCTTGATAAGGTGCCAGATTGTCTCTAGCTCCACCTCAGGATCTGAGATTTTGAGCTTAAGCAACATCAGTCCCCATAGATATGTTTGTCTTAAATTAACAGCTGCTACTTGAAGCTCCCACATTCTGCAGGAACCATGCATCACTGTCCCTTCCTCAGCTGCCATTCTTAATTTAAATGTTAGTTAAGTTATAGGTAAGTCTATATGCTTATCTACCTAATTTAAACTATGCTGTTCCTCTTTCCCCCTCTACTGTGAATTAGTAGTTTAGCCAAACTTGCATTCCTGGACAATGAACTAAATATTATTTGACTAAAACAGACATGGGATGGGAAATGGAATACTGGCAGTAGGTGGCAGGAGATCCACCAACACAGCAGCCAGGGACATGTGGAAAGACATGGCACAAATGGGAAGTGTCAACTTTCTCACCCTCTGGACTCCATTCCAATGCAGGACCAGGTTTAATAACCTCACAAGGTTATTAAATCGCCAAGTGAAACTCACCAACACTCTTTAGACAGCACCTACCAAACCCACAACCGCTACCATCTAGAAGGGCAGCAGATACATAGGAACACCATCGCCTGGAAGTTCCCCTCCAAGCCACTCACCATGCCAACTTGGAAATATATCGCAGTTCCTTCACTGTCGCTGGGTCAAAATCCTGGAACTCCCTTCCTAACAGTACTGTGGGTGTACCTACACTACACGGACTGCAGTGGTTCAAGAAGGCAGCTCACCACCATCTTCTCAAGGGCAATTTGGGATGGGCAATAAATGCTGGCCTCGCCAGCGATGCCCACATCCCATGAATTAAATGAAAAAAGGGTAAAGGCAAGTTTGATAGCTGCAAGCTGCCATTAATACATATATTATATTTGCATAATTATCTTGAATGTGTATTCACAAGTCTAAACATATCATCCTATACAATCTATGGTGACAACTGCACACGAAAAACTTTCAACTGAATGAATGTAAAATTCTGCATTGCACGCAAGTTTGTTGAAATCTCAGTATTGCTGAAGGAATTCCATATGAGAATAGTTTGAAAGACAGCAGCTCTGACAATGTAGCTACCTCAGCACTATACAGAGGTATTAGCCTAAATTATGTGCTCAATCCTGCAGTTGAACTCATGATCTTCTGTATCAGAAGTGGGAGCATTACCACACAGCACTGTGAAACAACACAGCTGCAGAACCAATCTGCAATGGAATACATTCACATGAAGTGTTGTCTGGATGCTCTCAATTCCTCTGGACGCCTTGTGTGAGATTCCAGGAAATGCTCTCTCACAGTCAGCATTAGCAGGCAACTTGCCAATGTGAAACCACTGTCTTCTTTTGAGACAGTCACCCTCGGCCTTTTTAACCTAGCATCCAGGGAAGGGAATAGTAGTGTAAGAGCTTCGAAGTGTTATATCACTGCCTGGCAAGTATTTTTGATATTCTCACACAAGAACATAAAGGCAACAATAGCATGGTCCACAATATTTTGGCATCTTACTTCACTTGGAACTGTTTTAATTAATCTTTCTTTTCTCTTCCTATAGAGGCTGATAACAGTGTCATTGCATCAAGATCACATTACCAACCATTGCAGCATTGAAGCACACTGAACTGACTTCACATTGTACTGCAAGGTCAGTTGATTTACACATAAGTGGTGTTGCTGGCAAATGATGCGCTGGGAGTGCATATGTCAATTGGGGCAGGCTATCTGTCAAAAGATTTGCTGGTCGCCAGCTTAAACCTGAACTGGTACAGAGGAGAAACTACTGCAACATGTCCAACAGTAGGTTGGTGTTATGATAAAAATGCAGCTCTGGAGGTTATACCACAGGAAGTGTTGGTCAGAAGGATATCCTTCTTCATTGCTAAGAGGCATCCTACTAATGCATGTTGTATGGAATGATTGGAATGGTTGGAGTTGGAAGAAATTAGTTGTTGTTGCCTGTCTAGAGATTGTGGGAGTAGATGTATAAGAAATTTAGGGATTGTGGGAGTAGATGTATAAGAAATTTAGAGATCTCTGAAAGGTTGCCAAGGTGAATGCTATCACACTTTATCACATTTTATAATGGCCCCTTGGAAAACTTCATAACATTTTGTACAGTATCACAGAGTGACTGGCACTTTTACAACAATTCACTAATTTCCCAAATGCCCAGAAATATCAATGTTTTCACTGCAGCCTGTACTGCTGCTTTGCCAATATTTTTGCCCCATGACCCATGAAATCTCAGCAAAGAGCAAGTAAACTGTATCTACATATTAATTTTGTTTTATTTGTATATTGGCATTGGGTATCAACTGGGGATTCACCTGTACTCCTACAAATAGGAACAAACTGAAACTGAGTGCAAGGTTAGGAAGTGCATGTTTGTAATATTCTCTTAAGTAAAGCTTACAAAAGTGAGTAACGATTGGATCCAGTTCTATCCTTTGCCATCTGGCTTTCTGGAATAGAATAGACTGCCAATAAAAGCTACCTGCAAACTGCATGTTCAGATGCTCACATAATATAGAAGCTAAGTGAGTTCTTTCCTATCTTCCTCATGGTATAGTCTGCAGGGCACAGGAGAGAGGGCTGCAGATGATGCCAATCATCCGGGCTGGGAGGCCAGGGCTTGGAGTTTAAACGGTGTACAGTCTGAGCAGCAGACCTGGAAGACCAGCTTTAAAAGACATGAGAACCGTCAGCCTGACAGTTTCGTTTAGTTTTAAGCCAATCTTTCAAGTCCGTTTCACTGACAGTAGCTGTGAGTAGGAACTGCTGCTGCTTCTGGCCTTCTGGGAGGTTTGTGGCTCAAATTCCTTTCGAAAAGCCCACCAGAAAACCACAAAGCTGCCTGAAGGTCAGCAACCGTTCCTATTTGCAGCTATTATCAGGCGAGTGCTCTTGGTTGAATATCTGCTTGAAAAGTAGTAAGTCCCTGTAATTATTTTTGAGCTAATAGGATGCTGTGTGTGGGGGTTGGTGGGATGGGGTGGGTTGCTGGTGTGGGAGGTGTTGGGGTGTGGGGTGTGGTGGGAGGTGGGAGGGCCGGGGATAGGGTAGGGTGTGGGGGGGGATTGGGGGTATAGAGTGGGAGTGGTGGGGTGGAGGTGTGGGGGGTTGTTGTGAGGGGGTGGGGTGAGGGGGTGGGCATGTGGTGGGTGGTCATGAGGTGTGGGGTCAGGGTGGGGTGGGGGATTGGGAGGGTCACTTTTAAGGTTTAGTACCATAAAATTAAATATTGCATATTTTTCAAAATTCTCTTTTGAATTTAAACCAACATAGCGGTCTAAATTTTCATTATGCCCTAAAGTAGACACAATTCTGATGACATGCTGTGTTGGTGTACTAGAGGCTTCAAAATTTTGGGCCTCATCAAAATAAACATAAGAAAATAAAAACCGGGAGTGATGTAGAACAGGGTGTTGACTCACTTTCACCTATTTTATTACTTTTGCAAAGTCTGGGAATGAAATCCCTATTTGTCACTAGGAGATTGCTTAAAGAAATGTTTTACAAATCTCTATTCCATCCTAAGTTCATGCCAGATAGCCTGTAAATTCACTGTGCACAACCCAGTTTGCATGACAGTTTGGGGGGCAAGGGGAAACAATCAAATTCTTTTGTTAAGGCTGTACTGAATTTATGTACCAAGTATCATTCTTCTCTGAAACATCCAGAACAACAATTCAATCTACATTTTTCCTGAGCTACTGGTAGATGTCTGATTGACATCTGATTGGTGTAAAAGGAGTAAATGCCATTTATGGTATATTGTGGGTTGGTGCCAGAGAAGTCAGAATGGTAAGATTGTATTAGCTACAGAGTTGAATTGTTCTATAGCTATAGTGAATACTTTGTAGTCACTTTCCTAACATCAGTTCATTGCTTTGTGATTAATTATCCTTAGATCAGCATTGGCCTCCAATTTCACTATTGCTACAGTCACTCTGCCTACTGCATACAGGTGTAATGAAAGAAAGACAAAACCTACATTTATACAGTACCTTTCATGGTGTCCCATTAATTGGCTTTACAGCCAATTAAGTACTTTTGGGTTTCAATCACTGGTATAATGTAGGCAATGTTATTAAATGGCAGAGCAGGCTCAAACGGCTGAATGGCTTACTCCTGCTCCTAATATGTATGTTTGTACGTTCGTATGTCATTTGGATTGATGAGATACGCTGGGCTAGATAGCCTTTGTCATCCATAATTATCTTGTGAACAGAGGGTGGAATCATGGCCGGAGTTCTGTTTATTTTGTTGCTAATGAAAGTTTATTGAACAGCCTTTGTGGGTGAAATTGCCAGGACAGGAGTGTAAATTGGACTTCAATCTTGTCCCTTTGTCTACTTACCTATTATCCCACTCTATCTTGGTGCTTTTATGAGTTTTTTGAGGTATTGAAATATTGTGATAAAGTTGTGTTGCATAGCGGATACTGAAAATATATTGTAGTGAGAAATGTAGTATAAAAGTCTGGTATATACAGGGTTAATGTGGGATTAAGTACAGTACTGCTCACACAGTAATGTAAGAAGGCACGAGACCCAGATCTAGGGTCAGTGTGGCGTTAAACAGAGATGTGTTAAGATCCAGACATGGAGATAGCTCCTTGCCCGTATCCTTTACAGTATATACGTGAATAGTTACAGTAGTTAATAAAGACTTTCTGTTCACATACAGAAGACTATGAAGACTTCCTTAATAGACAGGTTCTGTAATCAACACCTTTACAGCATGGTGGCAGCTTGGGATCAAAAGTTCACAACCTCACAAGACTGCTGAAAAACTCAGAAAAAGAAAATCTTCAATGGATTCTGAACTGAAAGAAGTTCTCAACTGAAGCTACAGGTGCTGAGAAAATTCAGCAGCAAAGTTTTTGACAGAAGAGCCTGGAAGCCAAAGGCAAAGGTTTTCCTGCAGCGGAAGACTCCATAGAATCTCCCTTGGAAATCCAGCTTCAGCACACAAGGTCCACAGCCTGCAAGGGTGAGCTAAATCTTTTCAATTTGCAGGCTGCAGCCAGTCTTGAGAAACTATTTTTACTAATTCAGACAGAAGCGCCATTTGAACGAAACCTGTCGCTAATCCCGATTGAAGTGGGGTAACTGATTAGGATGGATATGTATTACTAGCTTTAAGTGTAGTTGTGAGAGCTCTTTCTAAGCGTTATCGAAATATAGCCAACACATAGGCATGATGGGTATGGTACTGTGGGAACCCAACTAACAATCATAAGTCAGAAAACTTAATGACTTTCACAGGATAGGTAAACAAATGTTAGAGTGATAAGAGCACAGACTGGGAGGCGTTAGAACAAAGGCATTTCCCAGCATCCCAATGAGATAACAGAGACATCTGCAGCCTAAATAATTCTGCTCATTAGGTATGTAACTGGAGGTTGTACCAGTCAGTATGGTGAAATGTGGTAACTAAAATAAATAAATATGCTACACAGCCTTTGTATCAGAGAGACCCATTGTGGAACCAGGCTGTGTCCTCCCAGCATATGCTTGAATAAAACCTTTGCTCACTGGTAACACACAGACTTAATTGGTCTCATCTTTATACCACAATATCAATCCCCAACTCTAAGCCTCAACGCATGGCCTCTGAGTTTAAAAGAGAAAAAAAATTCAATAACTAATTTGCTCAATTCTTGGGAAGCTCATGACCACCTGAAACCTTAAGCAACAAGCTTGAGGTTAATTTAAACACCTTGCTACTCACAATGCTACATCATTGAATAAATCATGTTTGCAGACAGCCGACCTATGCAGCCATTGTTAAACATTCTTCTTCCAGAAACACGCCATTGCCATTCTGCAAAGCCTGCCAAAACTGCCAAAGCAGAAAATCCATTGTTTTGCAATGAACAGTGATGCCATCTTGGAAGCCTGTAAGCTCTTAAAGCTGTGCCCACACTTTAAAAATCTTTAACATAGATCACTATTCCACACTTTCAACTCCACTTGGGCTCACCCAAAGCCCAGGCCAGTCAAAAAATCATCTTCAGATGAAAAGATTTTTAAGCTACAGCATCGTTCCTGGTTTAAAGAAAAGGTCAGAAGAAGAGCAAGTAAACACACTTCTTTACTCAATAGGGCCAATTGCAGACAGGATATTAATGAGTCATGCATAAAATTTGATAAGGTTCGAAAATTGCTTGACATTTATTTCAACTTGCAATCCAACAAAATATTGGAGTGAGCCAAGTTCAATAAGAGAGTCCAACTCCCTGGGGACCCTTTCAATTCCTTCAAAAATGATCTCTACAGGATGGCAGAGGGAATATGGAGATTTAAAGTCTGAACTCATCGGAGACAGAATAATGTTAGGTGTTGCAGACGATTCGCTACAAGCAATCTAACCCTGGATAAGGCAATCCACATAGTTAGGCTGTTTGATCTATGCAGCAATCCTAAGGGGAGAGAACATAAAATAAGGCAGAAGCCAACCTTCAGCCCAGCTTATAAAGTTACAAAGATGCAGGGATATCTAAGTCAGGGAAAACAATCCCTGAATTGCCCAGAGGAGTGACCTTGCCAGCACTGCCTTATGAAGCACCCTCACAGGAAAGATCAGTGTCCTGTGAGCATTGCCCGATGCTTCCACTGCAACCGACAGGGACACTTTGGCAAACCATGCAAGTCAAAACCCCGGCACCACACAGATACCCCAAAAGTAATCCACGAGGTTGAGAGCAAAAACCCAGAAGATAGACAGCCAGGCTTCTTGGGTGAGGTCAAAGATTGGCTTTTGATTTTGAAATGCTGACATCCTGGTAAATGGTGTTCAAATCAATTTTAAATTAGTTTCAGGTGCCAGCATGACAGAACTGCCAGATAAGGAACCATGGCTCAAAGACCTCTGGCTTCAAACAACGGACAGTCCACTTTACGAGGCAGGGGGAGTCCTACTCCCGGTCATTGGCATGATCCTGGAACCACTAAGGGATGGCAGCAAACAGATCTTAGAGCTGATGTGTGTCATCCGTAACCAGCCTTTCTCTCTCCTGAGCAGGGATCCCTATGTGTTCCTGGATCTCCGCCAGATGGTGGAGGATGTCAAGAGTGCCACTATCCTTAGCCAGCCAGAACAGCAAGGCCCTGAGTACTCAAACACTGAAGAGTAGTGAGACTCAGGGCGGAATCATCCGGTCCTGTTGGTGATGGACGTCGTGGTGGGCGTGGGGGAGAATTTGGCATGGGGGCAAAAATTGGTTTCACATTGGCGTAAAATTTCAGCAGGATCATCCGATGGTGTCTGCCACGGCAGAACATGAATCCCGCTGGAGGCCCATGTGAACACCATTTGCATCCCACTAATGGGATTCAAAGTAAGGCCTGACCAGAATTGCCCCCCTACACCTGATTTGCCATTACACCGGCAGGAAAACACGCTGGCCCAAAACATGTCTGATACAGAAGTCGGGACTTACCATTAGGGCATTGCTTGGATCGCGGACATTTGAAGAGAAGAAGATGTGGGTGCCCTACAGCTAACAGACCCTGGCCGGACATGTGCATCACATGCTGGGTGGATCCTGACGCACATGGCTCCGCCACAAAGCAACTCTTGGAAGGTGAGAGGTGTCCGTTGATGCAGGTCAGCTCAGATGGAAAACTGAAAGAGAACCCCAGCAGACAGCATTTAAGATGCTCAGGATCTGTGAGTGATGTGTCAGATGTACCTAGGAGAGAAATGGAGATTATTAGTGGTTGGCAGCTGCGCTGAACACAGAACAATGAACTCAGAATAGAGAGAGAGGGATGATGTCGTACAGGATTCTCATGTGGGTGTTCGCTGCCAACCTCACCATCACCACAGGAACGGTCCATGTCTTCTCCAGTCAACTCCGATGCACAACTCTCGAACGGAGTGAAGACCTTGATGTCCGGCACTCCACCCTCAGTCTGGGACGTCTCCCAGTGATTGTGCGCAATCTTGACCTGCATAAAGATGGATGGAGAGAGTGTGAGCAGGCCAAATGAGAAGGATGCCAGGCATGTGTGTGTGCTGAGTGGAGCCATAGCCAGGATGAGGAGGCTATCTTCAGAAGAGATGAAATCAGATGGAGATATGAGACGGAGTCGTAGTGTCCCTTGAGCTGGCATTGAGTGAGATGTCAGTGAACTTTTGATGGGCTTGCGAGTGGATGAGTTGAGATTGATGAGATGGTTGACTTACCCTGGTGCACAGGTCAGATCATTCATCCTTTCTCGGCACTGGATGGCCGACCTCTTTTGTTCAGCATTGGCACTGACCAACTCCTCCACCTTCACCTCCCAAGCCAGAGTGGTGAGACTGATGGGCCTCCTGTGGCCACAGTGGGGGATAGAGGACATTGCGCCAGGCCTCCATGGTGTCCAGAAGTTGTTCCAGCGATGCGTCACTGAATCTCAGGGCTGCCTCTTCTTGGTTTTTGAGGCGATGCCTTCACTGGAGCAGCCCTGGGCTGCAAGCATTGAGAAGTGTGCATCTGGCTGCAGTTTAAATATGTGCCCGGTGTGAGGAATCAGAGAGGTAACGGCATGACGGGCAAATCGGAGGCTGCCGGCCAGCGATCCAGCATGTTTCCCGTGAAAGCATTATTAGTGAGGCGGAGCGTGCCAGGGAGGGGACGATACTGCACAAAAACCGACCTTTGCAGCCGGCAGGTAAAATGACTTCTTTCACTCCCGCTACCACACTTAGTGCAAATCTGGGACAATTCAGCCCTCAGATTTCGCCTTCAATCTCTCTTCTCTCTTTGTAGAGCAGGTCTGCCCATTATCGTTCCAGGTCCAGGAAAACCCACAATGGTCAACCGACCTATCGCCCATGAGATTACCATGATGCCTCCAGTGAAAGTGGTATCAGAGAATGATTAGCAGCTGGAGAAGCCTCTACCTCTAATTATGATGATGGTACACTGGTCGATACATTGCAACTTCCAGCCAACGTGCCACAACCACAAGGGATGCTGGAACCTGGTACCAGTCTCTCTCTATCGACAACAAAATGTAGAGGTGAACGCACCACTAAATCTTCTTCTCGCCACAGCAACACTCTTCCTCAGCCTCAGAGGGCTTCAAGACAGTGCACACAGAGAATGAAGAAGAAAAAGCAGCACCAAGGAGACAAATACCATGTTCCTCCACCCTGCAAGAAATGATCGACAGTAGCAACAACCATGGATCAAGGCAACAGCCAAACTGAACTGGCATGGGTCAACTGAAAACAATGGAAGAAAAGAATGATAGCATACCCAAATGCCAGTCCAACCTCCCAGCCAACAGCAAGAACCAGGACCAACAGAACCTATCACTCTTCTGACAGAATGATGAACAAAATGTAGAAGGGTTATAAGGCTTCCAGACTGTCTGAATTTCTAACTTCAAGAACTTGAAGGGGGGAATTGCGGTAGTGAGAATGCTGTTAATGCTAATACAATAATAACAATAATGTTGGAAGAGCATTAAGACAACAACAACAACGTAAATGCATAAGACTTACAACAAAGTAAGACTTTAAGTAAACTAATATAACCCTGTACCATAGGATAAAGACGTGGGGGAGATGTAGTGTAAGGGTCAGGTATGTATAGGGTTACTGTGGGACTGAGTACAGTATCACCTACACAGTGATGTAAAGAGGCATGTGACCCAGACCTAGGATCACTGTAGTGTTGAACAGAGACATATTAAGATCTAGACATGGAGATAGCTTCTTGCCTGTACCCTTTACTATATATAGTTACAAGTAGCTAATGTACAGAAGGCCATGAAGGTTTCCTTAATCTGCAACTATTAGAACAAGAAGCAGCAATCAGCAGAGTCTTCAGACTTGCTGATAAAGGAAACACAGATGCAATGGTGAACCATTCAGTCTTTGTCCTCTGACCTCTTAAAGGTTGTGTGGCACAGAGACACCTGAGGGTTCCGATACTTATCACCGACTGTGAAGAGCTATGTTGTTCAATCATTCCACTTTGTTGCTCAGGGGTTATTTGACCTTTCTATCCTGTGAGACTACAAGTAAAATAGAATCCAATTACACCTCTTGTATGAAATAATTATATTGAATAATATCATGTACCCAGGCATGGTTCTATTGCTTCTGAGTGGAAAAGGTCAGTTCAGTTTATCTGGGTTGCGAGTATTGAATCTTTCCCCCAAATATGAATTTACTGTCACCATGTCTATATGTTCCAATGTGCAAAACATGTTAATGAGGGCTGTAATAATTTTACTAGGACCTTTCTGTGATTGTTTGGTGAATTGATTGGTGGATCTTGAAAGGGGGAAAAATGTTCTGCATGACTGAGGGGGATGGTTAAAGGAGTAGAGGGAAAATAAGGGGCCCAGAAACAGGAGAAGCAGCAGGACCCATGATTTCTCTCCATGGCCCTAATAGTATGTCCCGTTTCTTTGTACTTGCAGGAAAAGACTATGGCATTGATGTTCATTTGTTTTAACTGGCATTCTTGATGTGGTAACAACCTCCAAATAGGGTCAGTGATCTTACGCACCATTTAGCCTGAGAAAATGGCTGGCTCCATTTTGAAAGGGTCTCTTGGCAAGTGTCCGAAATGTGTGTCTATTTCAGGTGGTATGCCTCTTCAAATATGCAAATTAGCATCCTATGATGGAAATAGGATCCTGACTGCCATTTTAAATTGGAACTGGTTGGTGTGTGCATGCCCCAATCAGTTTTGTGGGCAATAGAGCTGAAGAGGCCAAACAAAAGCAAGTTTAGAATGTTCCTCCATGCTTCATAGAAATAATGGGCTGGATTTTGAAGTTAGCGTATCGTTGATGCAGAAGAGTGTTGCCTAGAAAAGATTTAATGATCTCCGTAGTGTAGATTTTCCCTTTTCTGATATCAGTTTGAATATGTTGCCAAGTCAAGGAGATCACCTGTTGTCCAGCAGCAATGCTATTATCAAGCAGGGTAAGCAGCTAATTACATTGCAGTATTCTTACAGAGAACGTTCCAGTAAGTAAAAAAAACCCTGAATCCCTTCATTTTTAACTTTAGGTTTTACAGATAGCCAAATAAATGAATGGGGCATTTAAAAAATACATGGAATTTCTGAACAAAATGCAGTAATATAACATCCAAAAAACGTAAAATTACTCTTTCAAGGCCAGTGAGGCTGTGTAGCAACAATTATGAATGTAGTACACTATTAAAATCCCAAGTACCTCATTTAACAAGAGCAATGTTTTCAAAAGTTTTTACAGTGAGATTAAGAGCTTAAGAGTGCACGTTCTTGTCGGATCATTGATCTCTAATTGTTTGCATTCAGGGGGGACCTCAACAGCACACCCACTGGAGTAATGTCGAATCACTGACTGCATATCTGGATGTCTGTGTGTAACTGCAAACGTGCACTTTTCAGAAGTTGCTGACAGTTACAGAGGAGTAATGACTGCGAACGCTGGCAGTTTCACCATCATTACCACTACAAAATCCAGACTTATATTGCCTACTGACTCCCTGGGACCTGCACTCTGTGATCATGACCCTTCCCTGATTTTATCCTGCTGGTGGTTGGACAGGCCCCATATTGGAAGACTTCAATCTGGTGAATGGCATTAAAATCCACAATCAGCATTGTCGTGACCACGGATCATAGCCCCAAATTACTTACGGACATCTTGAACTTTTAAATAAGCCTTGTGTTTTTTAAAAAGGGACAAACAAGCAAAAGCTGGATGAGACTGTAAAGTCACCACTTGCTGGAAAATTCCTATGTGGATTACACTTGATCAACTAGTCCAGAAAACAGAATGTCATGCCTAAAAAGGTGTCAAGGCCTACTTCAGCTAGAGACACTTCAAAGGAAAAGATGCAATGCAAAAACTGAACTGTAATCCCCTGTTGTTGTGGAGATAATGAAGGGTGATTACCATCTCAACAGAAACCATCTCCTGTTGAGTTATATCCCAGTCTATGGACATGATGTGAGTTGAAAGAAAGCAGCCTGGGTGAAAGACATGTTTGTTTCTCCCTTCCAAGAATACAGAAGAAAAGGGATTAAAAATCCAATTGCAACCCTGGTCTCTGCGTGCTAGTTTTGGTGTTCCAGGCCTGGTGTGCAAGGATGTGCTGTGAAGGCTATAGCTAAAGACCAGGCATCCCTGCACTTGCAGACTAAAAAGTCCTCTCTCTCTGATTGCTGGAGGCAAGCCATAAGTCAGCAAAGCCACAGTCGAAAGAAAAACAGGACAACCCCTTTCAGCTAACCTGCAGAACCAAGAATCTCCAAACCAACTGCTCAACTGCCCAAAGTCAGCTTTACTGGAATCATCCAACTTAATGGCTGCAATATTTCATCATCTACTCCTCGCGGACAAGCCAAAGACTGATTCACATATCCTTTTAACTTTTATTTCTGGACTCACTACTCATTCCGTGTGTATACGTGTTGCATTTTTATTATTTTTTTTCTTGCATTTTAGTAACCAGTAAACACACCCTTTAACTCAAGAGAGCCTGGTTGAATTGGCTCCTTTTAAAACATAAATACATTTGAACTGGGAAAAGGTATTCACGAGGGATGGGATCCTTTTTAAACTAACCTTGTTGCAACCGACCAAGGGAGTTGAATAAAGAAGGGGAGTCAGTTCATCCCTCCTCATCCAGGAGAATAACAATTTGGTGTACCTCATCGGGGATCATAAACTGTGGGAACCTCACCCGGGGACTGGTTGTAACAATGTGAATGAAGTGGGAATTTACAGCTGTTCCATTTTAGCTGCTCCCCCACTCCTATTCCATCAGCCTGGAGGGGGTAAAATTCTCCTGAATATGTGTAGGTCATTATGCAGCAGATATTCCCTTGGAATGTTAATATTTTAATTCACAAATGATTAGAATTTTAAACAACTATAACCCAGGAACTATTATTGGTGATATTAATGATGAATGCATCACACGTTCATATGACATTCCTCTATTTTGCAAAGCTGTTAACATGCTTCAAATTATTTTATTTTAAATTCACTAGTGCCTCTGCCAAAATAACAGCGAGAAGAATTTCAGACAGATATACTAAGCATTCTGGCACTATTATCCCACATATCCTTTATTTTTGACGTTTAGATGTTTCCTTACAAAGAGGGTTTATTTTGTGTTTAATATAAAGCTAGTTTATCTTAAGGCATTTTACTCCATATTTCTTGATAGTTCCAAAGTTGCCGCACTTGTTAATTAGCATTGTTGGTGATAGAATATCTAATATTGGGGCATATTTATTTTTTTTCCAAAAATGGGTTAAGTTAGTAACTCTATTTGTTTTGGTTCCAAACAATCACCAATCAAAAGAGGAGGTGAGATTAGCTTTGCTGTAACCAATGTTTTGCAAGAAAATATTATTAATACGACAGATAGAAAATTGGCCAATCACATATACATGTAAAAATTAATTAACTAATCTCTTTACCTGGTCTGGCCTAGATGTGACTCCATACTCAGCAATGAGATTGACTCGTAATTGCCCTCTGAAATAGCCTAGCAATCTATTCAATCTTCTCAAGGTCAAATTGGGATGGGCAATAAATGCAGGCCTTGTCAGTGTCGTCCAAATTGCATAAATGAATAAAAAAACTGCAATTACACTTCTCAAGAGGTTATTTAGCCACTTAACTGATGTAAATTAAAAACATTTTATTTATATGGTTGTTTAAGCAATTATTTCTATCATTCTGGCATTGTTGCTTTGTTTTTGTATTCAATGCAGTAATTTTCTTATTCCTGGTCTGGATGTTTTGTTTTGCCTGGGTGCAGTAAATAATGGAAAATTGAGCAGGACAGATCACTAGCCTGTAAAGGCGCTCAACCAATTTTCTGTCCATTCATTTGGATGAATAAAACATCAAGGTGACTATCTCTAGGCATGCAGTCCTCCCTGTCTGATTTTCCTCCATTTTCCACACAGACAATTCAATACAGCAGTAAACAAGATGATTTACCCCGATTTATAAAACCTAGGATTTCATTTGTTTTTTTTCTTTAGAGCTATATCAGTTTCTTTTGCCACTTCAAATGATTGGCACACGGAAGCTATTAAGTGTCTCACCTCCACAAGTTTTCCCATTTAGTATATATTTTCTCACTTTATTTTTTCTTGGAATGTATCAACTCTCATTTCTCCAAGTCAAATTTCACCCAGCATCTATCTGCCCAATCTACTAACTTGGCCATGTTCTGCTGAAATCATTCAGAATCCTCTTAATAATTAACTTCCAACCCCAATGTGTTTAAGTCTCTCGCCACCATATCTTTCCATCTGGTCCTGGACCTTCCTCTTCACCTTCTTCCTGGCAGCCCCATCTTCATCACTTGCCTCATCACATTTCCTCTCTCTCTCGCCACAACAGATGAATACACCAGTTCAATCTCTCCCCAGTTACTTTCTTCTATGCTCCCACAATCTTCACATACCCCCTGATATGCTGGTTCCTGATTTTGTCTTTTCTCGTTTCTCCGCACATCCATCTCATTAGTATCCCCAGTCATTGTTCCTCTCTTCTTGATATTTCCCAAGTTTGTGCAATACATAACAAAGCTGGTCTCAACCATCTTGTAGATTCCTCCTTTCAATTTCAGCGATACTTTTCTTTCACATTACATTCTACTGCACTTCTTCCAATTATTCTAACCAGAGCTAATCCGTTGCTTAATTTCCATTTCCACACTTCCATCTTCTGTCACCACTGACACCAGGCACTTGAAACTATTCACTTTCTTCAAGTCTTCAGGCATAATCTTTACACCTTCTCTCTGATCCTCTTCCATAGGTTCAAACTGACAGTCCATAAGTTGGGTCTTTGGTCTACTGATCTTCATACCCTTACCTTCCAGTGCTTTTCACCAGTTCTCTAGATACTCAGTCATGTTCTCATCATCCCCACCACATACCTCAATGTCATCTGCAAACATCATTGATCATGACATTCCTGTCTCACTTGCTCAGTTAGAACATTCATTAGGAAGAGAAAGGGACTCAATGCCAAACCAACTTTGGTTTTGAAACTCTCTCCCACAATTCTTTTCACTCTTGTCTGGCAATCCTTGTACATGTCCTACAATAGTCGTAGCTACTTCTCAGGGACTCCACAAATTCCAGCACAACTTCAGACTTCCTGTATAGGTACCCAATCATAAGTCTTCTCTAGAATAATGAATACAATCTTCATGCACATTGGCCTTCCCAATATTTCTCCATCACTTGTCTCAAAAGAAAATAGAATCAATGGTGCTTCTTCATGGAATGAATCCAAACTGACCTTCATGGATTTTCACTATTTTCTCAGTCTCTGCTCCATGACGTTCTCCCATATCTTGAATATGTAAAGTGAGCTTAATTCCTTGGTAGCTTTTGCAATCTTGAATGTCTCCCTTTCCTTTGAATATTGATACCAAAATGTTTACTCCATGCCCTATCCTAACACTTGTTCAGGACCACTTGTTCACAGTAGCTTGTTCAGGACCTGGACCCCATTGTTGGCCATGGGCTGCAGCCGAACTGCTGACACAGACAAAAGCAACTTTTGACCTGACGTAACCTGAGTCCAGTCACTGGCCTGAGCTGGCTGGAACTGGTTTGAAGTAGCTGAGTTTCTTGGAAAACAAAGGGAATGTGATAAGACACAAGTCCTTATTTAGGAAAGGAGTAACGAGGTAATGCTACCTAAGTTCTTGGGACAGAGCCAATAAGGAGATGCCACAGACTAGGCAAGCAGGCCTAAACCAACGGGAGAGAGACAGCGCAGCTTAGAGAGATAAGATTTCAGAATAAGAATGAAGAATGAAGAATTTTGGGCGTGGAGGCAGCGAAAACTCCGGAGAACAACCATCGCAGAAGTGGAAGAACCTACGTCAGCAACGTAGAGACGCGAGAGAGAGAGAACGGAACGCCTGGCCAGTGTCAGCTCTCCTTTTCGGGTATTAGCTTTTATATTCTGTGACCACTCAGGGAGTGTCAGAGAAACCTAGTGGGTGTACGTTTAGATCCTAGTTTGGGTATAAGACTGTATAACCTGGTGCAAACTGCATGTCTATATCTAACCAGACGTATAAGCTATATGTATATGATCTAACAACGTGAATAAAGTGAATTGAGAGTTAAGAGAGAATTGACTCTTCTCCTCTTTGTACTAAGCCAATAACCGTTACCGGTGACCTCCGGCAACATCATGTTCACCTAGCCAGGTGCATACCTCTGCTGGTGTCTGACCCAGAACTATTTATGTTTTGCTGTTTTTCATTCCTTTCAGTGTTGTTCTGATTTCTTCAAGACTGATGCTGGTTGTCATTCCCTGATTTGCAGCTACCTCCTCTGTCTTTGTGCGTGGGTTTTCTTCATTCATAAGCTAATTAAAGTATTAGGCCCTACCTCTCTTTTCTTTCATCCTCTTTCACCTTCTCCTGCATCCTTAATTGTACGTATATTTCCCACATCTTTTGGTAACCCATTTCTAGCAGCTGCTACTCTGAAGAGATCTTTTTGCCCTTCTTTGGTATTCAGACTTTCATGTATTATTTCTATGGCAAGTGACCTTTCTCTAGCAATCGCTTTCTTTGCATTCCTTTTTGCACTGTTCTTTATCTTCTTTGAGCACTGACTGTTTCCACTTCAACAATTTCTTCTTTTCTTTTACTCTCTTTCTGTGTTTTCATTCCACCATCAAGTTTCTTTTCCGGCCTTTCCCCTCCGTGATGATCATTCACACACTTCTTCACCAGTTTTCATAATCATGTCTTCCACTGAATTCCACCAGTCTTCCACAGTGCCTGTCCTAACTTTTTCTACTTCCCTTAGTTGTCTCTCCATTTGCCCTCTGAATTCTCCCTTCACTTGCAGATCTGTGAACTCCCAACACCTGATGTTCTGTTTACCGCTTGTCAGCCGCCATTTTGTTTCCTTTGCAATCACCTCTACCATCAGAACTCTATGTTGGGTGGTCAATGCCCCATTTGGGAAAATGTTGTAGTTCTTTACTTCCTTTGCATGTTCTTTTGTAACCATGCTGTAGTCCAGCTGTGTTTCTCGACCACCACGTTGTAGGTTATAAGATGATTTCTGCACTTTTTGTGCCAGGTTTTTAGTATTAGCAGTTGGTATGACATGACAAACTCCAGTATCTTGGCTCCTTTTTTATTTGCTGCTCTAAAACCATGTCCACCATGGATAACCTCTTATCCTGCTATTTTGCTCCCATTTAGGTCACCTGCCACCACTAGCCTGTCACTGCTTGGTATTGGTTTGAATTGAGTTGTCCATCTGTTCCCAAAATTCTGCTTTCTCCTCTGGTCCACATCTGCTCTGTAGTGCAAAACAGCTAACCACGTTTCACATTTCACCCGGCTTTCTAGCTTTACTTTGATGATTCTGTCATTGATTCTGTCCACTGCCAGTGCCTTGTTTTTCATTTCCTCTCTTAAGTACTATTCCAACACTTTTTTTTACTCCCATCCTATCCATGGCAGTAAAGTTTATATCCACTACCAATTTCTCTTGCTTTGATGCCCTTCCATTTTGTTTCCTGAAGACCCATGATTTTTATTCCTTTTCTCACAATCAGGTCAGTTACTTCACTGTGTCTCCGTGCCAGGCTATTAATATTTAGACTTGCTATTTTGAGTTTGTTCATATTTTCACCTTTGGGTTTTCTTCTTTAGACATCCTTGTCCATTGGATGGTAACCCTTGCTTATTCCTCAGAGGGTTTGGACAGGGACTCTGTGCATCACCTTCAGGGTAAGCCTTAACATGGGTTCCACTTGCATTCATATCAACTATCATTTGGAGTTGGTGGGTGGTTTTACAGCCACATGCCACTAACCGTCCCCATTTATCCACAATTAGAGCTGGCACTAATACACACTGACTTGCCTGCACCAGTGGCTAATAACTAACAATACTTCCTATTTGTGTGGAGTCTGCAAATATTGATGGTATATATACCCAATGTAATGTGCCAACATTGACCCATGAGTAACATCACTGTTTACATCCCTCCAGTCCTAAAAACATTGATTGATTCCTATTCTCAATTTTCCATCCATTAGCCAACTTCCTATCTATAATACAACATTCCATTTTATACCATGTGCCTTAATTTTATCAACAAGGCTCCTGTGCAGCAACCTTATCAAACACCTTTTGAAAATCCATCTAGACAACATCCATTCCATTTCCTTTATAATATGTGCCCTTTATTCCTCAAATAACTTGCAAACTTGTCAGACATAACATGCCTTTTACAACCTATACTGACTACTAATGATGAAATATGTCTATTAATATGATTATAACTTTTATGCATCTGGAAGCTTACCATTACTGACTTATGTATATTTATCAGGTTTACCCCCTTCTCCTTTTCTAGAAAGATATTAAAAAACAAAACAAAGTTAAATATCCAATTTAGGAATTTAGTAGATGTCCATAAGTTACTCCATTTTCATGTCTGCTACATCACCTGAACTATTCAATTGTATTGTATATAGGCTCTATAAATTACTCAGAGGTATGTTATCCTATAAGGCATGAGTGCTTTGCCTGAAGGAAGATCCTCAGACCACTGTCTGCTGGTTCTTCATCCTGAGCCCTTTCCTTGGCAGTTTTTCTGAATGCTGGTTTGTCACTGCCTTCTCAGGAGCAGGGCAAGGAGTCAGGTCCCACATCTACTTCAGTCAGAATGGGAATCAAACCTGCACTGTTGGTATTATTCTGGACCACATGCTAGCTAGCTAGCCAACTGAGCTAACTGGCTCCCTGTTATCCTATATCTGCACAGAATTTGGAAGCAAGATATGGCTTCTGATACACAATTTTTTAACCTATGTGAAACTTTAACCTTGTAAAAAAAACATATAAATTAACATTGTCTACCCTAATTTTGTTACATAATTTAAGTTGCATTTGGCATTTAATACATGTTCTCTCTAAAAATAAAATGAATTCTGAATTAAGTAAGACAGAGCAAATGGCAAGAAAATTATTGAAAGCCTGCACGGACTTTCTTGAACCTACTTAAAAAGTCAGTTTGATGCTTGATTTTTTTTTTACTGCTACCGTTGGAGAACTAAATCACGAAGGTGAAACACAGTCAACTGGGGATAGTTTTGAATCTGATTAGACTATTGCAGGAAGTGTAAAGAGAGAATAAAGTGGAGTTGGTTTATTAAAGGAGCTGACAGATCAAGGTCAGCAATCTGGGACGATCTAAACAGAGTTGGACTGAAAAGTTCGTTTTGGGCTTCAGGAATAAAGTTTCACAAAGCTATGCCAGCAGTGATATAACTACTAGAGCCATCTTATGACTCAGCAGTGAGATTAAACATGATACAAAGTAGTAGTGAAAGTTATTGTGTCTTTCTGTTGCATAAAAAAGAACTTAACTAAGTGGGAATCTAATTCCAGTAATGTATTGCTGCTTGGAAGATTCATTAAACCGCCAGGGATAAAGTTATCTTTGTCAAATGAGATGTGACATGTACTTCGCCATCAACCCAGTAGATAACCCATAATTAAAATGCCTTTGCACAAGATGCTGGGCTAAAAAAGTTAATAGATTCATCACTTATTATAGCCAAACGCACACCGATATTAAGGTGGAACTTTTAAGCTGAGATATAAAGCACACACACATAAAAATAACCCATCCATCCTTCTGTATGGATACATGGCATTGCCTAAGTACTACTAATTATATCATATGCATGCCAGTATATTTATAAAGGGATAGGTAAGTGAATGGCAGGGAAAGCAGCTGGAACAGGGAGGGTAAACAGCCACTATGAGTTGCCACTTCTAATGCCATCAAGTAGTGCCTCGTGGAAAGCTCAAGGGGAACCATCTATTTAGAATAGAATCAGACTTATCCATCAAAAATATACTGCCATTTTTCAGATGAATAATAACCATTTGAGCACAAAATCATAAGATAAATGAAGGTGAGAAAGGCCATTCAGCCCTTCTTAACTTATCTAAGTAAAACACATTGAAGCCCCCATCATTCTATCCTAAAGGATACTAAATGAATCTAAGGATTTTACTTCTGTCACCTGACCCAAAGACTATCCCAAATGTGAATTACTCCTGACATCATTCCTAAGTGTATTTTAATTAGTTTTAGCCTGTGTTCCTTGTTCTATTACCTTGAATTACTTTGACTTAAGCCTCTGGATTTACCTTATTTATACCATTTAATGTGTTGTGCAGTTTTTATAAAGTCTCACTGTCAGTCACAGCCCTAAAGGATAAAGAGCATAACTCAATTTTCAGCTTGTGGCCCTTCACTACACTGCCTCAAGGCCGGAATGTTTTCCTTATAAATACAAGTTGAGGTTGTTGTCTTATTTCTCAGGGACCAAAAGAGCTACTACTGTTACAGTGGAAACAACAATAACTGCCTTTACATAGTGCCTTTAACATAGAAAAATGTCCCAAGGTGCTTCAGAGGAGAGAAGGTATGGATGTGGAGCCATTTTGAGTCAGGGGATATGAACCAAGGTTTGGTTGAAGACGTGGTTTTCAGAAGGTTTTTAAAGATGGAGTGGAAAATAGCGCAAGAAACAAGAAGAGTTTAGAGAGGAAACTCCAAAGTATGGATTAAGACATCTGAAAAATCTGGTACCAAAGGCTGAGGGGAAGGATGTAAAAGATGCAAATTAGAAGATCAAAGACGTAAGAGGGAAGAATAGGTTGGAAAAAGTTACAAAGGTAGGATGGGGCAAGGTTGTAGAAAGATAGTTTAAATGGTTTTAAATTCAATCTGTTGGACAGCAAGGAGCCAGTGTAGGTAAGCAGTGACAGGGATCATAGTGGGTGGGGTAAGGTGGAGGACAGGGTGTGAAAAGTGAAGTTTTGGATAACTTGGAGTTATGAACCAACATAACACTCAAGGCAAGTTTAGAGCAGAATACAATATAATTTCAGTATGGCATCTTTTAACTTGTATTCTACAAATTTAACGATGCTGCTCACAATTGTATTTGTTTTATATCTCTGCTCAGTGAAAGGTTACATGTCAAATCCACTATGAACTCACCTCTAGCTCGCTACACAACTTAGCATGCTTACAGTATCAATGTTGGTGTGACTTTATATCCACCATTAAGGATAGGAAGTTTCATGACATTCTTATAATCTGAGACATTGTCTATTATTGAAGCTACATGCAGTTACGAAGAGGGCTGATGAGTACACATTGGAATTTTACCACCTGAGTCCCTGCTGCAACAGCAGGACCATTTTTGGGTTTGAAACTTGACTCTCTGCACAGTAGCCCAGCTGTTGCTCTTTACTTGGACAGACCAATTATCATCCCACCTCCAGGCATCCAACCAATTAGGGAGGGAGGGCGGGATGTTGTGTACACCCTGTCAAAGGAAGGATCTATAATTAAAGGGACCAAAGCCTGATAAGAAAAGCTCACCAACACTTGGATTTTTCAGCCTATAGCAACCACAGGAATGGAAAAAGAGATCTGGGGAGATTGCCCCCTGAGTATTTCACTCTTACCTGGAGGTCCTGCTGTAGGATCTGAGCGATTGAAGTCAGGTGAGCTTTCCCCAAGGCGGGAATAAGAGGGCAACCTCTCCAGCTAAGTAGGCATGGATGGAAGTGACCGAGGAAGGCAGCAGCAGGAATGTGCCACCTGCAACCTGAGGCAGTACACCAAGAGGATCTTGCATCTCAGGGACATTCAAAAGCTGCAGAGGAACATATTATGATGCTGCTGGAGATTCCATTATTTGCCTCTACTATAAGAACATATGGAAATGACAGGAATGGTGAGGGCTCCAATAAAAAGATGTGGGAAGAAAAAGATTTCCCTGTTGAATGGCAGCTTACAGAATCTTTTCTTAGCAGCACAGTTGGGAAAAGGTTTTTCTAATCACTCCATCCAAACCTGATGTTTGAGGCAAAGTTTGACAGACAATCAAAGCCTGTGAACTCACCACTCCCTAGTGTGACACGTTATGGAGGTAAATTATCTCTCTTTTTTGTAAACTTTAATTAAATCGAGTGCAACCACGGGCAGATATTTACAGTCCCCCGCAGGTGCGTTCGCAAATAGGGGGCCCGTGAAATTCTGTGGGTGCCTTTCCTGGCACTTACCTGTCCACTTCTGACTTCCCTGTGATTATATGGGCAGAGGGCGAGGCCTAGAATGGCCAGCCCACCCTCGCCCCAATTGAAGCCATTAGGTAGCTGATTTAAGTCCACTTCCCATCCTGGCTGCAACTATCTGCTAGTTGGAGGAGGTCGGGAGTGGGGTAGGGGGCAAGATGTTGGAGCAGAGAAATCCAGCAGGGTAGCCTACTCGGGCAGGTAAGCATTGGGGGTGCATTCTTCACAGGCCCTGTTTTGCAATCGGGATCCACACATTGCCCCTCCTCAGCCCCCTTCTCTTCCTGGGCGCCATCTTCCTTCCTGGCCTTTGTACCTCATCCATACCACCAACCGGGCACCCCCCCTTCCCTCACCCTAGGTCCTCCCAGCTTCGCCATGCCAACAGCCCCTCAGACTTACTTTACACCTGGCTCCTGGCTCCTCTTTGCTGGGACTGTATACAGTCCTTCTTTCTTGTCTTATTTGGGCCCCCTGCTTCAACAATTTTTCTGGTATGTTGATGACTGTATCGATGGAGTTTTCAGCTCTCGTCCTGGATTGTAAAACTTCATCAACTTTGCTTCTAATTTCCATTCTTTCCTCACCTTCACCCAGTCCATCAGTGACCCATCACTTCCCTTCCTCAACTTCCCTGTCTCCATTTCTGGGGTTAGTCTATCAACAGATATTCATTATCAGTCCACAGACTCCCACAGCCACCTCAACTACTCTTCCTTACACACTGTATTCTTCAATTTTCTTTTGTTTCATCTGATCTGATGAAGCAACCTTCCCAACCAGCACCTCTGGTATGTCTTCCTTGTGAAGATACCTCGCCAGCATCCACCATGGTTGACTGGGCCCTCGACTATGTCTGACTCATTCCCTGCACTTCTGCTCTCACCCTTTACCCTCCCTCCCAGAACCACAGTGGAGTCCTCACCTTCACAGAATCACAGTGCAGAAGAGGCTCTTCGGCCCATCGAGTCTGCACCGACACTGAGAAACACCTGACATACCTACCTAATCCCATTTACCAGCACTTGGCCCATAGCCTTGAATGTTATGACGTGCTAAGTACTCATCCAGGTACTTTTTAAAGGATGTGAGGCAACCCGCCTCCACCACCCTCCCAGGCAGTGCATTCCAGACCGTCACCACCCTCTGGGTAAAAAAGTCTTTCCTCACATCCCCCCTAAACCTCCTGCCCCCTACCTTGAACTTATGCCCCCTTGTGACTGACCCTTAAACTAAGGGGAACAGCTGCTCCCCATCCACCCCTCAATCTTGTACACCTCGATCAGGTCGCTCCTCAGTCTTCTCTGCTCCAATGAAAACAACCCAAGTTTATCCAACCTCTCTTCATAACTTAAATGTTTCATCCCAGGAAACATCCTGGTGAATCTCCTCTGCACCCCCTCCAGTGCAATCACATCCTTCCTATAATGTGGTGACCAGAACTGCACACACTACTCCAGCTGTGGCCTCACCAAGGTTCTATACAACTCCAACATGACCTCCCTACTTTTGTAATCTATGCCTCGATTGATAAAGGCAAGCATCCCATATGCCTTTTTCACCACCCCACTGACATGCCCCTCTGCCTGCAGAGATCTATGGATACACACGCCAAGGTTTGTTCCTCAGAACTTCCTAGTGTCGTGCCGTTCATTGAATAGTTCCTTGTCAAATTACTCCTTCCAAAGTATATCACCTCACACTTTTCAGGGTTAAATTCCATCTGCCACTTATCTGCCCATTTGACCATCCCATCTATATTTTCCTGTAGCCCAAGACACAACCTCACTGTTAACCACCCGGCCAATCTTTGTGTCATCCACAAACTTACTAATCCCACCCCCTACATAGTTATCTATGTTGTTTATATAAATGACAGCTCACTAGCTTTAGTATTCAATTATAGAGCCATGGAGGTCTACAGCACAGAAAAAGGCCCATCGAGTCTGCGCTGGTCAAACAAGTACCTAACTGTTCTAATCCCATTTTCCAACATAGCCTTTTATGCCAAGCATCGCAAGTGCACATCCAAATAATTCTTAAATGTTATGAGGGTATCTGCCTCTACCATCCTTTTAGGCAGTGAGTTCCAGATTCCCACCACCTTCTGGGTGAAAAAATTCTTCCTCAATCCCCTCTAAACCTCGTGCCCCTCACCTTAAATCTATGCCCCCTGGTTATTGATCCCTCCACCAAGGGGAAAAGTTCCTTCCTGTCTACCCTATCTATGCCCCTCATAATTTTATAAACCTCAATCATGTCCACCCTCAATCTCCTCTGTTCCAGGGAAAATAACCCTAGTCTATCCAATCTCTCCTCATAACTAAAACTCTCCAGCTCAGGTAACATCCAGGTAAATCTCCTCTGCACTCTCTGTAGTGCAATCACATCCTTCCTATAATGTGGGTTCTAGAACTGCACGCAATACTCTGGCCTAACCAGCATTTTATACAATTCCAGCATAACCTCCCTGCTCTTATATTCTATGCCTCGGCTAATAAAGGCAAGTATCCCAAATGCCTTCTTGACCACCTTATCTATCTGTCCCGCTATCTTAAGGGACCGGTGCACATGCACACCAAAGTCCCTCTGATTCTTGGTATTTACCAGGGTCCTACCGTTCATGTATTCCTGTGTCTTGTTTGTCCTGCCCAAGTGCATCACCTCACACTTATCCGGATTAAATTCAATTTGCCACTGTTCAGCCCATCTGACCAGCCCGTCTATATCCTCCTGTAATCTAAGGCTATCCTCCCACTATTTACCACACTACCAATTTTCGTGTCATCCTCAAACTTACTGATCAACCCTCCTACATTCAAGTCTAAATCATTTATATATACTACAAACAGCAAGGGACCCAACACCGATCCCTGTGGAACCCCTCTGGACACAGGCATCCAGTCACAATCCCCTCGACTATCACCCTCTGCTTCCTGCTACCCAGCCAATTCTGGATCCAATTTGCCAAATTGCCTTGGACCCCATGGGCTCTTACCTTCATTATCAGTCTCCCATGCCAGACCTTATCAAAAGCCTTGCTGAAATCCAAGTAGACTATGTCAAATGCATTGCCTTCATCTACACACCTGGTCACCTCTTCAAAAAATTCAATTAAATTGGTTAGACATGACCTCCCCTTAACAAAACTATGCTGACTGTCCTTGATTAATCTCTGCCTCTCCAAGTGTAGATTAATTCTGTCCCTTAGGATTGCTTCCAATAGTTTCCCCACCACTGAGGTTAGACTGACTGCCTGGTTCCTGGTTTATCCCTTCTTCCCTTCTTGAATAACGGTACCACCTTGGCTGTCCTCCAGTCCTCTGGCACCTCTCCTGTGGCCAGAGAGGTATTGAAAATTATTGCCAGTGCTCCTGCCATCTCCTTCCTTGCCTCACTCAACAGCCTCTTCCTCCGCCATTTCCTCCACCTCCAGTGTGGCTCCTACCCTCCCCTCTCAGCATTCTGAAGGGGCCATTCTTTCCACAACACCCTGGACCACTACTCTATCTCCCCCAACACCCTGTCCCCTTCCTATGGTGCCTCTCCATCTGTCCTTTTACCTCCCCTCTTCTCACCGTCCAAGATGCCAAAACACTCCTTCCAGGTGAAACAGTAACTTTAATTACTTCATTCAATTAGTATACTGCATTTTCTGCTCACACTATGGTCTCGTCTACATTGGGGACAAACACAGATTGTGTGACCGCTTTGCAGAACACCTCCACTCAGTCTGTAAACATGACCCTGGGCTTCTGATGGCTTGCCAATTAAATTCTCCACCTTGCTCTTACACTGACATCTCTTTCCTTGGCCTACTGAAGTGTTCCAGTGAAGCTGAAATGAGCTTGAGGAACAGCACTTCATATTTTGATTAGGCACTTTACAGACCTCTGGACTCAACATCGAGTTCAACAATTTTTCAGGCTATAATCTTTGTCAGCCACCCCTCCAATTTGTCTCATTTTCTTTGCAGGTTTCGGTCTTAACCTTATCTTTCTCGTTTTTGCGTTTGGACAGCAGCTGTTCATTATTCTGACATTTACACCTCCCGTGGATCCATCTTTTGTTTTTTCACTTGTCCCATTACCACTCCCTTAGGCTATTCACATCAACTCTTTTGTCATTTAATGTCTCCCATCTTCCGATCTATCACAGACCTTCCCTTTTGTTTGTTTTTTGCCACCCTCCCCATTTCAGCTCCTTAAAACTTATTACATTTCTCACTTTTCCCAGTTCTAAAGGTCACCACCTGAAATATTAACTCTTTTTCTTTCTCCACAGATGCTGCCAGACCTGCTGAGTATTTCCAGCATTTTCTGCTTTTAATTTAGATTTCCAGCATCCACAGTATTTTGCTTTTGCTTCATTTAATGATTTTTGACAATTATCCTTTCACCCTCTCGAGATTGGGAAAGGTTCCAAAATACATATGTTTCCACTACCTTCTCTTTAAGGTAAAATTCTTCTTTCAGTTTAAAGTTCTAGCAGTCATCTAGGTTGAGTATATTGCTGGTTTAATGACTTCTTGGTTTTCTTTGTTATACTGGAGACTGCCAAGCTGCAATCTAGTCAGCATTTCAACCCAACAATTTTCCTTTTCATCCTTATCTCCTTTTGAAAGTTACATGGATTCAATGCCATCATGGTAGTTAGCTGGCATGGTGGACAGGATTAGTCAATGCAGCTGCTTTATATAGGCGTACATTAATTTGAGATGCAAATTAGGTGAAAGGAACAGGAAATTGGACATGTGAGTCCATCCTTTTATTATTTACAGGTGATCCCACCTCATTGCACACTCTTGCCTGCCCAGACTTGTGCGACTTTGGAACTCTCTGCCTCAGCAGGTGGTGGAGGTGGGCTCATTGAATACTTTTAAGGCAGAGTTAGATTGATTCTTGTTAGGCAAAGAAATCAAAGGTAAAAACAAAAAGCTAAAAGCTACTGCGGATGCTGGAAATCCAAAACAAAAACAGAATTACCTGGAAAAACTCAGCAGGTCTGGCAGTATCGGTGGAGAAGAAATCAGTTAACGTTTCGAGTCTTCATGACCCTTCGGCAGAACTGAAGCATAGTTAGGAGAAAGGTGAAATATAAGCTGGTTTAAGGTGGGGGGGCGGGGGGGAGAGAAGTTGAGGGTGTGGTGATTGTGGAGATAAGCAAGCAGTGATAGGAGCAGATAATCAAAAGATGTCACAGACAAAAGGATCAAAGAGGTGTTGAAGGTGGTGATATTGTCTAAGAAAAGTGCTAATTAAGAATGGAAGACAGGACACTCAAGGTACAGCTCTAGTGGGGGTGGGGTGGAAAGACTAACAAAGTTTTAGTTTTAGATTTAAAAATAATGGAAATAGGTGGGAAAAGAAAAATCTATATAAATTATTGAAAAAAAAGGGAGGGGGGAGAAACGGGGTGGGGATGGGGGGAGGGGGAGTTTAAGATCTAAAGTTGTTGAATTCAATATTCAGCCCGGAAGGCTGTAAAGTGCCTAGTCGGAAGATGAGGTGCTGTTCCTCCAGTTTGCGTTGGGCTTCACTGGAACAATGCAGCAAGCCAAGGACAGACATGTGGGCAAGAGAACAGGGTGGAGTGTTAAAATGGCAAGCGACAGGGAGGTTTGGGTCTTTCTTGCGGACAGACCGCAGGTGTTCTGCAAAGCGGTCGCCCAGTTTGCGTTTAGTCTCTCCAATGTAGAGGAGACCGCATTGGGAGCAACGAATGCAGTAGACTAAGTTAGGGGAAATGCAAGTGAAATGCTGCTTCATTTGAAAGGAGTGTTTGGGCCCTTGGACGGTGAGGAGAGAGGAAGTGAAGGGGCAGGTGTTGCATCTTATGCGTGGGCATGGGGAGGTGCCATAGGTGGGGGTTGAGGAGTAGGGGGTGATGGAGGAGTGGACCAGGGTGTCCCGGAGGGAACGATCAAAGGTTATTGGGAGTAGATGGGAATGTGGAATTCGAAGCACAAGCAGATCAATCATGATCTTATTGAATGGTGGAGCAGGCTCGAGGGGCCGAATGGCCTACTCTTATTCCTATTTCTTATGTTCTTATAAGCTTATGTTCTTATGTTTAGACTATGCTGCCACCATGACATAACAAGACAGGAAATTCATAGCTGACCTGAGTGAATCTCTATGGCCTTTTGATCTCTCTTAATAGCAAACAATGCTGATTTCTGTTCAGACTAAAAGGGTTCTTAAAATTATGAACAATTTCAAGCATAGCCCTTCCATTTCTTGTGATTCTATACTCCTCCTTAACTTGCATTTCTCAACTCTTTTGGTGCTTGATGTGAAACTCATTAAATTGCTGAATTAGTGCCTTTCTCCATCCAAGTGTTTAATTCAATTTCACTTTTGTGAATTAATAAAAAGTCCTTCCACAACATTCTGTGCATTACACAGAATCATAGAATAGAACACCATGGAAGAATACAATTTGGCCCATGGAGTTTCTGCAGGCTCTTTCAAAGAGTAACCCAGTTAGTCCCACTCCCCTGTTGTTTCAAGTATTTATCAAAATCCCTTTTGAAGGTTGCTGTTGAACCTGCTTCCATTGCCCTATCAGGTAATGTAATCCAAATCCTAACCACTAATTCTACGTTAGAATATAACTGTTGTATAAAGAAAGTATTCTCCCATTCACCATAAATAATGCCATTGGAAATCCAGTTATTTGTATTCATTTTCTAGCCCCATACTTCTCTTTGATGGAAGACCACACAGCGATTGTTAATTAAGAAAACTTGCTAAAGATGATTTCTGTTCAATTATTCGATAGCTAATTCCCATAATTTTGATCTGCACTCACACTTCGGCAAACAAAACTTGCTGAAATGATCACAGCCTGCCAACTAACCTATTATTTCCAATGATATTCAGAAGTTAAATGGGTCTCATTCTGCAAGTAAAGTTCCTTGTTACTACTTGGCTTTTCTTTTCTTTAGATTAAGCCTGTCAATAATACGGTAGTGCTTTCCTTCTTACAACATGACAGTTGATACAATTAGGAAGTAACTGAAAACATGGAGCAGCTTGCTTTTGCAGATATTCCAGGAAGATGAGGATAAGATTTGTGATTCTGCAACCTTTGAGTGAGAACGTTACACGTCGGGCTTTCCACCCACATGTACAGCATACAGCTAATTCTGAAGACATTCATGTGTTCACTCTAATTATTTATGGCAGTTCCTGGCATGAGTTGGCCCTCCCATTAGGAGCTTGCTCAATGGAGTGAAGAATTTTTAGTATTGCCTAGCTGATAAAGAAACTAGGCAGGCACTTTTGAGGAACACAACAGCCCTATACTTTATTAGTACAGCTGTTGAGATGTAAGCAAAAGTGTGGTTATGCTGTGCGGCATTCCTGAGCACCTATTCTACAGGAGACATAGTACAGGCTATAAGGAAAAGTAAAAATGTTGCGTCTAATGCCCAGAGGACTTTGATGAAGTTGAGAAAGAGGTTTTTCTATAAACTACCAAACATTCCTTATGCTAAATAGTTGGGCAAGGCATGCATATGACAAAGGGCAGATTTTCCCCTTTGACTCTGGAAGCTTGAGTCAGGCCATTTTCCAATGTCACATTCCTGACTTCTGAAAGCCAGCCCATTCACCTGGAATTTTCATCTTCCAGAGTCGGGGCAGGCTGGAATTGTGGTTACCATCTCCCAGTGCAGGCCGAGTCAGGAGGATGGCAGGTCTTAGTTCAGAGGGACATTGGTCCCATTCTCTACATGATTGTTAAGCTTTCTAGCCCTCACCTACCCCACATGCTCCCTCCATAACCCCCTTTCCCACTCTATGGCCCCATGCATCCTCCATGGCCCACCCTGTATCCTCCAGTCTCACTCACCCAGAATCCACTATATACAGAGCTCATGAGCCATATAATAACGCTGGTAAGTATTTGAAATACTTGGGAAATAAAAACACAATCAGTCATTCAAATTTCAGTTGAAAAATACTTGTCCCTATTAGAAGTTCATAAAACTATCAATTAAACATACAACCATTGAAACTCCTCTTGAAAAAAAACTCTCATCTAAAGTACTCATTAATCTATTAAAACAAACAAGCAGTCTTTCAAAAACCTCTTCAAAACATTTTGGGCGGAATTGTCCCAGATTTGCACTAAGTGTGGTAGTGGGCGGGTAAAACAGCATCTTACCCGCTGGCCGCAGTGGCGGCTTCTCGCACCGTATTGTCCCAAACCCACCACATTAATTATGCATTCCTGGGAAACATGCCGTTTCCATGGTGGGCAGGCTCTCATTCACCCACCACACCATCATCTCACCACTTCACCATGTCGGGCACCATATTTAAAGTGCAGCCGCGTGTACATCTCTCAGTGCTTCCAGCTCACGATTGCTGCAAAGAAGACGTGGCCCCAAAAGGCAAAAAGATTGCAGCCCCCAGGTTCAATGATGCGTTCCTCAAGCGCATTTCGGATGCTTGATGTCATCTACCCTCGCTCTGGCCGCAGGACGGGTAGCAACATCACCAATATGGCTTGGGAGGCGGTGGCAGCGGTGGTCAGTGCCAATACCCTTCAAAAAAGGACAGCCACCCAGTGCCGCAAGAGGGTGAATGATTTCTTCTTTTCCACCAGGGTAAGTCATTCTTCTCATCACTCTCAACTCGCACACTCACAAACCCATCGCACATCCACAGGGCCCTCACTCATTGCCAGTTCAAGGGACATCACCATTCACTCTCACACACACACCTTCACTATCCTCTTCCCATCGATGGGACCACTCACCACCTACACATGCCAGGCATACTTATCATCTGACCTGGCAGGCATCTTGCTTATACTTTCTTCATCTCAATTTATTCAGGACAAGTTGGCACACAACAAGAGGGAGTGGTTGCAGACTGATAGAGGATTGCCTGAAACCAAGGTCCTCACGGACTTTGAAAACAGCCATCTAGCTGGACGACGAGGACCTGGGCCGTTCCTGTGCTGACAGTGAGGTCGGCAGTGGTCTACCAAGTGAACATCCATTAGATAACCATGCTGTGAGTGAGGTGTCCTGTTTCACAGGCCTTTGCTACATACTAATTATCTCTTCCTGCTTTCACAGGCACATCTGCCAAACAGCCGACAGAGTCCAATCAAGCCCCAAAGAAACCTCAGAAGAGGAATCTGAAGGCACCCTCCTTGAAGTCCCTTCACAGCGCTCACCCACACCTTGCACCAGCACAGAGACACACACCTTGATAGGACCTAGCTAATAGAGTAGCCTTGGGATCACAATCTGGTGAGCACATCGCACTGTCTGATCCACAGCAGGTGGTGGCAGGGACTTCCCAGGACCCTGGCACTCGGAGGACTGCTGGAGGCCAGAAATTTTCTGAGTCCGTGTCAGATGATGAGCCTCTGGACTGGGTCATGTCACAGTTGCTGGAGCAGCAAAGGCAAGTTTGTGAACAACAGGAAGGGATGTCCGCTGCAATCCTCAGGTCGCAAGGCATGATGAGGAGTCCGTCTGCCTTCAGGCTGAAGTGATAGTGCTGGCATGACAACATACCGAGATCAACACTGGAAGGATGGCGGCCGCCATGGAGACCTTGGTCCAGGACGTCGCTCCTGCACTGCTGCGCGGGCTCAACTCCATCACCGATGCCATAGTTGGCCTCCAACAGTGTATACGCGAGAGGGATATGGAGCAGCTCGATCTCACTCCAGCTACCCCTTCTCCCCAAGGAGTCAGCCAGGGACTCTCAGGCACCCATAGGGAGAAGGATTAGCAGATGTCCCAAACGGGGACATCCATCCAGGTGACTCCTGGTGTGTCCGGCCGATCCGAACTCCCTCTTCCTGTGACCTCGGCAGCTCTAGCTCCACAGGCTGAGTAGGGAGCCACTGCTACACAGCAGGACCCTGAAAGCAGGCCGGGACCCTCTGGGTCTCAGTCCTCCAGAGGATACCCGCCAAGACCATCACAGTCAGGGCCTAGCAGTCAGCGGCTTGCCCCCACCTGCGCTGTGGATATCTGGGGAGCACCAAGACGTAGTGGCAGGATTAAAAAGGTTAAGAAGATGCAGTTGCACAGACTGGGCATGGGTGTGAGTCACTTGTACATAATGTTCACTGTTGTCAAAAAACTCCCAAGATTGTCTCCCTGCCTATGGCTCCTTGTTCTGATGAGCAATGTTCTTGTCACTCTGATGTAAAACCTTTCTGCATGAGATAAAGGCAGGTGTCTCGGTGCTTTGTGCAGCCTTCAGACCAAAGCGATGGTCCGGCCTCACACTCACTGGAAACATTACTGATGCCTGCACCTCGATGGTGCTTGTCTTTGCTGCCAGAATGTAGTGGGCAGGCGTCACAGAGTTCTCTCATTCTCTCTGTGTGTCCTCAGGACCAGTGGGACTGGCCCCCATCTCTTCAGCATCTGTGGCCAATGACGCTGTGCTGCTGAAGGGCTCAGGTGCTGAAGGTGGACAAAGGATCAGGTGCTTTTAAAGTTTCATGCATGCGTCTCTATAATATGACCCTGCTAGTAGAACAGGACTTATGTGAACACTTACAAAATGCTCTAAAGACAAGTCATACGGACTCGAAATGTTAACTCTGTTTCTCTCTCCGCAGATGTTGCCAGATCTGCTGAGGTTTTCCAGCATTTTCTGTTTTTATTTCAGATTTCCAGCATCTGCAGTATTCTGCTTTTACTTACATTATGTTGTTCAATTTAATGGTCACTTATCTCTTAAGGATAATTACCTATAATTAATTACTGCATTAAAAACATACTTAAATCATCATATACCATTACATTATGACATTTGAAGACATTTTAAACTTACCTGTCAAAAGGTTCCTGACTCCACAGCAGGCTTCCCCCAAGGTTCAGAAATTGACTTACCTGGCCACAGCCTTCAGGAACCCACTACTTTAATGAAAATATCAACACCAGGGAAAACTGGATTTGCTGCAGGCTTTTAAATGAAGACCTATATGTCATTTTACAAAAGTGGTGACACGTCACTTTTCCCACCCTAGGGAAAATGGCCTTCGTTGGGAATCGGCTGCTATATTTAAAATTGCAGCCCCGCACGCCCTCAGTTTGGGCCTCTGAATTTGGTTTCAGCCAGTGTCAGGGGGTGAAAATACATCCCAAAGTTTTTCCTCTAAATACATTGCACAGGTACTTCATAGCTTCACATGCGTAGCCATATGCAGTGGGGCACCTTTTCCATTTACAAGATAAGTTGGAACTCTAGGGCTGATTCTGCAATGTGGTGATGAGCAGCATCTTTGCCCTATTATTCAATGTCCTTATCCAATGTCCTTGCAATTATTCATCTCATTGTTATTTGCAAGACATTGCTGCTGTATTTGCCCACATAACAACAGTCACCATGTGCAGTATTTTGTTATATTTTGACATTACGATGTATTATACAAATGGAACTATTTTTTTACTTGGAGTTTACAAAACACAAAGGCTATTTATCTGTCAGTGGGACATAGTCACCGATACTCCCGTTGTAAAATGTTATTCATCAGTTTAAGGGTGTGTTATGAAAAGAGTGCATTATAAATGTACAAGAAGATCAGATTACCTACAGTGCTTGACACACTATTTTGTTATTGATAGCTAGCTTGTGAAATGCTTCTCATTTAATAGGCAAACATAATATGCTGTGAAAGATTTGTTAGTTTAGCAAAATGTTACAAATGTAAACGATCATATCTGTTTACATATATTCATGTGGGAATAATTGCTTATTATTCTGGTGTTCCAGAAATGTGCAGCCTTTCGTGCAGGAGATATAGCACCACTTGGTGATTAATGTGCTTTGGGAACCCTGCCATTGCAGAAAGTGCAGTTATTTCATGTAATTCTTGGTTGCCCATGGGAAATATAATTGCTTGCTCTGATCAATAAGGCATCAGTCACAAGCTTGATACATCTGTGCACTGCATATTGGGTGTTGCTATTGATGCTGCCTTTGGCACCCTGAATGTGAAGTTGAGTGCAATGGCAGCTTTGCGAGATACTGGATATGCCTGTGGTAGACTTTTTTTGGAAGTCTGCGGGCGAGTGAGGAGTCTGCTGGAAGTGATGCCATCAGATCGTTCTGGCACAGAAAGAGACATAGATCGACTCAGATTGGCTGTCACTTGTAAATTAAGCAACAATAGATTTGATTTTTTTATAGCTTGTAACTGAACACAGTAGAACAATAAGAGAGGAATTCCTGTCTTAGTATTATTATGAACCACCTAGTTGCAATTACACAAAAATACAAGAAATATGAGCAGGAGTAGGGCAGATGCCCCTTGAACCTGTTCTGCTATTTATTAAGATTATGGTTGAACTTCCACTTAAATTTCACTTTCCCTTGATTCCCTTAGTGCCCAAAAACCAATTAATCTCAGTTTTGAATATACGTATTGACTGTACATCGATCATTCTCTGGGGTAGAGAATTGCAAAGATTTGCAACTCTCTGAATGAAGAAATTTCTCCTCCTCTCAGTCCTAAATGGCCGTCCTCTATCCTAAGACTATGACCCCTAAGTTCTAAGACTCTCCAGCCAGGGAAAACAGCCTCTCAGCAGCTACCATGTCAAGCTCTCTAAGACTTTCATACCTTTCAATTAATCTCCTCTTGCCCTTCTAAACTTCAGAGGATATAGGCCCATTCTACTCAATCTCTCCTTATAGGACAATGCTGTCAGTCCAGGAACTGACTTAAAGTGACTTGATTCTGCAAACCCCAAATGCCTTTGGGGGTGGGTGTTACGGGGTTGGTCCATGTTCAGTTTAGAAGTATAAAAACCTCTTCTTGGTTATTTGCTTAAATAATTACAAGAGTAATTTTTTGATTACTGCAAATATTAATCAGAAATTGCTTTATTATTGAGTAATCTATTAATTTATTTCTAGTAGCACTATTGATTGAAATAAAGGAATTGGTATATCTGTAACTGTATCACTATGAACCAATGAAGGAAGAAATTCTGACCACTATGTTGGCATTTTGCTGGTTGGAATTATATGGAAAAGGCAACAATTTTGAGTTAGTGAACTTTCACACTTAGCGCAATTTCTATAACTGGCAGTAATGGATGTCCTTTTGCAGTATGTGCATTCACATAATTATCTTGTTTTCATAAACTTTATGTGCATGAGGTTGCCGAGATCATTTGAGATGTATTCTAAAGGTCAACTGGCTCCTCATGTCATGCCTTTGTCTGTAGTGTTCATTTATTTTTGCAAGCACACATTTAATGGTGTTTACTTTCAGTATTCCCTTTTTGCTGTATTTAATGGCTGATGATGGAAAAGAGCAAAGGAATGATGCCAGGATTATCCAATGGCACCAGAGATGGATTGCTGTACTTGCCGATATGCCATGCATTTCTTCTACAGGCTACCTGTTGATGCTGAGGGTCACTGACTCCCCAGACTAAGGATCAGCAGCAAAGCAGTTACAGGGCCGTGCTACCTGCTTTGAGGAAATCTGCACGCAACTTCCATTTTAAGAATGGCTTGCCCGTAGCAGTCCTGATGTGCATGAGTGTTAACTTTAATGACTCCTTCCTGGTTAGCACAGAGGACACCTGCAGAATCATGCTATGTAGCAGATGATCCATTCATTGTTGAACATATCATCTCCTTCCCCACTGTATAGCAACAGCAGTCTCTCAGGGTTGTTCAATTTAACTGCATCGCTGTATTCCCTAAAATAGATGGGGTATTTGTCTGAACCATAAGACTATCAGTGTGCATGAACAGAAGGTTTCTACGCCACCAGTTTTCAGCTGGTATAAATGACCACCAAAACCAAAGAAGCATGAAATTAATTTAACAACGGATTATTTAATGCCTGTGATGTCTGGTATGCTTAGAAATGGCTTGTTTTCTATGATTCTGTTTCAGCAATTCTTATGAGGCTGAATTTTCATGCCCCACCAAGGTCAGGAATGAAGGTGGACAGGGCCCAAAAATGCCCAGCACCAGCCAGCGTAAGAGTTTCCCAACTACATTCCTGGTGCTGGTCATTTTTGCACCCATGAGGCAGGTAGTCAATTAGGTTCACTATGAGCCTTGTTAAGCTTCCTTAAAGAAGGCCGATGGGGATCCACCAGTTGGGCCCAGTTTCTTAACCTGATGGAGGACAATTTAACTGCCTGGAGGCAGGCACCCAGTGGCAGGCCGAGGATTGGTGGTGGGGGATGTTGGGGGGGGTCGCAATGCTTCAAGCAGGCTTTACGAATTTCCCTGCCTGCCTGGGTGTGGGTACAGCCAGAGGTCTCCCTCTGAAAGCAATCTCTCTTCCCCTCTCCCATTACAGTGGTGGCCTGGCTGCAGTGCCTGTTTTTTAGCTAAACTTTGATAAAAGTTGTTGAGAGGGCACCTTCATCTTGAAACGTCCTCTCAGTTATTTACAATCCATTGCAGGCAGCTGGTTCTCTCAAACTGGAAGGCCTCAGGTTAGCTTGCCACCTTTGAGAGCCTGCCCACCTACCTACATTGGACAGAGAACCAGTCTCCATTATAATTAAGGGAGCATCACCTTGAAAATCCCAAAGAGTGGCTGTTTCCCCCCAGGTACATGTTTTGGACCCAGAAACAATCCCAACTCCTACTTCCTGTCCCCGGTGGGAAAATCCAACCCATTGTGTCAGCAACTCAACAAAATCTCTTCAATGGCAAACACAAAGGGCCAGATTTTCACTACTGAGGCAGGTAGCTCAAGTTGGGAAATTTCCTGACTTGACGGGCTCATCTTGGTTTAAAGGGCCCTGTTGGACTCAATTTTCACTCTGGTGAGGCATGGCTGGATTGATTCAGGCCCACCAACCCTTGAAGCAGATCCTAGGTGGCCAAAGGGGTGGGTGGGTGCTGAGACAGTCTCATTAGAAGGCCCACCTTGGGTCCCTGGGTCTTCTTCCTAGTTGTCTTAGAAGCTGTTAAGCCCTCTAGCCCTCATCTCTCACACCCCACGCCCCCAACCATGCTCCATGCCAACCCATTCTCTCCACTCACCTGCCCACGCACCCTCATACCCCATGCCACCTCCATACCAACTCCCCCCACCCAGCCCATGTCCCCTTATACACGCCTACTTATACACACCATGCCACCTCCATTGCCACTCACCCAGTATCCACCATGGGCAGATCTAATTGGCCATGTGGAAATTAATAAAAACTCCTCAACTATCTAATACAGCTTTCACTCCTGCACACTTTCCATTCAAAGCTTTTAAATCTCCTCAAGTGGTCATTCTCACATAAAAACAAATTGCTATTCAGAACCCACATCAAAGACAGCTAAACTTTAACAGCCTCTTTAAATCAATCAAATTATGGGGCAGAATCTTCAGCTCGGCAAGCGGGGGTGGGGCCTGCTCGCCAAAGGCGTAAAATGACATGGGGTGACATTGAGCATGCATCCCGATGTCACTGCGCGCTTTTAAGGCCTGTCAAAAAGCAATTAAGGCAATCAGCTGAATTGCCCTTCCAACCTTAAGGTTGGCGGGCAGGCGAAGAGCCCAGGCGGCCTTCGCATTTTTCATGGAACCTCATCCACGGGCGGGATGAGGTTTCATGAATGATTTAAAATTTTCAGGAAATTTTTTATTAAAATGAATGCATATGTCCCAGCTCATGTGAGAGTTTCACATGAGGGGACATGTCACAAAATTTTTTACAACACTTTATTAGACTGTTTAAGCTTAAAACTCTGTGCCTCTGGGAGATTTCTGTGCTCTTTCACGCGCGCGCGCCAAAGAGCGCACTCCCGACTCAGGCAACCCCCCTTGCCCGCACAGGGAGCGCTCAGCGCTTCTAGGCGCGCATCACGCTGGTCGGGCCTCAATTGGCTAACCCACATAAAATGGCGGTGCCCAGCCGAACGGGGGTGCGATCAACTCCGTGCCCGCCCACACCCGCCCCCGCACAACCCCACCCCCCACCCCGACGAGGAGAAAATTCTCCCCATGAATTCAGGACTCCCTACTGAAATAACTGTGGCTTTTGAAACTCAGATAAACATTCATAATAACACAATAATAGTCCTTGGGAAATTTCAACAAAGACCTCTATTGAAGCTGCATGAACAGAAGTTTTTTTTTGCTAACCACACCAGATGGCCTATCAAGCAAAGCAGCCCAGCAGAGGATTTTTAAAAATCTCTCACTGACAGCCTTTTCTTCATGGGAAAAATTTTCACCCCATTGGGGGGGAAGTGTGGGAGCGGGAGCGGGCGTGCCTCCGATCGATGCCCCCAATTGGGGGCACGGCCCCATTTTATGTGGGTGGGCCAATTAAGGCCCGCCCAGCCTGACATCCGCCAGGAAGTGTTATACGCTCCCTGTGCGGGTAGGGGGGATTCCCTCAGCCGGGAGTGCGCTCTTTTGCGCATGCAGGTGAAAGGGCGCACAGATCTCCCTGAGGCTAAGTGCTGCCTCAGGGAGATCGGCTCGGGATTAAAATTTTTAACAGAAATGATAAAAAAATTTCCCTGACATGTCCCCTCATGTGACACTGTCACATGAGATGGGACATGTCCATAACTTTTATTGAAAGATTTGATAACAATTTAAATACCCTCATGAAACCCCATGCCGCCCACGAATGAGGTTTCATGCTTTTTCCGAAGCCTGCCAGGGCTCCCAGCCTGCCCGCCAACCTTAAGGTTGGACGGGCAGGTCCATGAATTACCTTAATTAGTTTTTCAATGGCCTCAATAGGCTGTTGACAGGTTGACGGGCGCGCAGCTGACTTGGCTGCGCCCCCGCCAACCTGAAAATGGAAATGATGCAGGGTAACGTCGGGAGTTCCACCCGGCATCATCTCGCGTCATTTTATTTATCGGCAAGCAGGCCCCAGCCCCACTCACCGACTGGAAGATCCTGCCCCATGTTTCAAGTGCAGCGATATAAAAATCTTCAGATCATGACACTTAAACAGACCTCATTCACACTTTGAGCGCATTTATGTCTTCTCCATCAGTTTGTGACTCCCACAGTGCAAATAAAGAACCTTGCAAAAGCCAAAATGGCATCTGTTTGAACTCAGCACTAAGTTGATCTGGCCCTGCTGAGTTTGGGTTTCTCCTTGTGTGAATCCTGCCCCACCCCCTTCCCCCACCAGCAAAAATCAGATCTGTTGAAAATGGGGGCATGACCTCTTGCATCCGGGACCCACCCGTCATTTTTACAGGCCCTAGACTCTTCCTAACACCACTAAAGATCAGCTTAATTTGTTTTTAATCACACTTGGCTGATTCCTGTGCCAAACTAAGGTCGCGAGAGAAAACATAAAGAATGAACAGATTCAGATGGACTCCCAAGATATGACAGAGGTTTTAAATGGCTACTGTGCATTAGTCTTCACTGCAGAAGACATTGCTAAGTTGCAAATAATATATTGTAGGGTTAATGATGAAGGTGAAAGTGTCAAAGTGGATGTAGATATTGTCCTGGCTAAATAAGGAGTCTCAAAAGGAGTCACCATCATGGATATGCTGGGCCAAATGTCTGCTCCTATGTTGTAGACATTATGTAAAATGGATTGGGCTAAACCCTGATCCCATTAAGCTGAGGGTGCACGAAGCAATGGCAGCTGTGTTCTGTGAACCCCATGCAGCTTTTAGCAGCTTTTTAGGACCCGGCATGTTCTCATGGCCCGGAGGGAAGCCCATATGCAGCCAATATTTTAAAAGGGGAATATGTCAGCACCATTGATTTCAGTTACGGGTGATGTTGCCGGAAGGGATCAAGAATGAGGTCTTATATTGACTGCTATTGTTATTTTAGAGGACCATTTAATATGCAACATTATTTATACGTCTATCAAAGCTCGCTTGGTTAAAAGTGTCCACTGCTGCCTCTATAGTGGCGAAAATAGTTATTCATTCAACAAAATTAGAATTTATACTACAAATCCTCCAAGTCAAAAAAAACTTAAGCTGTAATCTTTTTAAACTGCTGAGAATAATATTTTAATGTAAAACATCAGAGAATTAATTAGTAAAGCCACATTCATGTTTAATAGGAGAATATCCAGAAATTTAATTTAAAATGAATGCACTTCAGTATAGAATTAAGAGTTGATTGGTTGTGAGTTCTATTAATCAGAGTCAGACCTATTCAGTAATGAACCACTGCGTTTTAATAACACAATGACAAGGAGATTCAATTCTCCTGTCCATCCAGTACTGTGTCTGTCTGGTCCCAACTCAGTGATGTCTGGAGACAGCTCTTCTATGCTCTGTGGGCCTCAACTGTTGCAATAATAACAGATAGAATTGTTATTTGGATAAATCTACATTCCTTTTCCTTCAGCTTAAATACTTTAAATACATTAACATTTTTTTTTTATTTAAGGTGCTAAAACATCACATTTTTCTCCAATATTTACTATTTTCAAACAAACTTTCAGGGTTAACACATAAAGGGTAATTTTCTGGCTTTGTTCATCACAGGGTGTGACCATTTAATTTAATTTATTACTTAAATGAATGATTGGTAAACTGTGTGCAATGCATTCTTGGATAAACTTTCTGGCTCTGAGGCTTCTTACCGGCAGCTTGAAGTTGTGGCAGAATTTTACGATCGGGCATAAAATCGTGCGAGAAGACGCCAGTCGAGCGTCCTGACACCATCCCCCACGCGCACAATCTTCAGGTCAGTGGGCATGTGCGTGGGTGTCGGAGCCGCATTCGTCATCAATTAAAAGGCCATTTAAGGCCATTAAAAACCCGATTGATCCAGACTTTATGTTGCCCATATGATTTTGTGCTCATTGCACGGGCAAAACGGGCAGGCGGGCAGCCCACATTTTGCAAAACCTCATCCAAAGGTGGGATAAAAAGGGTCAGCAGCGTTGCCGTTGTGCGTAGTGAGGAGTTTAGTAGATAGTTTGCTGCTGGTGGCTTATTTGAACTTGACAGCTTCATCTCAGTTCTGAGCTTCATTCTTTGCATTTCATTTCAGGATTCATTGGTGTCTCCAAGGCCCCCGGAGGATTTTGACCATGTGGACCCTTCCAGGTATCAGACAGCCTTCTGTAACCCTAGTGGTGGGGGTTGTGCTCTCCACTGGAGGCACCTCCTCTGAGGAGGAAGAGAGGGGCAGAAGGAAGGGGAGGCCAGGTGTCCCAATGCAGCTTCCAGGGAGCGACCTGTGGGAGGACAGGCGCAGGCACAAGGGGCGCAGGACCAGCAAGTAGTCCAAGGCGGAAGGGGCTGCAGAAGACGCCACTATCCTGCTGCCAGGGTTTACAGGCGGTGATGCAGCTACTCAACATGTCCGAGGTGCAATGCTGAAGGAGGCTCCGTCTCTCTAGGGAAAGTGTGACCTCTCCATTTGTCAGATGATTGTGCCTGAGATCACCTCCAAATGTGTGGTTGGATACCCCATGCCAGTGGCTCTGAAGGTCACATTGGCCCTCACCTTCTATGCCTCTGGCTCTTTCCTGGGATCAGTGGGCGATATTTGTGGAGTGTCCCAATCAGTTTCCACAGTTGCGTCAAGCTGGTGACTGTTGCTCTGTTCAGGTGGGTAATGACATTTATTTATTTCCCTATGGACGAGGCCTGCCAGGCTGAGCGAGCCAGAGGCTTTGCAGTGATTGCTGGGTTCCCCCGTATTGGTGCAATCGACTGCACACATGTGGCCATCAAGGCATCAGCGGGTCAGCCGAGTGCCTTCGTCAACAGAAAAGGCTTCCACTCGATGAACGTCCAGATAGTTGGTGACCAGAAGACGCAGATTCTGCAAGTGTGTGCAAGTTACCTGGCAGCCTCCCATGATGCTTATATCCTTAGACATTCACAGGTGTCAAGGCCATTCAGTGCTCCAGCCCAACTGGATGGATGGCTGCTGGGTAACAAGGGCTATCCGTTGAAAAGATGGCTTATGACACCTCTCCGCCACTCAAGAACAGAGGCAGAGCAGCATTATAATAGGAGTCATGCCCCCACAGAGGTGGTGATAGAGAGAGCCATATGTCTTCTGAAGATGCGCTTCCGACGCCTGGGCCATTCAGGGGGTGCACTACGATACCCCCCTAGCGCGGGTGTCACTGATAGTGGTTGCATGCTGCACTCTCCACAATCTGGCACCGGCAAGGGGGAACTTATCTTGAGGCAGATCCACAGGCCACAGAGGATGAATCCAGTAGTGAGTCAGAAGAGGAGCATGGTGAGGAGAACACTGAGGGCACAGAAGCAAACCTCTGTATCCTCCAGGGAGTCAGGGACACCAACACTTGATCCAACACTTCTTCAGCTAGGCTACCAAAGATCTGCATCCAGCTCAAGCCAGAGCTGCCGCCTCCATCCCGGATGTCTGAAATGACTCTTTTATTTGAACCCAAAGTCCACTCAGTGCCTGTGCAATAAAGTTTAGAGCCACTTGTGTCCAGAATTACATACTGGTGTACCCTGCACCAAAAAAAAGGTGAAGCATACACAGGCCATTACGACAAAAGCAACATTTATGTAATTTCCACACTCAAAACAAATTAACATTACTACCTCTGGTGTTCATTTCCACATCAGTAAACATATAAACAAAATATTACAGAACAGAAGATCACCCGTGACCAGTCCCTCTTGTGCTCATGTGGTGCCTTAAACTTACAATTACAAGTGCTGCGTTTTGGTGCCCCTCACTCGCTGGCACTGGCATTGGAGACAGCCTGCTGACTCTGCTGTCCTGTTGGCCTTGATGACCATGGCGAGCATCCTCTGGTCCGCGGAGCCTGTGCTGGCCCTGCCTGGGAGGGAGGCAGGTGCCACAGCTGGCATCTCCCCAGTCATTACAGCCTCATTAGATGCCACGGTCACTGGCAGAGGGGCAGTAGAGCTGCTACCGTCATCCAGGGTGCCCCGAGAGGACCATGCAGAGCCAACAAGCAGGTCGTGCGCCAATGTGAGGTCACTCTGGACCTCCCTGCTCACCATTGATGGATGGACACCTAGCTGGGATACTGGGTGCCTCATCCATCTTCCACACTGGCACTGACCACCTGAGGTCATTGCCTGTGCGAGGGATTGCAAATCTGAGCACAACCCTAGGAACCCCAGGAGCTGCCTCTCCATGAGACTCGCCACTCTCTCAATGGAGGAGGCGTGCAGGTGCTCATGCTCTACATGGACTCCTCCACAACAGAGACCATGGTACGCATACCCTCATGGATCTCAGCCAGATCCTCCTGCTGGACATCCAGCATCTGCCGCTTAATGGATGACTCCAGAGGCTCACCATCTGCTTTCGACTCAGCATCATCCTGGTCTCCAGCAGTCCTCCAACTGCTGGTGCCCTGGACACTCTCTGCCGCCGCCTGCACCTCAAGCGAATGTGAGTTGCCCTCACCACTGTGCACCAACATTCTAGCTGAAGATCTAACGCCCACCGAGGCGCTGGTATCTGCGCTGGTGCCTGGTTCAGACAGCGGGTGTGAAGCAGGTGCGGCTGAAGCTTGGCGGTCCTCCAGCATAAGGGATGGCTCTTCGGGGTCCTGCGAACAAGTGCATGCTGGCGAATCTAAGGGAGAACAAGGACATGTCATTAGTTAAAGTCGTCACATTGTCACTGTGCATGCCAGGCACCCTGGTGAGGCAACGGAGATCTGCATCATGGTGCCTTCATCTTTCAACAATCAATGGGGACTCCAGTTTTGAGGCTCCCATCAATTAGGAGACTACACAAGAATGTTTGCATCATTCGAAACTTTCACCTCTAGACTGCACTCTTACTTTCGTCTGACACCCCAGCCTCTCCATGACTGGCTGAACGAGGTGTGTGGCAGCTCTCCAGCTCCAAGGCATCCTGCTCAAATCTGGTCAACATTAGGAGGTTTGCGGGGCCTCCACGTGTCCGTGACCTCTGTGTCATGGCTCACCTTCTCCTGAAACGACAGAGGACCATTGATTAGTCAACTCTCTACCTGCAGGGCCATTGCAGCCTGGCCAACCCCAGCTGAGCAGCACCTTTCAGGGCACACATGAGTGGTGGCCCTCAACCCGTAAGGCACTCAGGCCAAGCAGCCAGGGCTCACCCCCTTGGCCAGCTCCAGCATCAGTAATAGTTGGCACTCAGACTTGAGCTCCACAGGGGGACAGCCACACCACTGAGCTCCATGGGGGCATGGCCAGACTTTAACACTTCACCACACTGACCCATGCCAACATGGCACTCGCACTTCCTGAGTGCAGCAGTTCGTTGTACCTTTTGCAGCACTGCCCCCAAGTGCGCTACACAACATCGGGGCTGCTGACCTCAGCTGCCACCTCCTCTCAAGCTTTTTTTGTCAGGTGCGGCAGCCTCCTTCTTCCATCTCTGGGAATGAGGGTGTCCCCCTGGTAGCCACCTCCTCCAAGAGCACTGTGAGGCACTCACCCGAAAAATGGGGGACCGAGTGGCCACCTGACCTGCCCTCCTGCTTGGCGTCTCCAGCCACTGTTGAGGCCATAGCTTCACTCTCCAGACTGCAGAATATATGATTCTTCCCTGGCAACCTTCAAGGAGCTGCCTCTACCGTTTTTAAACCGCCCGCTGGGTCGTCATTGGACCCGATGCCCGACACGCCCCTGCACCCACCTGGACCTTCCCGACCAGTGGGAAGATGTGTTTCATGCTGGGCAGGCCTCAACTGGCCAGCCAGCGTTAAATCACAGTCATGGGCTGATCGTGGTCAGGGGTGCCTGTTTCTCGATGGGTCCTGAGCCCACCGATCACATGTGCCCGCCAAAGGTAAAATTCAGGCCTTGGAAGATTAGCCCTCTATGTTTTATACACGCTCATAAACATTCAATAATCATATGCAAAGTCACACTGTATCTTTTTAAAGAGAATTGAGATAATTTTTCTTACCATATCTCTTAGAAACATACCAAAGCATTTCTCATGGAATATATTACATTGCGCAGCAACTTCTTGTTATGGTTAATGTAGCAGCAATTCTCTCACGGCAAGGTCCCACTAACATTAAAGAGATGTACAATCACTTGAACTCCAGTTTTATCTGGGAGCATGGATTAAAGTTGCATAACAAACTGCCCAGCTCTCCCAGCAACATGAGGCCTGAGAGATTTCAAATTCCGGGCCTCAAGCTACTTGCTTGATATAAGCCTCCTGCCTGAATCCCTGCCGGGCCTTCAAGGAAACCCAAACAGTGCTTTTTTTTTCTGAGCTTCTTCTGAATCTGGATCCACTTGCAATATGTTGACATATCAATCAAGCAACAGAGCTTCCTGCACAGGGCTGGGGTTAAAGCTCCAGTCAGGCCCTGATGATGTCTTTAGGGCCTGTTATGCATATTTAAAGCAGGATCCTCCTACCTTCCGGCCAGTGTGTCACATGCCAGCTAAAAACAGCAGGATAACGTAACAGTAGCAAGGTAGTAGGATCGTAGGGGGTAAGTCATGAATCATTTTGGAGCCTTTTCCCCCCTCAACTTGTAATTTAAGTATTGTTAAAGAATTGTTCCACCTCTTTCGCTCCTTGCTCTCCTGTTCTCTGGAATTTAAAGATTTTATCACAACATTACAGAATCCGTCTGGGAGTATTGACTTTATTTAGTTCATCTCTTTAACAACTTAAACATAGGGTGGAATCGTCCCAGGTTTGCACTAAATGCATTAGCGGGCATGAAAAAAGACATTTTACCCGCCGGCCACAATGGTGGATTTTTGTACCATATTGTCCCCTTCCTACCTAATAAATTGTGGCTGATTCTTAAATGCACCCTGAACAAGGGCAACTAGGGATGGGCAATAAATGCTGGCCTAGCCAGCGATGCCCACATCCCATGAACGAATATAAAAAAGCCACAGGGAACACGACAGATCGCTGGTGGCCGACATCTGATTTGCCCACCTTGCCATTACCTTGCCACTTCATCACTCCGGGCACCATTATTAAAATGCAGCCGTGCGCACACTTCTCAATGCTTGCAGCTCAGGACTGCTCCAGTGAAGACATGGCCCCAAATGCCAAGAAGAGTGCAGCCCCCGATTCAGCGACGCATCCCTGGAATGCCTTTTGGGCGCTGTGGAGGCCCTGCTGCAATGTCCTCTACCCCACTCTAGCCGCAGAAGACTCATCAGTCTCACCACCCCGGCTTGGGAGGCAGTGGCAGAGGTGTTCAGTGCCAATGCTGCACACAAGAGGTTGGCCACCCAGTGCAAAAAATGGATTATCTCACCGGTGCTGCCAGGGCAAGTCAGCCATTTCATCAATCTCAACTCACATACTCACATGCCCATTACACATTCATTGGCATCTCACTCACTGCCAGCTCAAGGGACATAATCACTCACTCTCTCACCACACCCTCACATCTTCACCTGTCCTCATTTACTCTGGAGATTGCCTCCTCATCCTGTCCATGGCTCCACTCAGCACACACACACATGCCTGTCACCCCTCTCATTTGGCCTGGCATGCGCCTTGCTCACATTCTCTCTATCTGTCTTTATGCAGGGCAAGATCACGCACAATCACCGGGAGAGGTCCCAGACTGGGGGTGGAGTGCCGGACTCAAGATCCTCTCTCTGTTCAAGAGCAGCACCTTGGAGCTGGCCGGAGAGGATGTGGACCATTCCTGCAGCGATGGTGAGGTTGGTGGCAAACATCCACGTGAGAATCCTTCACCACGTCATCCCTCTATTACTGCTACACTGAGTCAACTGTTCTGTGTTAAACTTGGCTGCCAAGCAGTGATAATCTCCACTTTCTCTCATAGGCACATCTGCCCCATCGTCCTCAGGCAACCTTGACCCCGACTCCAGCGCCGAGAGCATCTTGGATGAGGACTCTGAGGGCAGCACCATTGAAGACCAGTCATGGCGCGTGCTCACACACTCCACCAGATCAGCGACACACATCACGGTGGGACCTAGATGGAGATCAGCCTCGGGATCACAATCTGGTGAGCACAGTACACCATCTGTCCCATAGCAGACAGAGGCAGGGATAGCCAAGGTCACTGACACTCGGAGGACTGCTGGAGGCAAGGAACCTGCTAAGTCCGCGTCAGGTAATGAGCCTCTGGACTCAGTCCTCATTCAGTTGATGAAGCTGCAAAGGCAATCACGGGAACATCAGAAAGGGATGTCTAGCGCACTCCTCAGATTGCAAGGGACGATGGAGGAGTCTGTCCGCATTCAGTCTAAGGTGATAGCGCTGGCACATCAATGCACTGAGGTCAACACTGGTAGGATGGCAGCCACCATGGAGATCTTGGTCCAGGACATTTGTGCTGCACTGCTGTGTGGGCTGAACTCCATCACTGACACCATAGTTGGCTTTCCAATAGTGCCAATGTGGGAGAGATGCGACTCCAGCTTCCCCTTCTCCTCAACGAGTCAGCCAGGGGCTGTCGGACAACCATAGGGAGGAGGACCAGCAGCTTGAGACCTCGGGATCATCCACCCAGATGACTCTGGGAATGTCTGGCTGATCCAAATGCCCTCTTCCTTTGACCCCAGTACCTCCAGCCCCACAGGCTGAGGAGGGTGCACCTGATCCACAGCAGGACCCCGAAAGCAGGTCCAGGCCCTCCAGACCTCAACCTTCCAAAGGGCACTGTCAAGGTCATCACAGACAGGGCTTAGCAGTCAGAAGCTGCCTCAACCTCCACTGTGGATATCGGGGGAGCAGCAAGATGTAGCAGCAGGGTTAGGAAGGTTAAGAAGATGTAGTTGCACAGCCTATGCATGGGTGTTAAGTACTTGTACATAATGTTCACTATTGTCAATAAACTCCCAAGGATGGCTCCTTGTCTATGGTTCCTTGTTCTGATGAGCAGTGTTTATGCCATTCAGATGTGAAACCTTGGTTCCTGCTCAAGATAAAGGTAGGTGTCTCAGTCCAGGGTCTCTTCCCTGTGCAGTGTGTAACATTCAAACCAAAGTGATGGTCCAGCTTCACACTCACTGGACACATTATTGATGCCTGCACCTCGATGGTGCTTGTCATTGTCAGAATGCGGTGGGCAGGCATCACAGAGATCTGCCATTTTCTCCGTGCAGTCTCAGCATCTTTGAGGTGGGGCTGGCCCCTCTCTCTTCAGCATCTGTGACTGGTGATGCTGTGCTCCTGAAGGTGTCAGGTGATGAAGGGGAAAAAGGATCAGGTGCATTTAAAGTTTCATGGCAGCATCTCCATGATATGGCCCTGATCGCAGAGTGCAAATGAGTTGCCCTCAGCCAGACAGGAGTCAGACATTCACAGTGGCAATGTGAAGATCTATGGAGTGTCCTCACTACGTGCCATCACCATCCTGGAATCTTGTGATTATTACAGCCTCTGCTGTGTCTCCATGATATGAATCTGAGAACTGAGAGTGTGTGTGCTGCTATCAACTACATAGGAGTGAAATGGTCACAGATGCAAGGTGTGGATATCAGGACTGTCCTCACTGCATCTCGTCATCATCCTCCACAAACCTTAGAGCCTGACGAACACGCCTGACCAGTGCGATGGCCGAATTGCCGGCATTCTTGCCTTTGAGAACCTCATCACCCTCATGCCCTTCAATGTCCTCATCAGAGGAGACATGCAGCTCTTCCATCTTCTCAGCCAGGTCTTTCTCCCTTTGCAGTGCTAGTGTAGCGCACAGCAAGCTACAATGATGTGCAGTGCTCCACTGGACCTGTCGAGGTAGTGGGACCTCATTTTCAATATGCCTATCATTTGTTCCACCAAAGCCTGGGTTGTGGCATGAGCTTTGTTGCATTGCCTCTCTGCTGCAGTCTGAGGCTGCCGCATGGGTGTCATCAGCCACATCTTCTGTGGGTAGCCCTTGTCCCCATGGAGCCAACACTACAGCCTCTGTGGATCCTGGAAGATGTCAGGGGTCTGAGACCTGCTAAGGATGTAGTAGTTGTGGACGCTTCCTGGGAACCTTGGCACTGACCTGTAGCACTGACCACGTTTGTGGTAGTTGCACACCAGCTGAACATTCAGCGTGGGAGCCCTTGCAATTGACGTAGTTGACTGCTAATTGCCACTGAAGTCTAAGTGCTATGTGAGTGCAATCAATGACACCCTGCATCTGTGGAAAACCAGAGATTGCCACAAACCCCAGGCCTCAGGTTTCCTGGCTTTCCTGATCCCAGTTGAAATACACAGAGTTCTATACCTTCGTGAAGATGGCGTCACTTGGATACACTTGTGCCTGGAGGCTTGCGAGATCCTGCACAGGTCACCTGTAGAGCCCTGTAAGGAGCTGCTGGCATAAAAATTGAGCGCCGTGGTCACTTTCATGGCCACGGCATTGGATACCCTCCTTGTGGCATATGTGACTGAGCAGTTCCCTAGACATGCACAGTTTTGGCGATACTGGTTCTCAGTCATCTGCAGGAATGACTAGTGCCACCTACAGACCCTGGGTCTAGCAAGGCACCTATCAGCAACAGCTCACTGTGGATCTTCAGCTGTGTGCGCAGGAGACCCTGCCGCCCCTTCATCTTGTGGGTGGTGCTCCAGCCATTAGCGCCTCCAACACACTCTTCTGCTTCTCAGCTTCCTGTAAGCCATGAGGTATAGTGCTAGATCACCAGGCTCCATGATCCTGATGATGTCGTCTTGCAGGAACAAAGAGAAAGATGTGTGGGTTAGCATGGGTATACTAAGAACCTCTCTTGGTTAAGTCTCAAGCCCCCTTCATGCATGCCGGAGAGTTCTGGCCACCACTTGGATGGTCAGTGTGTAGTAAGTTTCTTGGCTGTTCGAAACCCCAACCACCTCCGCCCTACTCCACTTGACTGATGGGTGGTAGCTTCGCCCACTGGATTGTATGCTGTGCTCTCAGCTCAGGTGCAGGCATTCTCCTAAACTGCACTGCAAGGCTGTGCTGTTAGCTTGAACCATGGGGGATACTCACCCAAACCTTAATAAAGACATTGCAAGGGGCTGTGAGCACCTCCACCAGTGACTGCACCATGGCCACCTTTCACAAGGGGATTCTACAAATTGCCCAGTCATCCAATTGTCCTGCAGCCCCCTAAAGCGCATATTAATTTGAAGTTTGTGCCCGATGTGTGTGTGTGTGGGGGGAGGGAGTGGGGGGAGGTTGGGGGTGAAAAGTTCTGGAGCATTTGGTGGCACTTACACACTTACATGCTTTTGTGTTGCTTGAGGGGGCAGAAAATCTTCAGAGGTCCAACTCCAAACATGTCAATAGAGCTGCTGCAGAATGGTCTCAGTTGCAGAAGAATGCTCACTTTTGACAAGCTTTTCCAAGTGCTTGGCCGCACCCCCCATCGTCTTCCACCACACCCCCCTCCCCTCCACCCGGCATGTCCTGTGCACTCCTTCAGTCTGAGCAACCTTGCCCACCAACTGACCCCAGCCCCTGCCCTACCTGCACTGGAGGCCTTGCCCCGGCAACGCACTGTAAGCCAGCTGGGAAAAATCGACTTACCTGTGCCCCCCCGCCCCACGAATGCGCAGCATTTCGCGAGCGCTGTGCAAGGTTGTGTGCACTCAGCTCCGAGTTCCCCTTGAAGTTCAGCTTGCCAGGCGCACACTTTTTAAAGGCAGTTGTGAATCATGCCGTTCTGAAGTCACACCGCTGTGGGAGGTAAATTTGATGTGCTGGGATGATTCCGGCGTGCGGCTACAAGGATGCGATGCAAATGCATTAAAAGTAAGTTCTCAACGTTGGCGGCGGGAATTGCAGCCCGCCGTGATGATCGCAAACTGGCTTCACGACAGCGTCAAACCGATTTTTGGCCTTCTCGCCGTATTGTCCACTCGTGCCTGCCATGACACCCTCCGACAGCGGGAGTGGAAAATCCCGGGCATAAATTCATTTGCACGTAGATGCTTAATCTCTATTAAAGAGAAGCAACGTTTCTATTTGGGCCTCCATTCATTCATTTGCCTGTGGGTGCACTGCCTTTATTTTAATGTGCATCCTTAAAAGCCAGACTTAATTTTTTTCTCACATAAAAGAATATCCTCATTTTTACATTGAGTCAGGGATACTAATCGCCTTAATTTGGTACTTTTTGCCAAGTCATGAAATATCTTTTGGACCTTTGCCCAGATCCTCGTCACGATTGACGACAAATTGATCTGTTCCTTGATTTCTTGTTAAGATGTAAGTTTGCGAGCTGCCTGCAAGAAAAGGATCAGC